>NW_027187460.1:24650798-24727339 GCF_028583685.1 Petaurus breviceps papuanus | reverse complement strand
GGGATGTGAACAAACTCATTCCATGTAAGTAAGGCTCCTTCCCACCCACAGAGACAGCTCGGAGCTCTGGGTTCTTTCAGACTTAGTTTATAAAAAGGGTTAATTTACAACAGCCAGCTGCCCCCACCCCCAATATAAGGCAGCCCATTTTACCTGAAATGTGATTGAACTCGGGCACTTGATATTGTTCAAGGGTAGACAAGACTCTAGGGGTCTCTTGTGTTTGAGTATTTGAAAGGCTGCCTTGTGGAAAAAAGGTATTAGATTTGTTCATTTGGCCCCAGAGAGCAGAACCAGCAGCAAAGAAAAGAAGATGCAGGTTTAAGCTTGATGTAAATGTGAAACGGGATGCCCACAGTGGGAGTAGCATGATACAGAGGGGAGAATACTACTGGCTTTGGGGTCAGAAGCCCAGAGTTCACTTCTGAAGCTTAATGCTGCCTGTATGACCTCATGTATGTAAATCACTTCAGTGTAAAATGAGGGGCTTGGACTAAGATATTCTGGTAGTTCCTTCCATCCTTAGATCTCATGCTTTTGTAGGTTCTCCCTCATTGGACGTCTACAGACTGGCTGAATGACCGCTGTTTGGTGTGTTGTATTGGCAGTTTAGTGGTTTGGGGGATGTCCTGTCTTCTTCAACATTTGTGTCTCCAAATGAGTCCTAGCATATCCTCTCTTGTCTAGGGGAAAGAAGAGTAGATGTGGAGTCAGAATTGGGAGCTTTCTGTTACTCACCATTACCAAGTCACTTGATTTGTCTAGACCCAATTTCCTCATGTGTGAAATAGCACTACTGATGGTCTTGTACATGCCTTCAGAGGGAAGCACTTTGTGGATTGAAAAGTGCCATATAAATACTAGCTTCTTCCACATTTCAAGTGTTTTATCACCTGTAGATCTTCTTCACCAATGCAGACTGTCTTCCACACAGGTTAGCATGTCATTTTATTATTTCATTTTATTCCTTTCTGTATTCTTTGCTAATTGTATCAAATTCCTTAGAGCCACCAATTAGGTCGTGACTCCTTAGAGGACAAGTGTCCTCTACCTCCATGTCATTGAGAAATAGTTTGTATTTACTTCAAGGGGCTTTTTTTAGGAAATGAAAGGGTAAAGTGTTTTGAAATCCAACAGAGGAAGAAAACAAAAGTGCTTGTGTCTAAACATACAATCATTTTACAATTCTATCTTTCTCTTTAGGATAGTTTGGATTTCACTAGGTCTCTCAATGGCCTCAATAGAAAGGTCTGTAGCTTCTAGAGAGGACCAGTGCCTTGCTCCCTTCTGTAGCTATCCTGTGTGTTTTATTCATAGTAGAGGCTATGATATAGTGGAGATGAGAGCAGACTCATCCTCTATCTGTATATCAGACTTACTATATATAGGAGTGTGTCAGAATATCCTGCTGATAGTAATCAGCAGACTTGAATAACTCACTTAACCTCTGCACCTCAAGTTTCCTCTCCTGTGAATGGAGGACAATAATATTTGGATTACCTACAGGTCTATTGTCAAGAAAGTATTAGGAGCTATATGTTGAATGGTTGTGTTTGTAAATAGATTTGATTACAGATACGGGGGGGGGGGGGGGGGGGTTTTTTTTTGGTTTTTATTTTAGGTTTTGTTTTGTTTTTTATTCTTTTTTTTTTTTTTTGTTTTTTGGGATGTGTTGTGTTGTTGGTTGTTTTTTGGGTGTGTGTGTGGGTGGGGGTGGTGGGGGGGGGGGGGGGGGGGGGGGGGGGGGGGATCTCTTTTCCTGAGGTAATTGTTTGGTAGTTCCTTAATTACTAGGCAGTTTACCTTTTTTTGTTAATGGGAGGGTGTGCCCTTAATTGCCTTCATTGGTTAAACACTGGGGGAAAATAAATACAAGGATGCCATTTCTATGTATATGTGGGCTGGCTGTGTTCCACTGATACCCATGAAAAGTCAAGGGATACAGAAAAGTAAATGGCTGAGGAAGGATTTGAATTCGGCATTTCCCGACTCCGGTCCAAAATGGGCTCTGTGCATGGATTTTCGTGACCTGAGTCTGGTCCTCTGATTTCAGATAAAATATTTCCACTGTAACTTTGCTGCATCACAGTGAGTCTGCCTGTCTTTGGAATGCTTAAAAAAAAAACTATACTCATGCTCAGTGGGGATAGTGTTGGGAAGGATGTTGTGTTTCAGGTAGAGGTTTGCATAGATGACCTCTAAGGATCCTTAATGAGGCCTAGGGCTAGTTGGTGGCATTGAGAATGAAAAGGAAGGGAGTGATGCTGATTCTACCGGAAGCTTTTCTCAGTCTCTCTAAATTTTAGTATTTTCTCTCTGTTAATTATTTCCTCTTTATGCTCTGTATAGCTTATTTGTGAGTAGTTATTTGCATGTTGTTTTTTCCATTAAATTGTAAGCACCTTGAGGGGCAGGGATTGTCTGGCCTCTTCTCTCAGTTCAGGTACCTCCTTCAAGAGGCCTTTCCTGGTAATTCCCAGGTGTTAGCCCTCTCTTCCTCAGGTTGCAGTGTATTAATTTACATAGAGTTTCACTTATTTTTCTCTCCTAATAGAGTAGAAATTCCTTGAGGAAAAGGCCTTGTATTTTTTGTTTTTGCCAGTACTTAGTGCATAGTAGGGTCTAGTTCAGGGATGGGGAACCTGTGGCCTCATGTGGCCTTGAGGTCACAGGTTTCCCACCCCTGGTCTAGTTAATGCTTGTTGAATAAATGAATCAGTCATTGAATAGGCTTTCTGTAAGGGGTCATCCCCAAGTGCCCCTTCCTCCTTAGTTTTTCTGACTTTCCCATTTTATTCATATTAATTTCACATTAGATGATCATCTCCTTTGGTTGGGTCTTGTGGTCCTCATGGATGTTGCCAAGTCATCTTGGTAGCTAGAACAATGAAATGGGAGCACAAGAGGCCTATTTCCAGTTCTCCTTTTTTCAGTCTACTGCCAGGTTAATCATATTACCCCTTCTTTATCCATTCTACAGTATAAATTACTTGGCTTTCTGACTGCTGAACACAAATGAATGAATAAACAAGCATTTATTAAACACTTACTAAAGTATAGATGGCAGGTTCATAAAATCTACAGATGACACAAAGCCAGGAGGAATAGTTAAGACACTGGATGACAAATTAAATATCTGCAAGGTTTGTGATGGTCTAAAGCATTGACTTGGTGCCATCAAAGATTTGGAGATAGCTTCAAGATGGAACTTTACAGAAACATGACACATTTTTGACCGGCCTTTGAAGTGAGAGCCATAAGAAATATATCAAGAAGGCCATTACAGTAGGAAGGGAAGATGTGAGTTATGGCCCCAGAGTCGAATTAATGGTGGGATAGAGAGGATGGGGAACACAGCCTTGTTAAGTATTGACTGAGTCCCATGGGCAAATTTAAAGCAGAATTTGTTTTTTCAGGTCAGGTACATTAAAGTTCTGTCACCTGAGGAAGAATTATTCCATGGTCTGTTGGATGTTACTGCTTAAATGCTGTAGTCAGCTGAGCAAATGTAGTTCCCAAGTTATTGTTTACACTAGAAGACAGTCCAACCATATCCTCAGCCTTCAAGGCTGCCTCCATTTTCATGATTGTAATTGTTCATAACCTCTCTCTCTTGCAGAGCAATATTTTTCCCCTTTGCCATTGACTTTGCTATGCTATTCCAGGCAAGTCTCTAGCTTAGTCATTGGGATTGTACAAGGAGAAGCTAGACATCCTTCAGTTATTAATTATGATGGGATGACTATTCAATAAGTAGACTGTTCATGCCACTTCCTTCTTTTCCTCTCTCTTGTCCTTATCTCCTGGGCAAGGGAAGGAAAAACAAATGGCTCAGACATAACAGATCCTGTTAGCCCTGGCCAAAGGAAGCTGATGATTAAAACGTGGTTTTTATTCATAGGGTTGTTTTTCTGAAGTTTGATGTCCTGGGGGGTGTGTGTGTGTGTGTGTGTGTGCATTCTTCTAAGAGGCAGTTTGGTGTATTTGGAAGAAGACCAGACCAAGATTCTAGTGCTGGTTCACTCACTTTTCTACTTTAAGGACTCCAAGGAGGGGGAATCCAGCTCCCCTCTAGGCAGGATCTTCCACTTTGGGGCTGCTGTAATCATTGAGAAGATTTTACCTGATGTCAAGCCCAAATTGCCTTTTTTTTCTTCTATTTTTGTTGTAATTTGCACCCACTGAGTCTGATTCTGTCCTTGATAGCAAAAGGGAGATGTCATATCCCTCTTCCCCAGGACAACCGATTCAGATGCTTGAACAGTCATCTGCCCCCTTTCCCCCTTTCCCCCTTCCCCTACCCTTCTTGGCTTTTCTGGAGGCTAATTATGCCCATTTCCTTTAGCACTAGTTCAGATTGAAGGCCCTTCTCTGGATGCTCTCCAGCTTATCAATTTCCTTCTTCAACTGTGATGCCCAGAACTGAACATGATACTCTATGATAAGGTCTGACAAGGGCAGAATACAGTCAGGCTATCACTTCCATACCCCTGGAAGTCATGCCTCTCCTAATGTAGCCCAAGTTTAACCCACTATCACCCTGCTGAGTGTAATGGGATATTATTAATGTTAATGTGATATAAGATCTTCCCTATCCATTAATAGGCCTCAGGTGTAGCCCATTGAGGAAAGCTGGCTTAAGGGAGGCTTGCTTGTAGGAAGGCTTTCACACCTTTTGTTAAGTTCTAATAAGGTACTGAGTCAAGAGGATTGTTACTCCCTCTGGCTCTATAAAGGGTATATGTACTCTGAGGTTAGCATTTTGCTTTGGGGCTCACTCATTGGAAGAGTGTTCTTGTGATTTGACCAGATGAGACTCTGGGTAGCAGTGAAGGAGCCCCAGCTCTGAAAACCCCAATGCTGGTGCTTCTCTCTCTGTTAACTATGTATGTATTGCCTTAGACAGTTGGATCTGTCTGTTGATCTGTACTAATTTTTCAGACAGAAACCTTGTCTGCTGGTTTTTATTTCTCTACTTGTATTTTCTCTATTTTCTTTGTTTGGATTTTCTTTGAAGTTCAGGATGCTGATTTTTTCCCCTGAACTAATGGATGTAATTTTTAAAAGATTGTTGACCAGCTATCTTTCCTAGTAAAGCAGATCTAAGAACCTGTGCTGGCAGCTGTCCTGGGTATGCCAGTGTGGTTGCTACTGCACTTACTCTGTGAGCTTGCAAATCCACTAAAACTTGGGGGCCTTTTTCAGAACAATTGTTATCCATCCATGCCCTTTTTTTTTTTTTTTGCATTAGCCTGTATTTGTGAAGGTGATTTTTTTTTTTTAACCCAAACTCAAGACTTGATATATATCCCAGTAGAATTTTATCTTGATAGATTCAGCTCAGCCCCTTAAGACTGTTACAAACCTTTTGGATCTTTACTCTGCCATCTGGTATGTTAGTTGTCCCTCTTGGTTTTTTATCATCTGCATATTTTACGAACATAACATCTATGCTTAATAAATGCTTGTTCATTCATTGTTCAACAAGCAGCCAGACCGCTAGTTTGCTTGTACCTAGAGTGGATGAAGAGGTACCAGTACAGTTAACCTGAAAAATCAAGTTGGAGCTAGATTGTGAGGCGTTCCGAATGCCAGTCAGTTTGTCTTTGGTCCTAGGGGCAATAGAAATTCACAGGAGTAGCAGGGGAAGTGCTCTGGTCTGATCTGTGCATCATTTTGGCAGCAGTGTGAAGAGGAGAGACCCAGCAGAGAAATCAGCTAGGAGGCTCTCACTTGGCAAAAGGTGATGGGGTCTGCAGTAAGGTAGGGGTTATGTAAGTAGAGAGAAGGGACAGATAAAAGAGATATTTGGGGAGGTGACATCAGCAGCTTGGGAGCTGATTGGATGTCAAACATAAAAATCCTCTGGCGTTCAAAGCCCTTATAACTTGTATGTGTGCCCCCACACTTTCAGGCTTCTTAAGTTTAGAGCCATCCATGTACTTAATCTGTGATCTGGTGACACTGGCCTTCTTTTTCTTCCTTGAACAACATGCTCTGTCTCCTGGCCCTGGGCATCTTCACTGGCTGCCTCCCACACCTGTAATTCTCTGCCTCCTGGCTTCCCCAGCTTTCTTCAAGGCCCAGCTAAAATCTCACCGTCTATAGGAAGTCTTTTGTGATGCCCCTTCATGTAAGCGCTTTCTCTTGGTTCATTCTTTCCAGTTTGTTATTGTATCTCCAGTTTATCCTACATACAGCTTTGTTTGTCCATGGTTGTTGCATGTTGTCTTCACCATTAAACTGAGCTCCTTGACAGCTGGGATTTGGCTTTTGTTTTTCCTTGTGTCCCCAGGGCTTAGGACAATGCATATAGTAGATAGCACATAGTAGATGCTTATAAATTGTTACTGACAGAATCATAGGTCGAGGGAAAGGAAGGAGTTAAAGATGACTATAAGGATGACCTGGAGAGAAGTGGGAATATGCAAGTTGTGTGGGGGGGGGGAGGTTGGGGGAAAGGTAATGAGTTCTCTTTTGGACATGTTGAATTTGAGACCCTTATGCATCCATCTTCCAATGAGAATATCTGTTCTAGGCATTTGGAGCAAGACAAAAACAACATTTAGACCTTACCTTCAAGGAATTTCTATTTTATTGGGTAAAGTAGTATAAATATATAGAAACACACAGAGTAATTTTCAGGGAGAAGAACATTAACAGCTGAGTAGGTTTAACATCAGAGTAGATTTCTTGTAGGAGGTGGCTTTTGAGCTAAACTTTGAAGAAAGCTGGGAAGTATATGAAGTATACAGGCAGCTGAGTGGCATAGTGGATAGAGTACTGGGCCTGTAGTTAGTTAGGAAGACTCTTCTTCCTGAGTTCAAATCTGACCTCTTGCATTTACTATCTGTGTGACCCTGGACAAGTCACTTAACCCTGCTTGCCTCAGTTTCCTCATCTACAGAATGAACTGGAGAAGGAAGTGGCAAACTACTCCATTACCCTTGCCGAGAAAAACCCAGAGGAGGTCACCAAGAGCTGGACTTGACTGAAACTACTGAACAGCCACATACAGAGTTGACAAGGAATTGAGTGCCTCCCAGGCCTGGAGGAGAGCCTATGCCAGATACAAAAAGAGGAAATATGGAATGTCATCTACTCTAAGCAGCAAACAGACCGGTTCGGCTAGATGTAGAAGTAATAATGTACCTAGCAGGGGTGTTGTAAATATCAAAAGAAATATGATTGTAACCATAAAGTACTATCTAGATTGTCAATTCATCAGCTATTTAGTAATAATAAATAGTATTTACATAGTGCTTTAGAACACTTGATATATCATCTCATTTGATACTCTTGAGGTAGGGGCTATATGTCCCTACTGAGGTTGACTCAGGTTAAGTGACTTGCCCTGGATCACTGTGTCTAGGTCTCCATCCCCTGAATCATCTCTCTGCCTTTCGAAACACCTTTTTTGCTTATATGTAAGGTGCTGTCTAGATGGCTACAGTTCAGAACCTATTCTAAAGGAGCATACTCTTGGGGTACCTAGGTGGCGAAGTGAATAGAGCACTGGAGTCAGGAGGACCTGAGTTCAAATCCAGCCTCAGACACTTAACACTTACTAGCTGTGTGAGCCTTGCTCTCCCCCCCCTCCAAAAATAAGTAAATGAATGAAGGAGCATACTTTTTTTCTTTTTTCTTTTGGAGGGAATTGGGGTTAAGTAACTTGCTCAAGGTTACACGCCTAGTTTTTTTGTGTGGGTGTTAAGTGTCTGAGGCCGGAACTGAACTCCTGACTCTGGGCTGGGCGCTTTACTCACTGCGCCACCTAGCTGCCCAGGAGGTAAACTCACATTTCAGAAGAATTATAAGTTTTACAGACCTCTTTGCTCACTACAGCCTAATGAGGTAGGTTCTTATTTTCCTCATTTTATAGATGAGGAAAATGAAGTTTGGAGAAGGTTAAGTGACTTCCCAGAGGTCACACTCACATTTGAACCTAGATCTCATCTGAACTCTAAACCCTAAGTCCTTTCCACTATATCACTCTGCAGCTAAAATACATGTAGAGAAATAATGCCAAAAGATATAAGAAGAGGAGAATGTAGAGGTCCAGACAGAGTCTGGCCAGTATTTGAAAGAGCAGAAATAATGTTCTTGGGGTGGGACTAAAAAGTGTCAGAGCTGACTTGCCTGGTTTGACACTTGAAACAAGGAAACTACTGGTATATCTTACTAAGGTAAGATATAGATTCCCCAGCTTGGCATTTAAAGCCCTTCACAATCTACCTTTACAGACTTAATTCCCATTACTTCCTTTCACACACTTTAGGTTCCGGCCAAAAAACTGGCATCCTGGTTGTTAGTCCTTGAGCTCATCTTTCCCCTGTCCCGTATCTTCATGAAGGCCACACCCCCTCCTGGCCTCCTGCAGTCCACGTTTATCTTTCTTCCAGGCCCAGTTCATTTGTCCTCAAGCCTTTCCTTATCCCTCTCTTCTCCTCTCCATTAGTACTTTCTTTCTCTTCAGATTTGTGGGGTTTTTTGGAATATTTTGTTTTCAGCTGGTTTGACTCTTCATGACTCTATTTGGGGTTTTCTTGGCAAGCATTCTGTAGTGGTTTGCCATTTCCTTGTCCAGCTCATTTACAGATGAGGAAACTGAGACAAAAAGGGTTTTTTTAAGGGACTTGCCCAGTGTCACAGAACTAAGTGTCTGATTTGAAGATGAGTTCTTATTTACTTGTGTAATTTTTATTGACCCAACTCCTATAATAACAATAACCAGCATTTATATAGCCTTTTCAGTTTTGCAAATATTACCTTACAAAAAAAAGAAGAAAAAAATATTACCTTACAAAACACACACACACACAGAATTTCCTTTGCTTCTTGAAGGTAAGTAATCACAGTTGAGTGTTCACACCCCCATGCCCAATAGCCTTTCTAGCTTTTGAGAAAATTCAGTAGACCTCTTCGGGGAAGTGGGGGAGTTCATTCTTGGTGTGAGGCGCAGAGACTGGAGATCGAGGACCATATAGCAATAGACTACTTTGTCTAAAAGGTATCATTATCCTTCTCTTCCCTCCTCATCTGGATAGGGGTCGCCTCTATCTTTTCAACGAAAACTGTTTTTGTTTGGGGAAGTTTGTAGGGTCATCTCTCACTGTTTTCCCTTCCTCTTCCCTTCTCCCCATAAAGGAAGCTTTCCTGTGATGTCATGAGGAAGCCCTGGCCCTTGGATTTCACCTATCTGGGTTATCCTGAGGTCCTACTGACTTTATTTACTATGCCACCCACCTCTGGAGGGTGTTGAGTGAAAGAGTTTAATTAAAAACAGCTGCCCGTGGCTTAGGAGGATTTTTTTTTTTAAAGCCTTTTGGGCAGACTGAGTCAGCAGTGACAGAGGTGAGGAGCACAGCTAGGCCTTCTCCATTTCCTATTCAGAATGGTCTTTAGGCCCAAATTAGGCATTTCCTTTTTGATACTATACCAGGTGTTTCTACCATTTGATAGTATGCTGCCTGTCTCGGAAGTACTAAAGAGAAACAACTAAAAGCTATTTTTGAATTTCCCCTACAATTCAAGGGACACAAAAACAAAGCCACGTGTGTGCACCACTACCCCCCACCCCCTCAGTTGGATGGTTGGGTGTGTGTTCACGTGTGGTAGCTTGATAGACTCTACAGCATTGTCAGTAGGGAGCACTGGCTGTCTGCTTCCTGACTGAAGAGAACTGGCAGATCTGGACCTGGGCAAGACACAAATAGCAAAGTGGGGGCCCTGGAAGGCAGCCTGGGCTGCTCTTCTGTACCTGTGTGCACAGCCCTGGTGGGGTTGGGGGAGAAGAGGGAAAAAGCAAAGCCTTATTATTTTAGAGGATTCTATAGAGTGGTATCTTTATTACAGAGAAAAGAGAAACCATTTTTATGGCATAGAAGAAATAAAATGTCCTGTCTTAAAAAAAAAAAAAAAGAACTTTTTGTCCTGGGGTTTGGAACAGGGGTCATAATTACAGTAATCCCATTCCAAACAAAACAAAAAAATCCTTTCTGCCTTTACACTTGCTGTTGTTTAGTTGTTTTTAGTCTTGTCTGAAACCCCCATTTTGTTTTTGTTTTTTGCTAAAGACTGGAGTTGTTTGCCAATTCCTTCTCCTGCTCATTTTGCAGATGAGGAACTGAGGCAAACAGGGTTAAGTGACTTGCCCAGGGTCACTCTGCTAGTAAGTGACTGAGGCCGGATTTGAGCCCAGGTCTTCCTGATTCCATGCCCGGTGGTCTGTCCATTGGGATAGAGTGCCCTGCTGTCTTAACGTAGTAAAGCATAAATCACACCAATGTGAACTTCTCAGGATGGGGTGAAGTGGAATGACATGGGTGGAGAGGGAGACCACACATCAACCATTTTCGATTGAATAGAATTTTATTCAAATGGACATATTCTGATAACTCATTTCTTCTTTGCAAGCTCTCTCCACAGTTACTGTCCAAATAAGAGGAAGTATGTTCTGAACGTAGAGGAGAGAGGTGTGGATACATGGCTCCCTTAATTTTTTGCTCTTTTGACCCTGGATTTTTTTTAGTGGCAGGCTGATGAAATAGAGTGGCAGTGTGGTAATTAGGAGACATGGGATGGAATCCTGGCCTTGAGAAAAGCTGGCTCTCTGACCTTGGGCCAGATCTCTTTCAGACTCTTTTGATCTCAGTTTCCCAGTCTGTTAAATGAGTATAACAAAAAACTTGGTATCATTCAACACACAGGGTTTGTTTGTTTTTTGTTTTTTTAGTAGAGAAGAGCTTTATAAAATTTAAGGCACTATACAAATGTGGGTACAAATTGTTATTCCCTACAATTCAATTCAGGAAATATTTATTAAGTGCCTTTCATATGAAAGAGACTGTACTTATTATGAGTTGTTTTATTTTCATGGGTGGATGTTTGGGTAGGTTTTGTGAGGCATAAGGGAATTGAGGGAATTTCAGGAAAAATTTCAATTCACACTCTGCTATTCTTTCCCTGCCTAGAATGCAAAAAGTGCTCAATCAGGTTCTTTCACTATACAGTGACAACAGAAAAAAAACAACAACTGTGCAATGAAAACTTGAAGCCAGCTCAATATACAAAAGTCTGGATTTATTCAAAAGATAAATTAGGATGTGGTTATTCACATTACAGAAAGATTTGTCATAGGGAGTCCTTTAAATAGCAAATTTCCTAGTGTGTGCATTCAAAATGACTCAATTAACAAAGCCTCCTTAAAAGTTCTGCTCTGATTTCTTGCCCAGCTATGGGAGTTCTCAAAGCAAAATCTGTGCTAATGGAGTGCACATTGTGGCCCATCCCATGAAATTGGAAAGGCTTCAGGTGTGGGGTCCAATATGCCTGTCAAATGTAGCTGCCACACTAGATCAATTTGGTAAAAGGGTAGGCTTGTGGCTAACCTCTCTCCTCTTAAGGTGTTTTGTATTTTTTTCCTTATATGTATTGTTTTCCCTAGTAGAATATAGGAAAGGACAGTTTTATTTTTATTATTTTATAAGTGCTTAATAATTGCTTGTTGAGTCAGTGAATGATGGCAGTGTTTTGTCACAAAAACTTTTGAAAACTGAGTTGCAGGGGGATCTTAATAGTCACACAAGCAGATTTAAGAACTCTGAGGTGAACTGGTGTCTTCTGACTCCAAGGTCTCTTTCCATTATAACCATTCCTTTAGCCCCCTCTTCTCTCTTTACACATAGATATAAGCACAGAATTTCATAGACCCTAGGTGTCATGTAAGGTAGCTGGTGGTACCAGGCCTGAAGTCAGGAAGATCTGTGTTCATATTCCACCTTTGATACTAACCTAGCTGCTCTGTCCCTGACATGTAAGTCACTTGTCCTCTGTCTGACTCAGTTTCCTTAATTGTAGAATGAGGTTAATAACGGTACCTACTTCCAAGGGTGGTTGTTAGGATCAAACAATATTTGTAAAATGCTTAGTAGTGTCTCACCCGTACTTAGGCATGTAACAAATCCTTCCTCCTTCCCTCTAGTGTAACCCTCTTCTCTTACAGAAAAGGCAACTGAGACTTGTTGCATTTGCTGTTGTTGTACAGGTTATTCATATTTCTGAAATCGATAGATGCTTTATATATTGAAGGATTAGTAAGACTTTTCAGAAGTACATTTGTTATATACAGTGTGGTATCTGTCACTCATGAGATTAATTTATTGTCACAATTGTAAGAGAGCTGGGGGTGGTTGAGCTTGCTGTGTTGTATTGGGGAAGCTGTAGTGGCTGCCAGTAGACTTGGTGAAGGCACTAGTCTTTCCCACATTGAACCTTGTGGCTCATTTGTCTTAAAAGAAAGGAATAATAAGTGAGCTCATAGATCTGGAATTTTAGAGCTAGAAGAGAGTGTAAGGATCCTTGAGTCCAGCACTGTCTTTTTGCATATGAAGAAACTGAGGGCTAGATAGTTGGAATACCTTATCATACATCTGGTAAGTTAAAAGAACCAGGGGCTCAGACTCTAGTCACCTAACCATAACTCCACATCTTTTCCCATTACACTCCGTTGCCTGTCACTTCCTGGCAGAGCAGTGCCCCCAGAGCCATAAGGGTCTCTGTGAACTAGCACAGTACAATGAAAAGGGTGCTGCTTTGATGAAAAAGGGCTAGACTAGGCATTTAATAAATTCTAGTTGACGGGCTTGTGTCCTTGGGGAAGTCTTGTGTGCTTGCTTGTGCTTAGACCTACCTACCTGAGAGGTCTTGGGCTCAGAGAACACTGAAGGGTCAGGGGCCAATGCCTCTGTTACAGGGTCAGAAGCAGCTGCATTCCTGATACCACCTTCTCTGCCATTGCCTCCTTCAAGTATGCCATTATCTGACTTTGCAGTGAGTGGTGCTGACAGTTCCCTGGGCTGGGACCAGAGGAAGTACTGGAGCCTTGCCTGAATCATCTTTCTGAGGGCCATTGACAAGGAAATGGATTTAACTTTGTTATACAGAATGATTCTTTGCAATGGGAATCATTAGGCTATCTCTAGGGAGCCACAGGCCCCAGGGCAAAGGGCATGCCCAGCAGTTTGGCTCTGAAAAAAGGGTGTGTGTGTGTGTGTGTGTGTGTGTGTGTGTGTGTGTGTGTGTGTGAGAGAGAGAGAGAGAGAGAGAGAGAGAGAGGGAGAGAGAGAATGTAAAGGAAAAACAAAGTAAGCTCTATTCAATAGGTCTTAGAGTTAGAAGCCAAATTCAGACTCTTTCACTTAACTAGCTATGTGATCATGGACAGTTCACTGAACTACTTAAATGTTTGCTGCCTCCTTTACCTTAAAAGGTGGCTGTGGAGATTTTAAAAAGTCAGTTATTACAATTATAAGATAGTATTTCATTATTATTTCTAGTACCATATCCCTGTATGTGTGTAGCATAGAATTTAAAGTTGGAAGGAACCTTGGAGGTCACCTTGTCAAACTCATTCATATTATAGGTGAGAAACCAGGATCATTGAGTCCAGCACTGGTTGGCTGAGAGCATGTGCGGGGACTGTTTAGGACTGGCATTCAAACGCCAGGTCTTCTGATGACAAATCCAGTCCTTTTTTCTCTCACATCACTGCCCATACTAATAAAGATGCAAGTGTTTAACACAGGGTTATTTTTACAGAAATTTCTTTCTTGACGTGTTGAAGAATGTAGAATGTCAGAGTTTAAGGCTCAGTATAGTTTGGGAAAGAAGAATTATTGCTTCCTTCTTGATATTAGTGAGTGTGACAAAAATCTTTACTTCTCTCCTCAAGGTTTTGTTCCTGATCTTTCAACTAGAAGAAAAATAAAAAATGATCCCCCTGACAGTTTCCTTTGTCTGTTTTATGGAACTACGGTTCAAGGATTTCCAAGACCTGTGGATTTACCGACATACTGAGATGCCTGGGGGAATGCTGATGAAGGAATCCTCAGGAATGCCTTGCTATAATTTGCATTGGTTTTTTCTAGAGTTGGGTAGGTGAAGAACCCATATTGAGTTTCTTGTGGAAGATCTTGTTGGATTCTTTTGAAAGTTGAGAAGAGGAGGGATTTTTCCATGGAAGGAAGGGATTACTGCATCCCTTTCTTTTTAAACAATATTGGTTTTTAAAAAGGTAAGTAAGCTCCTACTCTCCTAGTTCATGCTGATATATCCAGGTATTTTAGGTTGGGATCATTGTTTATCAGTAGGGGAGGGCCTCCCTAAAGGCCACTTCTGACTAGAGCCAGAAATTGCCATATTGAAAATTGCATATGCATGGGTCAGGTCTTCAAATAGCAAAATAAGCTTAAACTTCAGCAAGAAAATAATTGCAAATTATTTTTAGAAAAAAAATTTTCTTTCTTCTTTAGAAGGAGAAAAAAATTCTGGTTTAAAACCAGAAAGTTTTTGAGATGCTTGAGGACTTGGGATAATTTCTCCTGGTTAAGACACTAGTGTTAAGACACTAGATTATTTCAGATTAATCATTTGATATCTGCTGACTCTTTGGTGGGACCTAGTGATCAAATATAAAATTAAATAATAATAATAACCATAATACAATGTGTGTGCATGTGTGTATGTGTGATTGACATTAAGGTTTGCAAAGAACTTTACATATACTATCTTATTTGAACCTCCCAACACCCCTCTTTCTACTTCTTCCTATTGCTAGAGTCTTATAGGAAGACTGATGGACAGAGAGGTATGAGAAAGTCCTTGTCCTTGATGAACTCAGTCTAGTTGAGCAGATAAGGAATAAATACATTGAAAAGTTAAGGATCTTCTAATCTAGGAGATATCACCAGATTAATAATGTTATGGGTTCCAAAGAAGGCTAGAGTGGGTTGAGAGGCCTTCATTGAGGAAGAATGTGTAGGATTTGGAGGCAGGGACCATGTTCTTCCTAGTGAAGAAAATATGTATAGATAGGAATCAGTAAGCCTGATTAAGAGTAGTGTGATGAGGCCAGTATGACTGGAGTAGGGAGTTCCTTTATAATAGATAAAGTTGAAAGGTTGTTTGGGGTCAGATTGCAGAAAAATTTAATGCCAATGATCTAGTAGTGTAGCAAAGACATCATAGCATTTCGTTTCAAGGATTTAAACTAAAGAAAATAAATAACAAATCAGTTCCCCAAGTAAATGGTCAGTAATAGTCAATAACCATTTCTTGGTACCTATGGTGTGCCAGGCACTGTACAGTAAGAAAAAATACAGTCCTTGCCCTCCAGCAGCTTACAGTCTAATGGGACAGGACAACAGGAAAAAAAAAAAAGCTTAAAAGTGGGGGAAGGCTGGAGTGGGGAAGAGGAAGGTAGTGAGATGTCAGAAAAATGAGGTAGTGCAGCCTGGTGAGAATGAAGAGACACCTGTGTTGAGTCCCCTCATGAAATGGAGGTTTTGGAATACCCTTCATTGAAGGGGAAAAGGGGGTACCAGTATACCAATTAAATAAGCGGTCTTGATCTTCTCTTTTTAAAAACTGAATTAGCCCTGCTGTTCCTTAAAGAGAGCTAATTCAGTTTTTAAAAATTGCTAAGGTCTTGAGATAGAGAAGACTCTGCTACCCCTTTAGAATTTACCTTCTTCAGATACCTCGTCCTGCTCCATTAATAGGCCCATGGGAGTGGAACATTGCACATCAAGATTTTTTTTTTTTTTGCAATGTATCCATTTTGTTTAAAAACATTTTCTGTTTTGAGAAAATCTTTATTAGGAGGAATGGCCCTCTGGGAGAAGAGAGGAATTGAAAGGGAAATCTGGGTGATATAACATATTAAGACAAAAGATATTAAAAGTATATTTGCATTTAAAGTTTTTTTTTGTTAATATTTTAACAATTTTTTTCAGTTCCAAATTCTCTCCCTCCTTCCATTCCTTTCCCACCTATTGAGAAGGCAAGAAATTTGGTACATCATACATATTAAAGTCATATAAAACATATTTCTACAACATCCATGTTATGGGGAGGGAAAATACAATAAAAAAAAAGTAGACTTCAGTCTACGTTCAGAATTCATCAATTGTCTCTTTGGAGGCGGATATGATTTTTATCATGAGTCCTTTGGAATTATTGTAGGTGATTGTATTTATCTGAGTAGCTAAAGCTCCCACAGTTGATCATTATAATGCTGCTTTTATGTGTACAATGGTTGTCCTAGTTCTGTTCACTTTTCTTTAGCTCATATAACTCTTCCTGTACCTGTCCCCTTGGTCATTTATTATAGTACAGTGAAATTCTGTCATAATTATATACCACAGTTTGTTTAGCCATTCTCCAATTGATGGGCATCCCCATAATTTTCAGTTCTTTGTCATCACAAAAAGAGCTGCTTTTTTTGTGTGTGCAAATAGGTCCTTTTCCCTTCTCTCTGATCTCTTTGGGATACAGACCTAGTAGTGGTATTGCTGGGTCAAAGGGTTTGTTTTATAAATACTAATGTCCCTGTCCCCTACCCCTTGTTTCTGTGATTACCTCCTTTTTGCACATATATACATCATATATATGCAAATTTGTTTGCATGGTGTCTCCTCCCGTTGAATATACATCTTTGAGGGCAGGAATATACTGTTTTTTCTTCTTTGTGTCATTGCTTATGTCAGTGCCTCACATGCTGTAGACACCCAATATATGTTTATTGACCAATCAACCTTTGTTAACTTAGTAGTGAGGATTATCACAAAATAACCAATTCAGGGGTGGCTAGGTGGCTCAGTGAATAGAGCACTGGCCCTACACTCAGGAGGATCTGAGTTCAAATGTGACTTCAGACACTCAATACTTACTAGCCATGTGACCTTGGGCAAGTCACTTAACCCCAATTGCTCTGTCTTCCCCCCTCCAAAAAGCAAAAAAAACAAACACAAACAAAATAACCAATTCATCCCTCAGAACATAGGATGCTAAAGAGGAGAAAATTGGGCATGGTCAGAATTCATGGGATAGTTTCACATTTATTATTTTATCAGGAGGCCATATTATATATTCCTTCCTTCAAGGGACTTGCTTCCCAGTGGAAGAGACAGAGCTAACACGAGGAGGGAAAAATATCTCATGAATCATGGAAGAAAGAATACCATCAAAAGCTATTTTGTGTGGCACTGATCCCAGTTCATTTTGAAAAGTGAAAGAAACCAACAAAAGTTGTAGTGATCAGAGGAAGCTTCATGAAGACCATGGGAATGGAGTTTGGCCTTGAAAAATCAGCATGGTGAGGGGAGAAAAAAGCCAGATGGGACATGAGAGGCTTTTTTTTTTTTCTGTCAGAGACTCTTGGTTGTCATCAGAGACTTCCTGAAGGCCACAGTTCTCAGAACTGTGTTGAGTTGAGTTGTCAGGCCAAAGCCTGATTGATCAGAGTCAGGAGAGAAGAACTTTATGTCTGTGGGTACCAGGATCCAGAGAAATTTCACAATAAAGACCTATTGAGATCCCTGGAGGAGATAACCACCAAGACTGGTAGGGCCAGTTGTATTTCTTGGCAGAAATTGGAAGATTGGATACTACTAGAGAAAATTTGCCTTAGTATTGAAACTGACCTCAGGGGATGCATGTCCATCATTTGCCTACCACTGAGCAGGAGAGTGGCTGCCAAAATGTTCCCTTCATCATGGCACAGTTCACCTAAGGCCACTTAATACTTGGCTCAGACAGCCCTGGGGTAGGTCATAGAATTTGTGTTGGAAGGGCACTTGGAGATCATGTAGTCAGACCCTCTTAAAAAACAACCACCACCACAAATTGGCACCTCTTGATTTTTACATCCTATTTCTAAATGTGTTGTCCCTTACCCAGCAAGCCTTCCCCCTTGTAAGAAAGACTTCAGAAGAAAATGGGGGAAAAGATGTTGGCTTAGCAAAACCAACCAACCAACACATTGCTTTTGTCTGATGATATGTGCAATGTCTCAAACCCACAGTGCCACATCTCTGCTGGCTTGTTTTCCCATCTCTTCTCTAGGACCAAGGTTGGTAGTTAGAATTACGCAGGACTCAGTTTCTCTTTGGTTTTTGGGTTTTTGTGTTCCTTGTTTATTTTACTCTGCCTGAGGTCTGTTTATTTCACTCTACCATAAGTTCATCTCCATCTTCCCATTTTTCTCTGGATTCTTCATTTTCTTTGTTTCTCACAACACAATCATATCCATTGCATTCATGCACCACGGTTTGCTTAGCCATTCTGCAGTTGATGGGTACCTATTTACTTTGGTTTTTGCTATCGTAAAACATGCTTCAGGGAATAGTTTAGTATATATAGGACTTTTTTTTACAGCCTTAAATCTCCTTGGGGCATATGTTGAGTACTGTTACCTCAGGATGTGGACATTTCAGCCCCTTTAGTAAAAAATTGTTTTCTAGAATGGTCGAGTCTGTTCACAGTCCCACTAATAATGTATTCAGATCATCATTCTTTCTGTATCCCCTCCAACTTTAGACTTTCTGTCTTTTGTCATTCCAACCTTCTCATCTATGGGAAGTGAAAATTGGGACCCATAGAGGGAAAGGGACTTAGTCAGTACCACCCAAGTTAGTAAGTAATAGAGCTGGGGGATTTGAACCCAGGTCCTCTGACTCCAAAGACATTGCTTTTTAAAAAGTCAGTCAGTTAACATTTATTAAGTCCCTACTAAGTTCCAGGCACTGAGCTAAGTGAGGCGGGTACATTATACTTTGCTACTTCTCAGACTAAAGAACTCATGCATGAGGTCGGGGTAGAGCATGAAATGATACTTGGACAAGACACAGTACTCCCTCTGCAAGCCTGTTAGGGAGATCTCCTTAGAGTAGGGTGACTTCTGCATTGGTTCTGATGACTGAGATTGGAGCCCTGGTTTTATTGGATATTTTCAGTATGACTTTGGCCAAATCACTTACACTGGGTTATTCTGAGTATCATAATGTAGGAAATTGAAAGTTCTTTATAACCATAACATACTTTGTACAGGTAAGCTCTTGCTAATATCATTCCAGATTCTGTTGAGTTTCTTTACCTCTCAAGTCCTTCTTTCTAGAGCAGAGGATGGTTTGTTTTTTTCCAAACAAATGGAATGAATGAGTGAATGAGCATTTGTTAAGTTCTTATTGTGCTAAACAGTGAGCACACACACACACATACACACACAAAGCTGAGGTAGTCTCAGCTCAGAAGGAGCTCACATTCTAATTAGGGGGCGGCTGAGGGCATAGACTGTCAAGACATATAGAAAGGGCACACCAGAAGGATGATTGGTAAGCCCCAGGAGTATCCAGTGTACATCAGCAGGTCAGATGACAATGTCCAGCAAGCAGTGTGGCAGAACAGTTAGTTGGCCATTTAAATGGAGCAGTGGATAGAGCGCTGGACCTGGAGTCAGAAAGATGTGAGTTCAAATACAACCTCAGACATGTATTAGCAGTGTGACCCGGGGCAAGTCACTTAATCTCTGTCTTCCTCAGTTTCCTCATGTGTAAAGTGAGGATGGTGAGGATAATAATAGCACCTGCCTCTCAGGGTTATTGTGAGGATCAAATGAGATAATAATTATAAAAGTGCTTAGCCCAGTGCCTGGTACATAGTAGGCGCTTATACCCTTTCATTTTTCCCAAAATCTGGTGGGCCTTAGGGAACTGTAGCAAAGCAAATGGTAAATAAAGCCTTGGATTCCACCCTTTTACTAGAAAGGTGGAATTGCATTAACTATATATAGTTGGTGAATTGTGAATTAACTATGAAATGGAAAGGAGCCTGACTTTTTATTTTGTGGGTGGAAGGGGCTACTTTTCTGTATTTAGGTCTTAGGGGGTTCAATGATTTACCCAGAGTCACACAGACAATTTGGTGTCAAAGATAGGACATGAACCCAGGTCTCACCTCTGAGACAGACACTATAGACTGTTTTATTCTGCGTTCCCCAAATAAAGTAACTAAGTACACGAACTAGTACAGGTGAGGTTGCTGCAAAACCTTTATGACATCAATTGAAACTAAAGATTATAACCCTTTAGTAATCCAAAATTATCACAGAATGTAAAAGGCTGCTGAAAAAGTAATAATGTGTGTGTGTATATGTGAATAGGTGGATAGATCAATAGAGCCCCGGATTTGGCATGGACAGATTATTTTTGTTCTCTGGACTTCAGTTTCTTCATCTACAAAATATAATGGAATTGGAAAAGAAAACTGGTTCTGTGTTCAAATCCTGCTTCAAATGCGCATTACCTTCCTGTCTATGGGCAGGTCTTTTGACCGCCCTAGGTATCAGTTTCCTAGTGTGTCGAAGTCTTTGGTCTAGTCAACTATGCTCCCCTCCAACCAAGGGCCCCATCCCAGTTATTTAGGGTTCTACGATTCCATTGATTTATTGTGGAAAAATTTTAGACTAACGAAAGAGAGGAAGACTGACTCACTGTAGAGACAAATAAATGTTGTTACTAATATTTTTCTGAACCCCAACTTTAAATACATGAACTGTCAGAATCTATTCCTTTCTAAAAGCCTCCATTAAAAATGTCTATATTTATCCTTTTGGAAATTACTGCCCCAGGAAATCTGAGATATGTAAAACAACTGTCAGCATAGTTTTCCCTCTCCTGGTGGTGATTCTCTGCTTTGGGGGCCAAGGTTTAGTGTGAATTCCCCCCTTCCCCTACCCCTGACCTGCTGTGAAGGAGCCTTCTGCAGGGTCCTTCCAGTATAGACTCCTGGAATATTTGGGTAGGTGTGGTGGCCTTTTGTCGACCTTAAACAAGATGTGGAAGGAAGAAGGCTTGAGAGAATCTTGGCCCCTGGAATGCTTAAGTTAATGAAGGGAAAAGATTCCTGGAGGCTCCTGTGTTTGCCCTCCCCATCCCTTCTCACCCTGTTTTTATCCTTGAATAAGTCTGAAGTCATTGAAGTTTGAAGGCAGTATTAAACTCAGGTCCACTAACATACAATTGGCCAGGAGAAAATAAAATCCAGTCTGGGTGAGTTTTCAAAAACATTCCATTGGTGCATAATTTGCATTAGAGATAATCCATTTGTACTCTCCCCAAGCAGTCTTGGGATGTGGGGGATGGGTGGAGAAGCCACCATCTTTGGAGAACTTTGTAGACTGTTTTAAGAGTTGAGAGGAACCCTAGATACCATATAGGGCAGGGGTTCTTAACTTGGGGTTTGTGGAGAGATGTCAGGGGGTCTCTGAATTTAGATGGGAAAGAAAATTACATCTTTATTTTCACTAACCATTGGTTTCTTTGACAATCCTATGCATTTTGTCTTAAGTGTTTTTTAAAAAACGTTCTGAAAAGGGGTCTTTAGGTTTCACCAGACTGCCAAAGGGGGCACAAAATAGGTTTAGAACCCCTTATCTAGACCATCCCCCTCATTTTACATCTAGGGAAACTGAGGTTCAGAGAGATTAAGTTATTCTTCTCTCATTTCTATAGCTTGTTGTGGCAAAGTTGGTAGTTGAGTGCTGACTTCTAGAATCCTAGCTCAGTGTAGTTTCTGCTTGCTGCCTTACCCTATCCAAAAGCTCTATGAAGGCAAGGATAGTTTGTAGTTTTGTATCCCCAGGTCATCTCAGTGCTTTGTACGGGGCACATTTAATAACTGTCCAGTTGAACTGCCAGGGTTGGGGGTGGGGTAGGGATGGAGTTGAGCAATTTCCAATATCTTGTTGCTTTCTTCAATTTTTTTAATGTAGGAAGAGAAAACTAGTCATTTTTAGCACTTTAATGAGTCGTTAAATCGAGTGAAACAATCAAGAGAAAAGGGTTTCATTCACTGACACTGTCCCCAGAGCCTTCAATGCTTCCACAGCTTCTATAAATTGTGCGTCAAATGTTGGGATGTGGGAGCCCGATGCTAGCAAGAGGCAGACAAAGGCCCCACTCCACTGTGATTTATGTCTGGAACCGGGATGGGGCTTCTAAGGGCCAGATGTGGAGGAGAACTCCCCTGGTTCTTCCCTCTAGGACTTGGTGTTACTTTGTTGAAGTTGAAACAAGTCCCATAGTGCTCTGTGGGGACCGTCTGTGAGCCACTGTTTCCAATTTGCCATGGTGGGAATCTTCTGAATCGAATTGTTTCTTCAGCAAGTTTTCCCTCTTTTTTTAATTTTAGCCACATTAAAGGTGTTGGGCCAGCCCAGACCCATAGCTCTTTCCCTAAGCCAATTATCCTGGGGTTGGATGTGTGGTTGTTAGACCCAGTTCCCCTCCCCCTGACCACCAACAGGCAGTGGTGCCCCACCCTTGAGAGGCTCCCTGGCAAGTGGGAGAGGGTCAGCCTGACCTGATTACTAGGAACTGAACTGACCCCCCCTGCAGGCTTATCTCTTGCAGACCCAAGAACAGCTGCTGTGGTCTCTGAGTCACGCCTGCCTAAGCTTGGAATTGGACTGAGCAGGAGGAGGTTACATACATATATGAATGAATGAGTAATAGAAAAAGAAAAAAAAAATCAAATAAATAAATAAATAGAGGAATAAATTTAAAAAATAAAACAAAAAAAAATTTCTAGTTAGGTAGGTGATTGAGTGAGTGAATGGACAACTCCAGTTGTCATCAGCTCATCCCAGTGTTCTGAGAAGGCTCACGGCATTCGTACAGAATGAAAGATTTCCTGGTGGGAAAAGTAAGTTGGGTTCTTGAAACATTGAATCAAATCAGGATGAGAATGTGAATGACATTAATAAGAAATTGTATTTTCTTATCCCACGTACATGTTGGATCCCCTGCCCCACATCCCCGAATAGAATGTAAGCTCTTTGAGAACTGGGACTTTTTATTGTTCTTTCTATCCCTAAATCCTGGCAACTGAGCCTTTCACAATAGTCAGCCAACTAGTACTTATTAAATACCTACTATGTGTCAGGCCCTATGCTCTGGGGTTACAGAGAAGAGCAAAAGACAGTTCTGACTCTTAGGAAACTCCCGGTCTTAAGAAAGGAGACAAAAGACAAGTAACATTGGCCAGCTAGCAAGATTTATGTAGGACACGCTGAAAAGAAGCCACAGAGAAAGACATTATCATTAAGAGAGATTGGGAAAGGCCTCCTGCACAAGGTAGGATTTTGAAAGGACACCAGGAAAACAAGCAGAGACATTTAGTTTTGGACTTGAAATCAAAAAGACAAATGTCACTTGAAGTGCTTACTAGCTGTGTGACCCCAAACAAGTTACTTACCTCAGTTCTTCATCTGTTCAGTGAGGGGGCTGGAATTCAACTCCCTTACAAGTGAAAAAATTGAGTTTCATGAAGGTTAAGGGACTTAGCCAAGGTCACACAGGCAGTTTCAGAGGTAGGTCTTCTCTTTCCAGTTTACCACTCTGCTGCAATAAATGTTTGTTAATTTAAGTTAAAACTTAATCTTATTTTTTTTAAATTAAATTAAAAAATATATATATATATGGTTAATAGTTAGAATTCCTGTACTGATTGTCTCTTCATTACAGTCCTGTGATATACTATCCCTATTTTATAGATGAGGAAACTGAAGTTTAGAAAGGTTAAGTGACTTGCTAAAGGTCAGATACCTTTGTTCCATGAATCTCTTGGTCAAAAGCCTCAGGATTAGCTTTTTTTCTCTTTAATTTAAAAAAAAAGAAAAAGGACTGTGGGAAGGTCTGACTGAGGTTTTCGCATCTCAATGGGCTTAGTGTTTAGCATGCACTGTGATTTATCTTGTGTTAGGTAATTTCATTGCCTGTGGTCCATGACCAAATTCACAGTTTCTACCCTTGTTACCCGTCCTCTGTTCCAGTGCCATGAATTGAGCTTGAGCTAGATAACTTAACAGATGTGTGCTGTTGGTCCCAGGGTATGTGGGGACTGAGTAGGGAGGCACAGATGGTTCAAGTCATCACCAATTTTGAAAGAGAAACTTGGGCATCCTGAGAGTCTACCAGTTTCAAGGATCTGTGGTTTTATTAATTATTTCTAGGAGTCAAAGTTCTATTGATACTGCTTTTTCTGCCAGAAAACAGTAGCAATAGTTAAATACAAGGAATAACCCAAAAGGCAGAGGAAACCTATTACAGGTTTTTTCCAGTTACTAACCACTTAATAGAGACAAAGCTTCTTTGGAAGTAAAGGATTATATAGAGGAAACCTTAACATTTGAAGACTGGAAAAGATGGGGTAGATTAAAAATATGAAATGTAGGGATATTATCTGCTGTTCTTGAATTAGGAATTTGAAGGTTCCATAATTACTACAGAATAAATATTAATTCTTGCACATACATTCAGAAAAATCAGCTGAATAATTACAGGATGGAGGAGATGTAGATGGAGTTTTTTGTGCAAAGGACATGGGGAAGCTTTGTGGATTGCAGAGTGAATGAATAGGATATGGGAACCATGAAAGTTAATAAACAACTTTTAATAAGATTAATAAGTTAGTAATCTTGTAGTATGTTAATAGAAATAAGTTCAAAAGGGAGATGACTAGCTTTGAATCAAATCGGAATGAAAAATGAATAATAAGTAGTTGTGTTTTCTTACTCCATGTAAATGTCTCGCCCTGCAGGCTGCCCCCCACCCCTCAAAAAAAGAATGTAAACTTCTTAATTTTTCAAATGCTTTATTAACTTGTGATTTACATCATTCATTTCCACCAGATTTTGAGTTTTCTCCCTACCCACCACCCCAAAATAGCAGTCCCACAGGATATCCCCTCCTCCAATCTGCTCTCTCCCATATTTTCTCCCATACCATACCCCTTTCGACTTTTCCAGTGGATCTCTATGCACCAGTGCCTGTATATCTTATTTCCTAATTACATGTAAAATAGTATTAATAATAGTGTGTGTGTGTATATATGTATAAATATTTGAATATTTGATTTTAAAACTTTGAATTCCAAATTCATTCCCTTCCTCCCTTGTCACCCATCCTTACTGGGAAGATAAGCAGTTCAGTATAGGATGTACATGTGTGGCTAATGCAAAACAATAACATAGTAGATATATTGTAAAAGACTGACTATATTTCCCTCACTCCTATCCCACCTCCCACTTGTTCTAGTCTCTACTTTCATCCCGTCCCTTTTCAAAAGTGGGTGCTTCCAACTTCCCTCCCCCCCCCAGCCTGCCCTCCCTTCCATTATCCTCCCTCTCATCCCCTTCCCCCCTACTCTCCTGTAGAGTGAGATACCCTATTTAGTGTGTATTTCATTCCCTCCCCAAACCAAATTCAATGGGAATAAGGTTGACTCATTCCCTTTTGCTTTCCTATTCTTCCCCTCCATTGTAATCATTTTCCCTTGCCTCTTCTGTATGAGATAGTTTACCCCATTCTGTCTCTCCCCATCTCCTCTCATTATATTCCTCTCTCACGTCTTAATTTCACCTTTTAAGTATCATCCCTTCCTGTTAAATTGGTCCTGTGCCCTCTATCTATGTATACCTGTAAACATGTATATACACATTCACATATGTATTCATATGCCCATATACCTTCATATATAGACATATATATATATATTTCTATTCCCTTCAACTACTGAGAAAAGTTTCATCAGTTACAATTATTGTTTTTCCATGTAGGAATGTTAATAGTTCAACTTTCATAAGTTCCTTATGATTTCTTTTCCCTGTTTACCTTCTCATGCTTCTCTTGCTTCTTGTATCTGAATGTCAGATTTTCTGTTCAACTCTGGTTTTTTCAACAAGAAAGCTTGAAAGTCCTCTATTCCACTGAATGACCATATTTTCCCCTGAAACATGATACTCAGTTTTGCTGGGTAGGTGACTCTTGGTTTTAATCCCAGCTCCTTTGACCTCTGGAATATCATATTCCAAGCCCTTCGATCCCTCAGTGTAGAAGCTGCCAGATCCTGGGTTATCCTGATTGTGTTTCCACAATATTCAAATTGTTTTTTCCTGGCTGCTTGTAATATTCTCTCCTTACTCTGGGAATTCTGGAACCTGGCTATAATATTCCTAGGAGTTTTCTTTTTGGAATTTTTTCAGGAGGTGATAGGTGGATTCTTTCAACCTCTATTTTGCCCTCTGGTTCTAAAACATCAGGGCAGTTTTCTTTAAGAACTTCCTGGAGGATGATTTCTAGGTTCTTACTTTGATCATGGCTTTCAGGTAGTCCAGTAATTTTTAAATTATCTCCCCTGGATCTATTTTCCAGGTCAGTGGTTTTTCCCATGAGATATTTCACATTGACTTCTACTCTTTCATTTGTTTGGATCTGTTTAACAGCATCTTGATTTCTCATAAAGTCATTAGATTCTATTTGCTCCAGTCTAATTCTGAAGCAATGATTCTCCTCATTGAGCTTTTGAGATTCTTTTTCCATCTGGCAAATTTGGCTTTTTAAGGCATTCTTCTCCTCATTGCCTTTTTGAGCTTCTTTTGCCATTTGAGTTAGTAATTTTTTAAGGTAGTATTTTCCTCTGTCAGGCTGTTGACTCTCATTTCATAATTTTCTTGCATTGTTCTCATTTCTCTTCCCAATTTTTCCTCCACTTCTCTTATCTGCTTCTTAACGTCCTCTATGTCCTGTAACCAGCTGGTATTTTCCTTTGAAGCTTTTGGTGCAGGAGTTCCTGACTTCACTGCCTTCCTCCTGTTCCATGCTTTGCTCCTTTTTGTCCCCAAAATAGGAATCTAATGTTGGAATCTTCTGTCTGCTTTGTTTCCTTAGCCTGGTCATGTCGCCCCTCAGTCACTTGACTCCTGGGCTTTTTGCCACAGTAGGACTCTGCCACCAGACAGGGGAGCTTTCATCCCAAACACTGGGGTTTTCTCAGTTGCTGGAGGTATTAGATGGGTGCCCTCTCTAAGGTCTCCACACGCTCTGGCAAGCTGGACACACCTCAGGACCTCTACCCTAGACTGCAATCCAGATCCAAGCAGGTTAAAGCAAGAGCAATTACCCCTCAGATTGGTGCTTGGTCCCCCTACACTCTGCAGGCCAGGAGCTGACGCTGCCACGTGGCGCTGGCTGGCTGTGCTGGTGGCTCAGCGGCTTCTCTCCCCGGGGTCAAAAGCCATGTACCCCCACTTACTGGGTCCCAAAGTCCAGACTGCACTGACCTCTCACTTTGTCCTTCGCATCTATGTATTTATAAATTCTGGAGACGGCCACAGGTGCTGCTGATCTGGAGTCCCTCTGGCCAGTCAGGCCCTCATTGGGGCTAAAACCTCGGAGTTGGTCTGGGCTCAGCTCCTAGAGTGCTGCACTAGCCTATTCCTGCCGGCCTGCCAGGCTCTCCTCAGCGGGAGGTTAGCTTCTCTGTGTCATTTTGTGGGTTCTGCAACTCTAAAGTTTGTTTAGAGTCCCCTTTTTACATGGATTGGGGAAGGTGGAAGCCGGAGTGGCTGGGAGGTCCTGCTTCTACTCTGCCATTTTGACTCTGCCCCCCAAGAATGTAAACTTTTTTGAGGGGGGGGGAAGAGGGTGTCTTTATATCCCATATATATACATGTATATATGTATGCATTATGTATTCTACTTTGGGTGAGTAATCTAGAGTACTGTTAGATTTGAGTCCTGCCTTTTAGGAGGGGCATTGGTCAACTGAAATGAATTGAGATGAAGATAGTTAGCATGGTGATGGGGCATGAATGGCTGTTGTGTGAGGATCAGTTAAAGTTACTGAGAATGTTTTGTTTGGATAAGAGATGACTTTCTGACTTGATTGTGGTCTTCAAATATCGAAACTGTTATGTGTAGAAAAGGATTAGATGTGTTCCACATAGTTCTAGAAAGGAGAACTAGGATCAGTAAGCAGAAGTTAAAGGAAGATAAGATTTTTGGTTTAATAAAGAGGAAAAAAAAATTTCCTGACAATTAGAAATATCCTAAATGCATTGAGCTGTAGGTAGGAAGTTCTCCTTTGGTGTTGGGGGTGTCAGATAGTGCCTGAATGGCCACACGGGCATATCCTTAAAAGATTTCATGCATTGGCTTCTTATAGTTCTCAGATTCTATCATTTTAATAATCCAAAACTTGGGGGTGGCTAGGTGGCTCAGTGAGTAAAGCGCCAGCCCCAGAGTTGGGAGGACCTGAGTTGGTTCCGGCCTCAGACACTTAACACTCACACAAAAACACTAGCCGTATAACCTTGGGCAAGTTATTTAACCCCAATTGCCCTCCAAAAGGCAAAAAAAAAATCCAAAACTTGTTCCCTTTTGCCTGGATGTAGGGGAACTAGCATCTATATAGTGTAAATTTGTAAAAGTCTTAATTGTTTTCTTTGAGGAAAGGTTATAAGAGATAGCATAGCACAGTGAATAGAAAGATCAGATCAGCTGTGGAATCACAAAGACCTGGATTTAGAGTCTTTTAACATTTATTTTTTTTTTATTTCAGTTACAATTTCTCTCACTCCATCCTCCAATTTGATATCACTTATACATGTGAAGTAATACAAAACATATTTCCACATTAGCCATGTTGCAAATAAAAGCAAGAAAAACAGTAAAAAAATATGCTTAAGTAAAAAATATGCTGCAATTTGCACTCAGTTTATCAGTCCTCTCTCTGGAGGTGGATGGCATTTTCTGTCATGAGTCTTTTGGAATTGTCTTGAATTATATTGTTTAGTGTAGCTAAATCATATTGCTGTTACATTACATATAATGTTCTCCTGGTTCTGTTAACTTCACTTTGCTTCAGTTCATATATGTCTTCCTGGGTTTTTCTGAAACCATTCTGCTCGTCAGTTTTTACAGCACAATAATATTCTGTCACAATCATATACCACAATTTGTTAAGCTGTTCTCTAGTCGGTGGACATCTCCTTAATTTTCAATTTTTTACTGCCATCAAAAGAGCTGCTATAAATATTTTTGTAGTAATAGGTCCTTTTTCCTTTTCTTTGATCTCTTTGGGATATAGATCTAGTAGTGGTATTGTAGGGTCAAAGGGTATGCATAATTTTATAGCCCTTCTGGACTGATTCACAATTTTTCCACATCCCCTCCAACATTTGTAATTTTCCTTTTTTTAAATCACATTAGCCAATCTATAGGCAATTCTTTGAGACTGTTAGATGTAAATTTTACTTTTTTTTTTGCCTTTTTTTTTTTTGGAGGGCAATTGGGGTTAAGTGACTTGCCCTGGGTTATATGGCTAGTTTTTGTGTTAAGTGTCTGAGGTCGGATTTGAACTCAGGTCCTCCTGACTCCAGGGCTGATGTTCTATTCACTGTGCCACCTAGCCACCCATCGCAGAGTTTTTTTGAGGATCTACATGCTCCCGGCCCCAGCCTTGATCATATTTTTTGACTTCTCTGTTGCTTGGGTGAATTAGTTCCCAAAAAGGGAACAAAGGATGGAAAAAAGACCCCTGTGAGTGGTAGGTGGTTGTTTGTGTTTAGAAATTGGAGAATGGTTAAAACTTCCCAAAGACTTATAAGGAAATCTTCTTCTTCTCCCATCACTTTTCGCATCAATGGATGCTGTGTTGTATTAAATTCTCTTAGGCTGCCTTCACTTAAAAAGGCAGGAAGGAAAATGCTTAACACTGTAGGCTATTAAAATTTATGGCGTGCTGCTTCTTTAAAATTATTATTTTTAAGATTATGAACTAGGAAATCAACAACTGTAAACATTTCCATGTACGAAGGGCAGAAAATGCAGGTTGCATTTGAAACTACGAGTCTGTTACATGCAACTTGTTTTCTAAAAATGTATGTTGAATTTAACATGGTAGCACCAACATAACCTTGCCCTTTGTCTGTGCCCCCTTCAGGACTTCTTCATCTTTGTGTGTTTGTAAAATGTTACATTGATGCTATTTTCCAGCTCTATTATTACCCCTTTCATGCTCCTCAACTCTCCAGTCCCCTCTACCCCCCACCCTATTTAAAAACCCTCTCCTATATCAAAAGTGTATTTGAGGGGCATCCAGGTGGCGCAGTGAGTAAGAGCGCTGACCCCAGTGTCGGGAGACCTAGGATGGGTTCTGGCCTCAGATACTTAATACCCACACAAAATAACAGGCCTTGTAACCTTGAGCAAGTTACTTAACCCCGATTGCTTTAAAAAAAAAAGTATATTCGAACAAAAGAAATTCATGTTGTAATGGTTGATTAAAAATGTATGTGCCTATCTACACTTGTATAATCACCTCTTCACTAAGAAGTGGGAGGCATCAGTCTCCAGAAGTTGTGATTGGTCATTGCATTCATCAGAGTTTTTAAGTCTTTGAAAGTTGTTTTCCTTGACGATATTATAAAGCATTGATTATAAGGCTTTTTGCCAGGAGTCTTGCTGCAAAAACTTGTGAAAATTATTGATGGAATGAGGCAGACATGACATCAGAAACCAGATGAATCAGAACAGTCTGGAGGTAGAGATGTAGTTATGTGTGCATGTGTGCATTTGTTTCTGATTTTGTATTCCAGCCACCTAGCACAATGTTTTAGACATGGTTGGCACATAATAAGAGGCTGTTTGTTTGTTTTTTAACACTTTAATTGACAGCTTTGATCATAATCACTCCTGTTACTCAAGAACCTTCAATGGCACCTATTGTCAGTGGAATGAAATCTGAACTCCTTAGGCTAGCATTCATTGCCCTCTGTGGTTTTACACTGTCCATATTTTTCAAGCTTATTTCTAACTTTTGCCCATCATGTACTCTGTACCCAAAATGAGCTACTTGTCTTTAAACATTTTCTACACTTTCCCACCTCTGTAACTTGTTCAAACTATTGTGTACGTCTTTTCTTCTTCATATATTCTTTGAAAGCTAAATTTTAATGCTAATTTACCCAGGAAGACTTGTCTTAATTTCTTCAGAAAGCATAATATAATCAAAAGACCTTTTGATTTCTAGTAAGAGGAGCTGGATTCGAATCTTAGCTGTGCCCACTTTTTGCTGGGCTCAGCACTTGATTTTTCTGGACCTCTGGTCCCTCATCTATAAAATGAGGGAATTGTATTAGAAGATATCGGAGAGGGGGCGGCTGGTGGCGCAGTGAATAGAGCACCGGACCTGGAGTCAGAAGGACCTGAGTTCAAATTTGGCCTCAGACACTTTACAAAAACTAGCTGTGTGACCTTGGGCAAGTCACTTTACCCAAGTGCCCTCCAAAAAGAAAAAAAAAGGATATCTGAGGGTTTCTTCCAGCTTATGGAGGCCTTTGAAATCTGTGATCTAAGTAAATCCTTCTTCTTATGAACTCTTACTTGCTATTGTGCCTTGTTTGCATCCCCCTTCTATATGTACCACAGTATTTTTTGTATTATGGTTATGTGTGTACATGGCTTATCTCCCCTACTAGATTGCAAACTCATTGAGGGCAGGAACCTGATTTTTCTTCATCTTTGTATCTTGCCCCTGCACCTAGCAAAATGCCTTACATTTACTTAAGTGAATGTTGAATCAGTGTGTGAATATGATGGGAACTAAGGCTCCTGCAGGTGAAATTACTGACCTGCAGTTAAATGGAGCCGTGCCAGGATGTGGGCAGTTGGTCCCTTGGCTCCTGGAATTCTTCTCATTAGAGCACATCCTCCATTACCTCATTTGCTCCTCATGACAGCCCTGTGACCTCTGATGCAATTGGCATGGATACCTCACAGTTGTTTACAAGGACCTGGCATCCAGCTGCCATCTCCCAGGCTGTGAGTAGCTACCCTGGTCTCCCCCTTCCCAGATTGCAACAGCCCTGTCAAAAACAACCACCCAAGAACACCATAAGTCTTTAGCAATCAGACCAACATAGCACATGCTGGTCATGTATGTGTAGGATGAAGTAAATAGTATTTTTTTTTCCAGCTGCTTCCTACTCAGGTATATTTCTGGTAAATGGAGTACCTGAGTCCTCCATTTTCCTTCTGGATATGTTTGCCATCAAAAGCACCTCTGGGGATGTTTTCAGGCCAGGCCTGCTGGCCACAGTATTAACTGGGTAGACAAAGCCTGTTTTTGGTGATGCTTAAATATTAATAATAAGGTTTCTGCATGTTTCTAAAACATCAAAAAAAAATGCTTAAGACAAATAACTTGTAGTCCATAGTTCTAGATGGTGCCTGTAGTTGACTAGAGAGAGCACTTGAGTTTCACGAAGGTTAACACTGGGTTGCTATGTTTACAGTAGGAAAGCTTGTCTTCCAGCCCTTCAGGAAGTTATAATGCTTCACACTTGGGAAGGGGAATTGGGGGGAGGAGGGTGCAATGAGACAGGAAGTTATAACCCTGATGTATTGACTTGTGGTGGCTAATTGTAAGGAGTTGGGGGAAAAGACAGAAAATACATTTTTTTTCATGTTCTGTACCCCCTCCTCCTAGGGGGATAAAAGTATCATGATTATGAATGAATCATTATGGGATATGATTTGAATAATATGACTTGGAAATTTTTATTTTTTCCCCATTCATCATAGCTCACTTAGCCGTCTCAGGATCCAGACTCTCTAACTCAAGTCTCTAGAATATAAGGTTAAAAGTATTTTTGATTTACATTTTTTTTTTTTTAATTAAGGCTTTATGTGGTATGTGGGTTAGGGATTGGGGTGGGGGTTGAGAGAAAAGGTAGAAGAAATTAATCTTTGCTATGAACAATCTCTCCATTATTAAGTTTCCCTTAATTTTTTTTTAAAAGGACCCTACACACACACACACACACACACACACAAACCCCAGACCTTACAAGGGTTTTATTCATTCAGCTTGATTTGTCCGGATTTCAGTAAGAATTGAGTTACTCTGTCTTCTCTGATTCAGGAAGAAATTCCATTCTGGCTGTACTTTTGACGATGCCTCTTTGTGATGGTCTTTCTCATCGCTTCATAAATGGCTTCATCTTTTTGGCATTTGGAAGTTTTATGGCATATTTGTGGAGGCAACATTTTTGTGATCGAACAGGCTTATTAGAATCTGAACCCTAATGGACATGGCAGCTTGTGGGCTTTATGTTTTTAACCTGGTTCTTTGTAATTGGGATTGTTTGGTTTTTCCTCTTATCCATTTACTTGAGTTTGTTATGTTCATCCATTAAGTAATCATGGATTCCACTGATCTTAGATTTTTAAATCACTTCCTACCCAAGAGAGTTTTGCATCAGCTTCCCATCAGATGCTTATTGAAGACTCTGTCCTAGAGAAACTGGCAGTAAGGCGAAGTGGGAAAGAGTTGCATGTCAGGAGGGAGGCCTGCAGGGCAAACTCTGCTCCATGTGTAGTGTCATGCCTACGTGAAAGGTTGGGGAAGGTAAAGAAGGAGATCCTAACCTGGGGTCCATAAATCTGGTCTTCACAGTTTTTTTAAATTTCTATTGTAGCATAATTAGTTTCCTTTGTAATCTTGTGTAGTTTGTTTAATACATTAAAAAAAATTATTCTGTGAAGGGTCCATAGGCTTTATTTATCAAAAGAGAACTACAAAGATAATAATTGTGAAGTGCTTAGCATAGTACCTTGAACATAGTAAGTGCTATATAAATGGTAGCTATTGTTACCATTATTGTCATTGTCATTATTGTTATTTTCCTCCAGACTTCCCATGAGATTCATGACACAAACCATGTTAAAAATCCCAGGTAGGGTAGGTGTTCTCTTAACCTCCAGTTCAGAGAGTTCCATGAGATTTAACTACAGAATTTTAAGATGATGTTATTGATTGGGGAATAATTAGAGAAATTGTATATGAATGTGATCGAAAATTACTATGCCATAAGAAATAATGAATGTCAAAAAATTCAGAGACATGGGAAAACTATTCAGGGTGAAGTTAAAAAACAGGAAAACAATACACATAATGACTATGGCTACATGAATGGAAGGAACAGACAGAATAATTTGTCATTTCAATGACCAAACTTGTCTTCTCCTAAAAGAGGTAAGAAAATGTGCCTCCTTTCTTCCATTGCAAAGGTAGGGGGATTATGGATGTGGAACATACTGTGGATGTGGAGCATATACTGTCAGACTCAGTTTTGTTAGTTTTGTTAACTTCTCCCTTCCCTCTTAAAAAATTTGTCCTGAGGTTTGCCTCCTGGATGAGATGGGGAGGGAAGGTAGGTGGTGGTGAGAGGTATATAAACATTAACATTTCCAAAAGAGATGATTATACTTCTCATCCATATTGTTAAACATTCAACAGATAGACATTGAATGTCTCCTCTGTGTTCAGTATCCTAAAATGATAAGGTGAATACAATAGAAATAAAGCACAATCCCTGGCCTTAAAAAGCCTTACAGTCTTTTTTGGGGGGGGGGGAGGTGTGACAAAGATACCTGAAACAATATGAGGCATTATATAATGCAAGAGTGAAATCATGCTGGGCAGATGATAAATGCCATAGGAGTTCAGAGAATGTGAAAGCTAAATGATCAGGGAGGATTCTTGGAAGAGGCAGGACTTGAATTGAGCCTCCCAGGATGAGTCAGATTAGAACAGGTGGAAGAGAAGAACGTTCATTTTCGGGCTGGGGGTTGGGAAGAGGAGAAAATTAACAATGTGGTTTTAGGGGACAATAAGATGAAGTTCATAGATTTAGAGCCCTGAGGAAATTTCCAGTCATCTAGCCCTCATTTTAATTATTTTTTAAATTTAAGTTTCATTGATGCCTTTTTGTTTTTACAAGTCATGGCCTATTTTGAAGTTTAGGTTTTAGAGGTGCTGAAGACCCCAAAACATCAACACGCTGGGTTCTGCCAAATGAATTTCACTCAAGTCTTCTCTCAGTCAAAGTAAAGCAGAGTTTATTAAAGATTCTCCATAATGGGTAGACTCTTAAGGAGCTTAAGTATCTATGAAGCTTGTATTGACAAGCAGGCCAGAATAATCTGACACAGAGTGGATCTGCACTAGGTTCAATTCTCAGCCCCCTCATGGAGGCACGATGGATCTTATATACAGAGAGAGTATGGGAGGATTTAGGGGTGGTCTAGAGGAGGAGTTTGGGGACGGTCTTGAGGAGGATCTTTGATGGAACTGAGGTCAGACTCCAGGAATGGGATTAAGAGTGAGAAGTAGCTAGACAGTGGAGGGTTAGGCTAGATTAAGAGTAACAGAGATTTGGGCCTAGCTATAATGTAAGGCTTATGGCCTCAGGCAAATGCCTCATCAAATGGGAAGATTCAATCAGAATTCAAGGGGTTTCCCAGAGCCATCAAGTAGATATATGGAGGACCATCATTTCTATCACCAAACAAACCCTCCTTTTTAACAACGGAAAATAGTTAAACAACCCCACCCAGCCAGGTCACCTTCTCCACAGGTCTAACATTCATTGTGTCCTGCCCCACTGCCTTTAAGAGTTGTGTCCTCATCTCATCTAGCCTGTGGGGCCAAAGTTGGTCATTACAATTACTCAGCATTTGGTTAGTGTTGTCTTTGTTGTTGTTGTTAGCATGTTCATAATGGATATTGTTTTCTTTATTCTGGTTACTGGACCAGATCTGCATCAGTTCATATAGAACTCCCCATGCTTCTCTGAAAATTTTTTTTAAGCAATAGGGGTTAAGTAACTTGCTCAAGGTTACACTACCAGTTATTTTTGTGTGGGTGCCAGATACTCCAGAGAGTATCTGAGGCCGGAACCGATCCCAGGTCTCCCAACTCTGGGGCTGGCGCTCTTACTCACTACGCCACCTGGCCACCCCTTTCTGAATTCTTTATATTCGTTGATTCTTATAACGTGATACCATTTGATGACATTCACATACCACAGTTTGTTTATCCATCATCCCATGGATGGACACCCATTTAATTTAGGTTCTGGGAATACAGTTAATAAGAAGAAAAGACAGTCTCTACCCTCAAGAAGCTTATAGTCTAATGGGGGACATAACAAGCAACAGGAAGCAGGAAAGGGGGGGACAGCTGGGGGCATCTGACTTGGAGGCATCTCTGGGAGTTGAAACCAGGCATTTTCGGGGGCACCACCCTCTGTAAAGAATTTGGTACTCCACCCTCCAATCAGAAGGGAGAGGAGGCCAGGGAGGTGGGGTCAATCAAAGTTTGAGCTAGCCAATGGAGATGAGATTAGAAGTGATCCCATAATTAGGGAGGGGCATTTTCTTCCTTGGAATTGAAACCAGATAAAGCATCAGGTTTTAAGTGAAATTGTATAAATTAAAGCTATTATTGTTATGAGTTGACAGAATTAAAATGTTTATCTACAGGCTTCTGAGGATGAGCCTATTGAAATTTAGCTAAGCTGGTTGAAACCAGAAAGACCTGGATTCAGATCCCATTAATCCAAGTCATTTAACCTCCCTGGGCTATCATTTTAAAGCCCTGTGCTCCTCAAAGGACAGATCTCCCTTCCTTGCAGAAAGCTTATCAGTAATCTCACCTGCCTTGATTTTGCTAACACTCTCTACTTGTGAAGTATATTCTCCTTTATTGCTGCCTATTCATCAATGTCTGGGCTCACTCTCCTCTTTGAAATCTTCCCTGGCAGTTCAGCCTTCCTTCTTTCCTTCTCTCTCCTTCCTTCCCTTCTTCACTTTCCCTCTCCTCTCCTCTCCCTCCATCCTTTCCTTTATCTCTCCCTTCTCTCCCTTCTTTTGTCTCTCCTTTGCTCCCTCCTTTTCTTCTCTCCTCCCTGCCCCTCACTCTCTTTGCCTCCCTTACTCTCTCTTTCTCCCCCCGATGAACTTTTCGGTGTTGGGAAGAAAGGAGATTGACAACCACATGGATGAGTTTTGATGGAAATAATGAATTAATACTAGTTTAGTGGTTAAGTGAAATATTTTGACTCTGATTATAAAGTTTAAGGAATAAAGCGTTGGTTATAGAAATTGTAAGGAAGATGCTGCATAATGAAGAAACCTTTAAAACCTCACCTTTACCAGCAACATATCAGACTTTGGGGTTTCTGTAGACAAGAGCAGGTTGAAAAAAAAAAACCAACTCTAGAATTCACAGAATTATATTGACTGTTAGCACTTTGGGGAACCTAGTCCATTGTGATGGAGTGGAGAGTGTTGTCCTGGTTAAGAAGATCTGTGTTCAAATCCTTCCTCATACCCTCCTAATTGTATGGCCCTGGTCCTCCATTTCATCTGTAAAGTGGATATTTTTCCCACCTCACAAGTTCTTGTGAAGATTAAATAAAATAATGCATATAGAGCTCTTTCCAAACCTCGAAATGCTTTATAAATTCCACTGTTGTCGTTATTTACGTATGACAAAATAGAAACTTAGCAAAGTGATTGGTCTCAGAACATGCAGCCAACTTAGTGCTAGAGTTAGGTATCGGTCCTCCTGGCTAGTGTACTTTCTGTGTACACTGCAGTGTCACTGACCCTCATCCTGCTTCCCGAGAAAGCAGACATTTGAATAAAAGTGAGTAGCTTTTAAATAACTTATGTAGTAAGGGCTAGCCTTGTATAGCCTTGCTGGTGAGGTCAGCCACATTGGGATCCTCTGGACCTCTTCATGAGGTGAGTTTTTCCTTTTGTTTACAGTCTCTGTTGAGTTTCTTTATGGATGACTTTTTAAAAATTTGCTTACAGTCTTTTTACTTTGTTCTGGTTAATGCTGTCATGGGCCCCAATCATGTTGAATAGAACCAGACTCCTTAGTTTTGGGATGCAGCCAGATGGAGAACGAGTCTGCTTTCATAAATATGCCAGGAAATTGTCATGACGGAGAACTTCTAGGTGTAATTCTTTAGGATTTAAACATTCTCTCTCTCTTTCTCCTTTCCTCTCTTCTTTTCTTTTTCTCTCTTCCCTTCTCTCAATACTTTCGTATTGAATAGTCTTGTAATTCCTTCTCCTATGCCCAAATAGTAGGTACAGTCTAAGTAAAGAATACTTGACTGACTTCTCCATTAGGAGATTCTAGACTCGGCTCTGCCCTTAACTTCCTCTGTGACCTGGTGTCAGCTCACTCCTGGACCCCAGGGTCATCCTTTCTTAAATTATGGTCTTTGAGACCCTTGTACTTTTTGTGATTATGAATATGGTGGATCTGTGAGAAATGTCAGAGAATTGAGTTGTCTCTCCTCCCACCTACCCCCCCCCCCCAGTAAAAATTATGTAATTTTGTATATTTCAAAATACTTAAACATCTTTTTTTAGTATGAAAATAGGCTTGATTTCCTCTGGCTTCCAAGTTCCCCCTTACCCTTCTTTTAAATAATAGCTTATATTTATAAAATGTTTTACATAGATTGCCTCATTTACCACAGCCCTGTCAGAGGGGTATTAGTATCCTTATTTTACAGATGAAGAAACTAAGGGTTATTAAGTAGAGGTATCCAGTGACTTAAAGTCATTAGACTTTGAGGACCCTGAGAACAAGAACTTTTTTGTTTGTTTTATCTGGCACATAGTGGTTTCTTAATAAGTGATAGTTGGCTGACTGACTGACTGTGTGCAACATAAGTGCAGGAAACAGCCTCTAGACTCATTTCTGTTCTGACTTCAAATTTTTAGGACTCTATCTTTTCAGATTTTTTTTTGGATTGTTCTATTTCATATACCCTGACATTGAGACCTAGCATTTATTTCAATCCCAGAAAGGTTTACTTGGTCATACTAGGTTTTGAATATGTTATAGTAGATGATCTCTGAGGTTTTGCAGCAGAGGAAAGGACCTCAGAGGTCATTAAATCCAAGCAGGGGGAGGAAGAGATTCCTTTTATAACATCCCTGAAAAGTGATGTACCAACTTTTGCCTGAAAACTTCCATTGACAGGGAGCCACACACTACCTCCCAAGTAGCCCCTTCCCACTTTTGGTGTCTCTTATAGCTGGGAAGCTTTTTATCAAAATTTGCTTTTTGGCAACTTAAACAGGATAAGTTGAAATTTCCTCCTGAAGTCCTTCAAGTAGTTAACACAACTGTCATGTCCTCACCAACCCTTTTCTTTCCTGGGCTAAATGTATACCTACTTATTCTATAATATGGACCCAAGGCCTTTTAGCATCCTGACTGTATTTTTCTAGATATTTTTTCAGCTTATAAATGTCCTTCCTAAGATGTGGAGCTTACCAATATCCCAGTTGTAGTCTCTGCAGGGGAAGAGTAGAGCAGGACTCTGAGTGTGTGTGTGTGTGTGTGTGTGTGTGTGTGTGTGTGTGTGTGTAAAAGAGACATGTATGTACTACCATGTATCTAGTAGTTAGTCAGAGCATATGTGGCTACCATGACCTTACTGTTTGCCTTTAAATAGGCAGAGGGGAGGAGAAGACAGGGGCCGTTGGGGGTCCTATTTGGCAGCTCAGCAGAAGGGTATGTGTTTGCATGCCAACCTCTGGCACGTGCCCTCCTCCCTCTGTAACTTTTAATCAGATAATAAAACCCTACAGTCCAGAAGTCCTTATATATATAGCCTGAATCTCTCTCCTGCTGTTCCCATTTCCTCTGTTCTATCTTAAGTGGAAATGGAAAACATCTGGCTGCCGTATTTGTCCTTATGTACTTGAAAGACTGTATTAAGTCATCTGTCAGTCTTTTCTTCTCTTAGCCTCCTTTGACCTTTCCTCACAGGTCTCATTTTCCAGCCCTTTAATCATTTTCATTGCTCCCCTCTGGACCGTCTCCAGTTTGTTCAAATGCCTCTTAAAATGCAGAGCCTGCAACTTAATGAAGCCTTAGTGACATTTAAGCAGCTTCTTTACCTCCTATCTCTCCCCGTTAGTCCAACCTGCGCGTATGCCACCAGATTTATCTTTCTAAAACCCAACTTTCATCACATTTCTCCTCTACTCAAAAATAATCACTGGCTCCCCAGTGTCCCCTGATCATGTCTTGCTTATTCTTGTATGTGCTATTTCACTCAATTCAAAATTCAGCAAACATTAAACATCTCTATGCAGGTTACAGCGGTTATTGATACAGAATATAAAATAGAAATTTTAGAAGTGGTTATTTTGCTTGATCCTAGAGGGAAGAATTAGTATCAGTGGATGGAAATTGCATTAAGCTTTATGTAAGAATTTTTAAAAATCCTAATTAAATCTATCCAACTTTGAAATGGATTGCCTTGAGGTAGAGACTTTCTCCCTACTTCCCTCCATCCTCTCCTCCAAGGTCTTCAGGCAAAGGTGGGATCCTGAAGAGTAGACTCTTATTCAAGTCTGAGTTGGACTAAAAGTCCTCTGAAGTCTCATGGAATCTTGAGATTCAACCCTGATTCTGTGAACAGACTTGTCTTTGTTCTTAAGAAACTTATAATCGAATTCAATGCAATAAACACTTATTACAAGTTTTTGTTTTTTTTTGTAAAGAACGCTGTGATAGGCTAGAGAAGATACAGTTTGTATCCTGTAGACACCTACCTAGTCTTTGACATGTTGTCTTTCCCATTACAGTGTGGACTCTTTGAGGGCAAGGATTGATTTCTGCCTTTGTGTCCTCATACAGTACCTGGCAATAGGAAGTGCTTAATGCATGCTTTTTGATTGATTGTCCAGCTATTTGCTTTCTAGGATAAGAGAAAATGTCTAATTGTCTGAGGAAATGTGACAGGTACACTATTCGTATATACATACATACGTATATACACACATACACACATAGATTACGTATAATTCCCTCCTCTCTCCACCTGTCCAGATCTAGTCTATACTTCAAACCCATTTTATATCCCATGCTTTCTTATGATACTGCTGATGGTAATGTTAGTAACTACATTATGTAGTGCTTTTAAGGTTTGCAAAGCAGTCTACATGTTATCTCATTTGATCCTCAAAACCCTGTGAAGTAGGTGCAATTATTGATTATTATTTTACAGATGGGGAAACTGAGGCTCTGAGAGTGAGATGAATTGCCCAGGGTCGCTCACCTCCTAAATATCTGAGACACGGTTGAAACTCTGATCTCCGAGTCCAGTATTCTGTTCTCTACACCCCGTAACTGTCCACGATCCTGTGAACTCCCTCCCCTTTCATGTTTAGCAGTACTGCCTTGTTAGTTTTTACGTCTGTCATGTTCTTTGTCTTATTGTCGTTCGTGAGCCAGTTTTGTTTCTCCAGTTTGGTTCGGTGTGTGCTTCTTGAGGGCAGAGACCATGTCATTTCCATGGCAGTGTTCTTTCCAAGGTTGGTATAGTCTTGAGTGAAGCAGACCCAGCCTTGTTAGCTTGAGCTGTAGTCATACCTCATGTCAACTGCTAGGCACACATTCTTATGTATTGTTGTCTACCTCACCATAGGACCCTCTCCCTTGCTTATACAGTATGTGTTTATGATAGACCTTTTTCTTAAAGTACAGATGCATTCTGCTGATCAGAGAGTGCCTATCTCTATACCAATTACATTCCAGGAAAGGGAGGAAAAGAATCCTCAGATACTTATTCTCAGGTTTTCCTCTACTCTCCCAGGAATCATGGAAGGGTCCTGAGCTGTCATTTAGTCTAACCTCAATCAACAAAGGAGGATTTGCCTAACCTGCAGCACCCCCTATTCCAGGAAGTTCCTCTTTATATTGAACTGAGATTTGCCTCCCTTATTTACTTAGCTTTAACCTCAGGGGTCAAGCTGAAATAGTCTGTCCTTGGATTCTTTGAAGTAAATTGCTTGTTGTATGTAACCCCCTCTACATTAGATGAGTTTTGGAGAAATTGTTCATAAAATGAATCCAATTTCATTGAGGCATGGAAATGGAGCTTTTGAGATCTCAGAACCAGAGAATTTCAGAGTTTGCAGGGACCTCAGCAGTCCTATATTCTAATCCAGATGTTTTTGCCACTTTGTCTCTTTCACCACTGAGTCTTTCTCTTTTATACAGGTCAGCCCTTCAGAAATTTGAAGACCACTTTCATACCTCTCTTTCCCCATACTCTCCACTAGCATCTATTTCATGCTAAGCCATCCCCAATTCATACCATTGAACCTCCTAACTAATTTCCAGGCCTCTAAACTCCTACGTTTCCGGTCCATCTTTGCTACCAGTGCCAAAATAATTTTCTTAGTGAACAGATTGGATCATGTTATTTCTCTGTTTAAAAATAAAAACAAGAAAACCTTTAGTGCCTTCTTGTTCCCTATTGAATAAAAACATAAACTCCATATTTTGGCATTCAGGGTCTTAAGTTATCTGGCTTCATCCTACCTTCAGCTCAACATAAATTTATTAGGTACATGGTATGAATGAGGCACTGTACTAGGTGAAGGACATACAAAGGCAAAATAAAATGATGCTTGCCCTCAAGAGCTTAAATTTTGGACATTCCAGATTTCCCATTTTTTACCTTCATGTGCTTGATGCATTAGCCAAGCTGCTGCTGGCTTTTGTTTGATTTCCTGCCTCGTCCTTCTACGTACAACATTCCCCATGGCTAAGATGAGTTTTCCCTATTGTCACGTCTGTTGTCTTCCTTCTTCAAGCCTTAAGTAGTACTTTCTCCATAAAGTCATCCCTCCCACTTGGAGTTTCTCAAGCTACTATTGAACTTCCTTAATGCCCTTAATCATAATGCCCAAGTCATCAGTTGTTACTTTTGTAGTTTTAACTTGGGAATATAGAATTATGAATTTAGAGTCAAAAGGAACTTTAGATGCCATCTGACTCAACTCCATCATTTAACAAAAGAGGAAACTGAGGCTTCAAGAGAAAAAGTGACTTGCCCAAGACTGAGCAGGGAGTAAGAGGTAGGGCCAAGATTTAGACTAGACCCTCCAGTTTTATATCCATCAATCTTTTTACTATACCATAATTCTAGCCCAGATAAACTGTCATTTTTTCTCATCTTTTCATCCTTAGTACCTAACTAGGGACCTTAGGAGAGGCATCTCTATTGAATGAAATTGAATTAAATTCTTCTCAATGTTTAATTAGATTCCTCTGCTTCTGTGCTTCTGTACATAGATGTATACTTTAGAAGGGAGACTGGAATAGTTAACCTTGTAGGACCTTTCCCTTTCAAGGCTAAGATTCTATGATTCTTTGAATAAACTTTTAGCTAGAGCATTGGGTTTGTGATAATGATGATACTGTCCATTTGTAGAGTCTCTGCAATTTACGAAGTGCTTTTATACATATGATCGCATTTGTTTAGGTAGAGGATAGTGGAAAATGGGACTGGAAAAAGGCCAGACTATAGAAAAACCTTGAGTATCAGGTTGTGGAGTTTGGACAGGAAATCATAGGGAGTAGGGAACTTTGAGGTTGAAAAACTGATCAATAGCATGATGTATAGGGAGCCCCAAGCTTCTGAACCCCCTTAGAGTCTAGAATCTCTGCCTTACTACATACTATAAGACTTTGAATGAGGTATTTCCCTTCTCTAAAATCACAGTTAACCCATATGCCAAATGAGAAGTGTAGACTAGATGCCTTCAAAGGTCTCCTTCTATTTCTGATATCCTGGGATCCTAGTTTTCTCATTTTAAGATGATAGGGATTAGATTAGAGGATGCCTGTAGAGTCCCTCTCAGGTCTAAAATTTGCTTTTTGGGGGCAGAATTTCTGGGCTTTTAAGTGTAGAGATTTTCCAAATTGCTTTCTAAGGCTTTGGGGGATGTGTTTATCAAGGGAGGATATGAAATTAGCTCCTCAGTATCTTTGGTAGAAAATATAGACCCTGATCAAGGTGACTTGTGTGTTGCCTAGCAGAGAGATAATTCGAATTTGAGGTTACTTCTAGCCATTGGATTCTACAATTCCTGGTTCTAAGGGTTGTTTCTGTTGTTATTATTGAAGAGAGAGAGGAGGTAGAGAGGAGAGTCAGGGAGGAGGGAGGGAAGCAGACAGAGAAGGGGCAGCTCTTTTCCCGTGTGATGTTTGTGGTTTAAAACCCCCATTTCCTGAAGAGTAATAGGAAGCTGGCGTAGGAGATCAGCTGTGGTTTGGAGGGCTCATTGCTCATGGGTTTGTGCAGTCGGGCTTCTGGTTAGAGGCTGTCTTCTGGCATAGCTATGTTCCAGACACTGTTTCAAGTTGAAAATCAACAGTCCATGCGGTGGGCCCAGAGTGGAATTCTCATTCTATCCGGTTACTCAGCGTTCTGTAGCAGATGGTCTTTCTGCTCCATGAGGATTTTCTGTAGAGTGAGGCATGTGTTTCCGACAGCTGATCTGTCCCTGGAGAGCCAAGAAAATGAAACCATTTTAAAAGCAATGCTGGCGTCTCTCCTTTCCCTGCAACTGAGATTATGGAAAAGGCATCTTTTATAATAAGCAGCTTTGCTTGGCCTGTAGGAGATGAGAGGCTGTATGCAGAGTGGGTAATTTTGGTTTTCCTGATGAAAGGCATTGTCATTATTTCCAACCTCATGCACACTTCAGCATTCCCTTTAATCTCCTGTATCAAAGTGTTGCTCTGATTTTGCATGCAAGCATGTGTGAGTACAATATCTAATAAATTGTATTTGTTTCTGGTATTAAAAGATGCGAAAGCTGGTGGTAATGTCAATGTTGGGTTGCCTATGTGGTATGTAAAGAAGGGGCAGGACTGCTGATGTAGCATCCATTTGATGGACGCCTGGCAGAGACAACTTTTAGCAGCCTTTGGGTACTGTGGGTGATTTTTACTAGAGGAGGGAATGCAGTGGGGGCATGAAGGAAAGATCATTGCGCTTAGAAGGCAGAACACTTGGGCTTAAATCCTGGCTCTGACTCTTAACTAGCTGTGTAGACTTCTAACCTTTCTGAGACTCGGTTTCACCACTTGTCAATGGGGCAGAGAGATTTGTGCCACCTAACTTTGTCATGATGATGCTGTGAGTGGAAATCATGATATAGTGGCTGGAGTCAGGAAGAACTAGGTTCAAATTTCACCTCTCACAATAACAAGCTTTGTGGCCATAGGCAAGTCATTTAACTTCTGTGCTTACCTCCTCACCTGTGAAATGGGCATAATGATAGGATGCTTCAGAGTTGATGTAGAAACCAAATGAGATGAATGTATGTAAAGTGCTTTGGAAATTTTAGAGTGCTCTATGCACTTTTTTAAAAGTCTTTTTAAAAAGCTGTGTTAAGTAGATACTAACTGCTGTTACTATTTTAACACCAGGATCCAGTATGTAGATCTATTCATTCAAAGAGACCACTAGTTGTAGGTTTTAGGATCAGAAGACCTGGGTTTGACACTCTGCCCCCCCCTCCCCCGCATGCGTACACACATATAAGTGGATGATCTTTACTTGTCCCTTCAGACATTTTCTCTCTCTCCTCCCTTTCACAACCAAATTCCTGTCTACATTCTTTGTCCATTCTCTCTATTCTTCGGTACTCATCTGCTACACCCCCCCCCATTGTCTTCTGACCTCATCTTTTAACTGAAAGTGATTTCTCCAAAGTTACCAGTGATCTCTTTAATGGCCAAATCTGATGACCTTTTCTTAGGTTTCAGTGCTTTTAACCTTTCTACTTCTTTTGACTGCCTACCCTGCAGCCCAAACTCCCTCTCCCCTCCCCTTCCCCCTGTATGCTCTTCTCCCTTAGGTTTTGTGACATTGTTGGCTCCTGGTTTTCCTACCTGCCTCCCTCTCTTTCCAATTCTCCCCTGCTGGATCTCCATCCTTTGTCCAGCTGCCTGAGGATACACCCCTAGGCTTTTCGCCTCTTTCTGTGCTATCTTTTTTGTTGACCTCATCTGGTCCCATGAGCTTGATTATCATCTCTATGCAAATGATTCTAACTGATGGCCTGATCCTGATCCTGGTACTAGGCTCCAGACTAATCTCCAAGGAGGAGACCAGGCAAGACTAGAAGAGATTAGAATGTTAGCATTGGAAAGGACTTTAGAAAGTTAAGTATTTCTTTTGAAATTAAATTATTTTTAAAGCCAGAGAGGAGGGAGGCTTCTTCCAGCATGTGGAAGGCATTCAGGTAATAGTGCTATTTCCTTTTCCAAATTCCAATCGTCTGGGAAGTTATTTACTTAGATACCTTATGTCAGTTTGCATGGATTCCTGTAAAGTGGTCCTAGGAGAGTAATCATTTTTCTTTTTTCTTTTGTTAAATTGCTTATGTAAATTCCTACATAAGTGGTCATAAGACAGAGCCAGTACTGTGAATGCTTCCAGCTTAAAGTCTTAGGAAACCCCTCTAGACATGGTTCTCTTCAAGACAGATTTCATAAATGAAAGGTGAGATGATATATGTCTTCAGAGACTGAGGAGGATAGAATATTAAAAGAGGGATCATTGGGATCGTAGATTTAGAGCTGGATGAGATGTGATAGAGCAGGGATTTTTAAACTTGTGTGTGTTGTAGAACCCCTTGAAAGTTGGAGAAAGCCTAGGACCCCTTCTCATAAATGCATTAAATAAAATACATAGTATCACAAAGAAAATCAATTATATCGACATGCATAGTATTTTTTTTCTCCAATTACAAATAAGGATAGTTTTCAACATTCATTTTTGTAAGATTTTGAGTTCCAAGTTTTTCTCCCTCACTCTGCTCCCTCCTCTCCCAAATAGAGGAGTCTGATATGTATAATCGTGTTAAACATATTTCCATATTAGTCATATTGTATCAAAATATTTAAAAAAACAACAGTTCATGTACCCCATGTTATGAACTTTTGCCTCTGATGATCTGGTTTAGTCCCATCATTTCACAAATGAGGGTTAGGGAAGTGAATTGTCTTGCTAGTGTAGCTTGTCTGGCAGAAACAGGTACCAAACACCAGTATTCAGACTCTAGATGCCAGCCGTTTGAGTTCTGAATGCAGAACTAGGAGTAGTATATTGAAATCCTTCTTTAAAGAAGTTTACATTTTAGTAGATGATCCATGAGCCCCAGAAGCCTGCCTGGTGATGAGTGTCTCTTAACTTAGTTGGTGTAGTCTTTGAATAACAGATACCACTGAGACTTAAAGTCTCTCTAGCTTTGCAAGAAACAGTAGTTAATGGTTAGACTGGGATATGTGTTTCATATTAATATGAAGGAAGGAGGAAGAAAGGAAATAAACATTTATTGAGGACTTAACCATGGGCTAGTCCTAGGGATACAAACAAAATGAAACACAATTACTGCCTTCAAGGAGTTTGCATTTTAGTGGGGGAAGACAAGCTGAAAAGTCAGAGAAGATGTAGATACCCTGGTTGGGTTCATGGTTTTGAAGTTTCAAGCCAGGAACAGCATCAGAAGGGAGATGAAGGCCACCCCGAGTCCCTTCCAAAAAATGGAGGTTCCAGGAGGAGCTCATCCTTGGGAGAATGTGGCAGGCCTTACAAAGGGATATTCCAAATTGAGAAGCCCTAAGGGGGTAGTGTGGGCCTTTTCACCCTGGAACATCCATGTTCCAAGACAAGACAGCCACAGGGATGTGGTTTTGAAGTCTGGAAGCCAGGAAGAAGACCAGGAAGGAAATAAAGAACTTTCCAAAAATTTTAACTGTCCAAGAATTTTGAAGGTGATGAGTGTCCTATTATTAACAGTATTAGAGCAGAAACTAGACATTTTGATAGGAATGTGAGAGGATTCTTCCATTGGGTGGTGGTAGAATTAGAAAACTTATAGGATCCTTTTTCAATTCTCAGATTTTATAATTGTAACATATTCTATGATATAATGTATATAAAACACTTCACAAAACTTAGAATATTCTGTTGAGCTTTTTAATATATACTTTCTTAAAATTTTTCTGGATAATGGGTCAGAGTGATTAGAAATCCCCAGTCTTTTTTCAGCTCCTGTACCAAACTATCTTGAAAGAAAAACTGGGTATTGAGGCTAGAAACTGGGGCCTGAAAAATATGGTTGAATGTTGTATATTTTCATTTTAGATTATCAACTCCAGCATAGCTGAACCTGTGTCTTATTTAGCTCCTTGAAATCCAGAATGGTGCTAGTGAGCAAGTTTTGAAAGAATTCAGGATAATGATGTAGAAGTATTTTTGAAGTGTCAGTTTGGATGGGGACTCCCCAATCAAACTGATGAAAACAGGATGAATAGGAACTCCAAGAGTGAATGGGGAAGGAGTATTGGAGAGTCTCAAAAAGCTACTACCTTGTCCAAGAAATATTTTGATTAATTAATGGCTTAGCTGTTTTCAAACCTATTCAGGCCTAAGATTCATGAAATTCATAGAATCTCAGAGCTGGGAGGGAACTAAGCCTGGAATTCATGGAATCACTGAGCTTGGAGGGATCTTATCAGCAAATTGAGTGGGTCATATTAGACTTTAGAAAGTCATTCTACCTTTCTGGGCCTTAGTTCCCTCATCTGTAAAATGAGAGTGTTTTATTAGATTATTTCTAAGGTTTATTTGACTTTTAATTTCACAAACTTTTACTAAGCATCTTTTTCACTGAACATTTTGGTAGGTACTAAGGAATGCTTTAGGTCATTTGGCCTAATGTCTTCCTTTTACTGATTTAGCCTTGAGATTCAGAGTGGGGGGAGGAAGAAAAAAATTTACAAGGTAACTGTTGTATGGAAGTGCAAGTTATACCTAGTAGATTTGCAATTTCATGAGCAGTTGTCTATTTAAAAAAGAAAATAAATAACCACATCCAAAAAACCCTGAAAATGACTCTTTCAAGGTCACTCAAGACGAGTCCAGATCTTTTCATAATTTGATTAAAATAAATCATGATTGGTACACTGTGGGAGGTAAACGTCTAGGTGGTCTAGTGGATAGTGTTGGGCTTGGAGTCAAGAAGACCTAAATTCAAATCCTTGTCTCCAGCATTTGCCACTCTGTGACCCTGAATGAATCACTTAACCTCTCTCATCCTCAGTTTCCTTATCTGTAAAATGGGGATAATATTACCTGCCTCATAAGGCAGTTGTGAAGACCAAAATAACTAATGTACGGAAAATGCCTTGCAAAGCCCTTAAAGTGCAGTACAAATGGTAGTTGTTATTATTACAAGCCAGCAGTAATGGGGAGAGCACTGGTTATAGGATAGTGTCTTCTAACATTGATTAGCTGTGTGAACAATCCTAGGGCAGGTCATTCATGGTTATTCTTTAGAGCCCTTTCCAATCTGGCCCCTTCCTATCTTTCCAGTCTCCTTACCCAGACTCTAGGCCAGAAACTCTGATGCTTTTGCTATTGTTTCTGGTCGGCCAGTAATCTCTTAATTCCTTGCTTTTTCACCAGCTTCCCCAGCCTTAGAATGCTTTCCCCCCTCACTGTTTGTACTTTCCCTCTGAGATTACCACAAGTTTGCACTGTATATCTTAAATGTGCATATTTGTAGTCTCTTCCCTCCATGGAATGGCCACTCCTTGAGGGAAGGAAGCACGAGGTTTTTTTGATGTTTGTTTTTTGTATCCTTAGGGCCTGGCTAGCCTTAAGCACTGCTTGCTATCTGTCTGGTGCCTGTTACTATACAAATCATTCCCTTCAGGGGACTGTTTTAAGGAAAGTACTTTTACTTCCTATATCTCTAATTCTGTTGAAATGTGAGTTATTCATGCTAGATCTTGAGCCTGAGGAACCCTCAGGCCATCTATTCTAATCAATAAACATTTATTAAGTGCCTGCTGTTTGCTGGGGTGGGGCTTGTAGGTGGGGCAGTGGATAGGCCTGAACCTAGAATCAGGAAGACCTGAGTTCTTGCCTTAGACACTTACTGACTGTGTGATGTTGTTTACCTCAGTTTACTTATCTGTAAAATGAGCTGGAGAAGGAAATTGCAAACCACTCCTGTATCTTTGCCAAGAAAGCCCCAAATGGCGTCACAAAGACTCAGACGTAACTGGAAAGACTGAACCAGTATGCTAGAGACTGTGCTATAAATGCTAAGGATACAAAAAAGGGGGAAAAGAGTCCCTGCCCTGAAGGAGCTTACAGTCTAGTGGAGAAGAAGGCATGCAAAGCAAGCTATATACTGGGTAAATAGGAAATAACTTCCGGAAAGCACTGCAATTATGAGGGCCTAAGGGAAGGCCCCTTGGAAAATGGAATTTTAGTCTTGATTTAAAGGAAGCCAGGGAGGTCAGTAGTTAGATGAGAAGTGAGAGAGCCAAGTTGGGATTTGAACCCAATTCCTTGGACTCGATAGTCAGTGTTCACTCTACTGTATTTGCTTACACGTCCAGGATGGTGTCTTTTATGCCACTTTTTGCACACAAGTCATCTTTAGTAATAGTTTCAGTGAGATATGAATGACTTGAGTAATGGTCTTAGAATCTACAAGATATTAAAAGACAGGGAAGACCATCAATCAGCCTGTCAAGTAGAACTTCCATGTAGGGTGTGAGGAAGAGATGGAAGATGGCTCTGGCTTGTGATTTGTCCTGGTAATTAGAATAGCCACATTAGGGAGTTCAGGCATACACGAGGTCTTGGAGTATATTTATTATTATCATTGTAAATATGACTGGCAGAGATTCACAGTTTCACAGTCATCTTCTAGTCTGCAATGTATATGGAAATGCCCATATTATGTGATATTTGTTAAGAATTTTTGTTAACAATTTTTTTTCAGGAGTGTAATTTTTTCTTCCTGGCCTTAATGCCTGGGGAGGAAAAGACTAAACACTGGAGCTGATCTTTCCTAACTAAGGTAACCCGTTAAAAATGGCAAAGGTAAACACAGAACAAAACAAGAAAGAAAAGGGTTGAGATGGATGTGCTGGGCCCTAGCGGGGGCCTCCAGTGCTCATTATACTCTCCCCTGCCTTTTATAACCAGCTGTCACCTCTGGATTTCTCTGGGTCAGACCTTTGCAAGTACAGATTGAAAATTAAACAAACAGCGGTTGCTTTATAAATATTTAACTCCCACTGTTTAGGACTTACTCAGCACAAGAGACAAAATAAAGAGTTCGCAACTGTCTACATGAGCAGCCCTTTTCTGATGTTGGGTCCCTGAGGCAGGATTTCTGGTCCAAAGCCCTCTTTGCCATGGGGTGGTATTATTCTCATCTGTTTTGGTGTATGTATCTTGGGGGGGTGTCTGTAGAGCTTTTTATAGATACCTCTGTCTATACATTGGTTTACATTTATATATACTTGAGGTCTTGCAAAGGGGACTAGAAAAATCTATTTCCCTCTCCCTCTCTTGTCTTCTTCCTCTCTCCTGTCTTTTAACCATTTGAGAAACATAAGCAATTTCATATTTTTTTTTCTGATTATAGGACAGGCCACAAGCTTAACACTAAGAAAAAGTAGGTGACTTCAGAATGCTCTGCTACTATGGGGTTTAAATGACCCTGTATCAATCCTTGTGAAAAATAATAAGTGGTATGGCAAACTACAGCCTGTAGACCAAACCCAACCTAGTGCCATTTTTTCATATGGCACAAGCGAAGAATGGTTTTTACAATTTAAACATTAAGAATTAAAATTTTCAAATTTACTTAAATTTTTAAAAATTTATTTAAAAATTGAAAAAACTTTTTTTTTTTTTTGCTTTTTGGAGGGCAATTGGGGCTAAGTGATTTGCCCAAGGTCACACGTGTCTGAGGCCGGATTTGAACTCAGTTCCTTCTGACTCCAGGGCTGGTGCTCTATTCACTGCGACACCTAGCCACCCCCAAAAAACACATTCTTAACTTGAGGACAGTACGAAAACAGGCAGTAGGGTCATAGTTGAGCCAGAGTCTGTAGTCTGCTGACCCCTGCTTTATAGAGAACAGTAACAAGTGGTCACCCCCACCTTTGCTTGAATACCTCCAGTAAGAGGGAAAATTCACCACCTCCTCACTCTCACTCCCCCAGATCCATTCACAATTGTTAAGTCTTATCAACACTACATTCCTTACATTTCTTGGATGGGTCCCCTTCTCTCCTCTGACACTGCTACCACCCTGGTATAGACCCTTATCACCTCATGCTCGGATTATTGAAATAGCTTTCTGGTTCACCTCCATGCCCAGGTCTCTCCCTGCTGAAATCCATCTTCCATCCATCTGGTAAAGTGATTAAGTGCAGGTCTGATTGCACTTCCTTCTTCAACAAACTTCATTGGCTCCCTCTTACCTCCAAGACCCAATAGAAAATCCTCTGTTTAGTTTTTAAAGCCCTTCAAAGCTACCTTTCCAGTCTTTCTCCTCCGTATTCTCCTCCATGTACTCTGTGGTCCAGTGATGCTGCCTTCCTTGGAGATCTCACACAGGATACTCAAATCTCCCTATTCCCAACATTATTACCGTCTGTCCTTCATGTCCAAGATTCTCTGCCTCTTTACTTCCTTCATATTCCATAAGAAACCTTTCCTGATCCTTCTTAATGCTAGTGCCTTCCCTCTGTTGGTTAACTCCACTTATGCAGGTGATAGAGCACCACGGAAGACCTGAGTTCAAATCCATCCTCAGACACTTACTGATTCTTTGAACCTGGGCAAGTCACTTAATATGAGGATAAAATAGTACACAGCATTGTTGTGAGCCTCAAATGAAATAATCATTGTAAAGTCTTTAGCGCAGTGGTTGGTACATAGTAAGTACTATCTAAATGTTAGCTATTATTATGTTATGTATCTTGTTTGTACCTAATTATTTACATTCTCCCCTATTAGGTTGTGAGTTGTTCAAGGTAGGGACTATGTTTTTGCCTTTTTTTTTTTTTTTGTATCTCTAGCACTTAACACAGGGCCTAAGCATATAGTAGGTGCTTAAACAATGTTTGGTGACTTGACTATTTCCAGATGCAGCCCGTTCACTTTTGGCTAACTATAATGGATAACATTTTCCTGACAACAAACCTAAATTTCTGCATTTACCGATGATGGTGTTATTTAGCATTGTACACACATCGTATATAAAGAATAAATGATGAATGCATGACATGCATGTAGTTGTGTGTGTCCTTATAAGGTTCTTTTTTCATATTATTTGATTCTGTCAGCAGCCCTTTGAAATGATTAGGGCAAGTATTATTGTCTCTGTTATAGTGATAAGAAAATTATAGCTAGTTGAATTGTTTGAAGTCACTTGGCCAGGAAGTGCTAAGACAAGAATTTGGGAACTGAGTTTGGAGTCAGGAGAGCTAGGTTTGAATCCTGCATCAGATTATCATGTGACCATATACACATGAGCTTAAGGTTTGCAAAGGCTTCCCATGCCATCTCACTTGATGCTTACAACAACCTATGAGGAAGTTACAATTATAATCTCTATTTTATAGAAAGGGAAATTGAGGCAAAAAAAAACTGAAGTGACTGCCCAGGGTGACACCACTAGCAAGTGTCTGGGTCAGAATTTGGACTCGGGTCTTGCTGGCTCTAAGACCATCACTATGCCACCTAGCAGCCTGTAACATAGAGTAATAATATTTGTATCGCTACCACACAATGAAACATCGTTGTTTTGAGGGAAAGCACTTCATGAAACAAACTTAAAAGTGCTTGAAGAATGCAAGATAGACCATGAAGTCAGGAAGACCTAGTCTTGTCTCTGTGATGTGCTGTCTGTGTGACCCTGGGCAAATCAGCTTGGCAATTTCATCAACCTTCCATGGATTCAATTATCATCTCAAGGGAGATGACCAGAGTTCTTTATCCAGCCCTAGTTTCTTTTCTGAACTCTAGTGTGACCATCTATCCATTGGACATTTTTTAACTGAATCTGCCCCAAAACCCACGCTTCTCTGAACTTCCCTCCAGGCACCAAAGTCCACAACCATCTTCCACACAGTCAAATACATAAGGATTACCCTGTGCTATGCAGTGTGCCAGAGGTCAATGATACAAATACAAGGACCTTGCATTCTACTAGGGGGAAGACAACACATTAAAAGGAGTTGATAAACAGGAAACAGGGCACCCCACCGTAGGTGTATCATGTTGGTTGGACTGGACCTTTCCTAAAAACAGATTCCAGGAGAAACACACCAATGGAAGAAGGAAGCCATAATGGTAGAGGGAGAAGGTAGCTGAGGCATGATTTGGTCTACAGCAACCAAAGTGATTTTCCAAAAAAAAGGCATGTTGCCTCTCTTCACATTCCCTTCTTCCCCAGCAAATTCTCTTGTCTCCCACTTACTCCTAGGATCTAACAGTTCAACATTTAAAGTTCTTCAAAATCTAGCCCATTCCTATCTTTATAGTCTTTTTTTTTTTTTTTGGGAGATGGGAAGGCAGGGCAATTGGGTTTAAGTGATTTGCCCAAGGTCACACAGCTAGTAAGTCAAGTGTCTGAAGCTGGATTTGAACTCAGATCCTTCTGACTCCAGGGATGGTGCTCTATTCACTGTCCTACCTAGTTGGCATCCCACCTCCCCTTGCCTTTTTTTTGGCAGAGACAATTAAAAAAACATTTCTTCCCTTAGCAAGGTATATAATGAATACTTCATCACTGAGTTCCAGGCAACTCTTGAAGACTAAGTTGCTCTGTATTATTAGAGTGAGTTTCCAACAACAATAAAATCCAGATCTTTGAGCTCTAAGACTAGTATACCTTTCTGTCATCTGCTAAGCTGGTACAAAGTTGAAATGATTGAAGTAACCTTTTCTTTTCTTGCTCTTTCCACTCCTAAAATAGGTTATAAACAAAATCTCTTTGAATTGTTTGTTTTAAAAATATTTGCCAATTTATTATAGGGGCTGCATAATGTTTGTATTCTCCCATCTTAGGGTATATTTCAGGATTTGTTTTATATCATTTTCAGTTTTTCGATGGAAAGTATCAGCAATAAATTTGGAATCAGAAGTCAGAAAAAATGGATTGGAAGGCCACCTTTACTACTTGTCATTTATGTAACCTTGATCAAATTACTTAACCATTTGGAGACTTGGTTTCCTTATCATAGCACCTGGCGAATTGTAAGTACTAATCAGATGCTTATAGAATGATTCATTCTAGCCCTGATATTTCATCAGTTCCTCCTAGCACATGGTTTCTTTTCCCATTTTGGGGTCCTTTTTGAAAGTGGCCATCCCAAACACACCCGAATTCTATAGCCTTATCCCTTTTTAAAAAGTCAAATGAAACACAACAATCCTGTATCCATAGCACTCGACTAGAAGTAGAAGGGTTCTGCAGCTGATGATCTCTGGGACCTTGAGAAAAAATGCCTTCCTTCTAAGGGCCTTAGTTTCCTTAACTATAAGATAATAGGGTTGAATTAAATAATCCCTAATGTGTCCATCCACTCTGACATCCTAAAGCTTTGTGAGTATAATTTTCATTGGTTTGATAAGTACAATAAAGCCAGAGCAGCATCTTTCTTCACTGTTTTTGGACAAGAATGGAAAAAGTGGTTTGCATAATTCTATTGCTAGATGGGACTTACTGCTTCCGAGAAGTGTTGATTAAGAAATTTACATCAACCTGATGGGAGATCCCTAGTAAAGTTCCCCAAGGAACTATCCTTGAACTCATTCTATTTATCATCCTTATTCATATCTTATGTAGAAGATGGAGTGTTGGAATAAAAGTAGTATATGATCATGACTAGAGAGTTAGGGTAGCAGCAGACCGTAGAGGGCCTTGAATGTCAATTTTAATTTATAAGATTGTGATCTATAATTGAGGGTACGGTAAGAACTTAGTGGGAAATAACCTCTTCCCCCCCCACACACACCTTTTTTTTTTTTTTTAATGAGAAGCCTTTGTAACAACAATACCATAACTGAAATTCAAGGGTGCAGTGAGAAAAGCCTTGGAATTTGGTGACCTCTGTTCAGATTCCACCTTTAACATTAGTTTTTACCTTTGTGACTTTGGGCAAATCATTTAACTTCCCTGAACCTGTTTCTCCATATACAAATTTAGTGGATTGGACTACATGACCTCTTGAGTTCTCTCCCAGACCCAGCTCTGTAATATTATGAACCATCATTTATATAGCATTTTAAGTTTTACAGATTTATTTTATATAAGCTTTATAAAAATGTGACCATCGTGCAGAACAAGGGCCTCATTATCTACCCTTCCTCCTTGAGCATGGCTCCATCTCTCCCCTCTAAACCTCAACATGCATCCACACTTGCCACGTTTTCTCAAAGAGTAATAATGAAATTATTCATTTGGTAGGTTGGATAAGTCAACTTATCAGGGCCTCCGTTTCCAACCAATGAGCTTGGACGAGATGATATTGCTTACAAATTCCATTTCCATCACTACTGTTAAATCTTTTGCCTAGTGGCACTTTCAGAAATCCCTGGGAATTCTGAGTTATAGGTTGCCAAGGCCTTCTCTGGCCTTCATAGCTTCATCGCGTCAGTTCCGTCATCCCCTACTCTTCCATTGGATCATCTGGAATACCTGTTCTGTTGTTTTCAAACTGTCCTTTATCTTAGAATTATTCCATTGCAAACCCCCTCCCCACTCCCCAGAGGTTACTTTGTGTATATTTGTATTTAATTTTCTATATTACATTCATATTGTTTTCTCCCAAAAGAAAGTAGCTCCTTAAAGGCAAGGACCATTTTATTTTCTGTTTGTGTCTTCCCTGGCTTAGCAAAATGCCTGGCATCTGGACTACATGCCTACTGATTTGGATCCAGTTACCCTACATTATCTTATTGGACCCTCACAGCAACCCTGTGAAATAAGGCTAAAAATATGACTGCTCCAGTTTTACAGATGAGAAGACTGAGGATTAGAACCTCATGACTTATGACTTATTTGACACACAACCAGCACCTGAGGTGGACCTAGGTTTCTTAAGCTTCTAAGCCTAGCCTTCTCTCCATTATACCACTCTGCCTCTCATGAGTTTTTTAGTGGTCCTTCATCAATCTAGAGGGAAGAGGACTCTTCTCACATTGTAGTACCCCCACCCCCACCCTCCAGCCTAGTTTCCTCCCAAGCTTTAGGGAAGAGAGACATTAATAGGGAGAAAAATGAAATTGTGTTAGTATTGGATCTCTGACTTAGTGACTTTGGGGCCAACAAATGAATCAGCAGGAGCCTACTCTGAACATAATTTACTGTCTGAAGAGGGGGAGAAAGGGTGGTACCAGTCAGTGACTGACTTTGTCTCCTCTTGCCCTTTCAAAATATTTTTTAGGGACGTAATGCTGTACAATTCTGACTTGTGCGGTGGCCATGGACCACGGTGAAGAATAAAGTGTTGAATAAGCTTGTGTCAGAGGCATTGGTCCAAGGGCAACAGGAATCTCTGGTTGACCTTTAAATAGACGGGCTTCGATCCCATCCAGTTCCTGGAAGTTTAAAGAAAAGCTGCCTTTCAAGGGATGAGACTTCAAACCTCAGAAGAGATGCTTATATTTTTAAAAGCCATAATTTCATGTTGTTTTTTTTCACTTCATTATAGATGGCCGTACAATAGATGAGAGCCAACATGCCAGCATTAGGAGGAGAAAATCCTCAAGCATTTTAATATCCCCCTACTTAGAAGCAAGATAAACACATGTATTGTACTCTTCTAAAGAGGCAAGGGTTGGGGAAGGGAGAGGGCTGGAATCTCTTTAAAGACCTTTTTAATCTGAACTTTGAGGTTTTTATTTGTAAACAACACTGGTAGGAGGGAAGACTGCCAAAGGACTCCTGAGCTCTTAGAAAACCACCATTTTTTCCTTAGAGGAATTTAGAATGCTGTGTCCCTCTGTAAGGCATAAACCATTCTCTTGGGGCCGTATTCCCTGGTGCCCCCAAACTTTAGGCTAAAGGTTATCCACACAATTCAGTTAGCTGTTTCTAGTCTCTTCTAGATGAGAAACTTCTCTGAATTTAGCTACCCTTTCCCCTTGTCAACCCAGTCCTTAAAAACAAAACAGAAAATATCCAAACAACAACAAAAATCAGATTTATCTAGTTAGTACCCAGATCAAAAGACTATAGAAAAGTTAGGGAAAGAGGTAAAAAAGTCAGACAACTCTCATGTGTATTTATCAACTTTATGATTAAAAAACAGGTCAGCTAGAAGTCAGGAAGACCTGAGTTCAAATGTGGCCTCAAACAATTACTAGCTATATGACCCTGGACAAGTCACTTAACCCTGTTCACCTCAGTTTCCTCATCTATAAAATGAGTTGGAGAAGGAAATGGCAAACCATTCCAGTATCTTTGCCAAGAAAACCCTAAATGGGGTCGTGAATTGTTGGACACGACTGAAATAACTGAATATATTTATAAACATCAGTGGTGGTTTTCAATCATTTACACCAGTGGCACTCAAGTCAATTAGAAGTGGAAGCCACTACACCATACATGAGGAACCTCTTGGTCTATATATTGCTTTAGAAAACCACAAACTAACATTATCTGTGTTTTATTTTTCTAGTTCCGGACACATTTGGGCAGCATGTTTGACACCTCTGATTTATGCTATCAATCTTCCCATCATTATGATTGTGTGTTTGTATAATATTATATTATATAGACTTCACAACCTTAGAAGATGTATGCTGTGATTTCCATCGTATTTAGGCTTGACTGGTGAATATCCTAGTCTCTCCACTTCTTAGTTGACTATTGTTCTGCATTTGTAGTTGTGAGAAAAGCATTGCCTTCCTCCCTTCCCTTCCTTGAACAACTTTTTTATGGGGAAGCTTTTCAAGTCTTACCTTGACTAATCTCATAAGATGAGTACACATTCTATAATTGGAACCTGGCCGGTAAGGTAGGATTTCCAGGTCTTGACTATCACAGCCCAAGAACTCAAGGTCATGAGTGGTTGATGCCATGGTGAAGCATGAAGGGGAAAGGAATAAGCTTTTATACAGCACCTACTATGTGCCAGACACTTTGCTAAGCAGTCTATGAGCATTGATGCCTATGGTTTAGATACTGTTACCATCCCTGTTTTACTGTTGAGGAAACTGAGGCAAACAGAGGTTGAATGACTTGCTCAGGGACACACAGCTAATAAGGGTCTGAAGGCTGGATTTGAACTCACATCTTCCTCACTTCAGGTGTTCTATCCAACTGTACCACTTAGCTGATTCTTAACATAACATTAAGACTTTAGTGGGGAAAGAAGATATGTTTATATACACATACATTAATGTTTATATAGCACTTCTACTTCTGTCCTTTTTCTCCATTTATATCTTTCTATATTTCATAGGATCACAATATAGTAGATTTAGGACTGAGAAGGGTCCTTCAAGGTCATCTGGTCCAGTGCTTCTTAAACTGAGGGTTGTGACCCCACATAGGGTCTGGAGAAACTTGGCTACAGTAGAAGGTTTCTGAAAATGCAATGACCAAAAATTAATTAAAAATCAAACGTGTAATGAATCTGAGGTGTTTCTGGCAGAGCTCATGTTGCATTGGGCAGCTTCACTGCAGTCTTGGTTTTGAACACACAGAAGGTGCACTTTGCACTGGGCATGCCCTCAGATCACACAATGCCAAGGAAATGCAAAAAGGGGTCAAGCTGGTATTGAGTGAGTGGAAAATGTTTGAGAAGCCCTGATCTAGTCTAGCTCTAATTTTACAGATGAAGACCAGAAGAGGGGAAGTGACTCTCCACGGTCACACAGATAGTATGTGATAGACATCCCAGATGTCTTGACTTCAGATCCATCATTCTTTCCACTGTCCCACGGCTTTAAGGATACTAGAATTTAAATGTTTAAGGTTTACAGAGATCTCTTTTCTCAGTAGTTTAAGTCTTGTTCACTCCATATAGATGAGGACATTTATAGATAATATTTTTGATTAATATTATTACCTCCCCACTTTAAGGAGGAAGAGATTCACCAAACACAGTTCACCGCTCTGTGTTCAGGACTTGAACCTGTGTCTGGTTAATCAGTCATTCAGTTCATACAGCCTATCTTCCTTCTTGATGAAACAGATTGTGTTTCATTGAATGTATCATCAGTTGCTTGGGTATTTCTGTTGTTTCCTTCTATTTATTTCATAGGATTATAGATTAAGGGCTAGGAAAAAGTCTAGAGGTCATCCACTCTAATCCCCCTGAATTTAGTTGGTTGCTTTTTTTTTCTTTTTTTTGGAATGGGGAAGGCAAGGCAATTGGGGTTAAGTGACTTGCCCAAGGACACACAGCTAGTGGGTGTGTCAAGTGTCTGAGGCCAGATTTGAACTTGGGTGCTCCTGACTCCTGGGCCAGTGTTCTGTTCACTGTGCTACGTAGCTGCCTCAGCCCCCTGAATTTATAGATGTGGATACTGCACATCAGACAAGGGAAGTGACTCGTCCAAAGTCACTTGAAAAGTAAAGTGATGGCAGCAGTATTTTGATTCCAGGACCTCTGACTTTACATCTAATTCAGTATATTTTGTTCCTCGCTGCATCTCCCACAATAAATTCCCACCCATGGGATGACTGGCTCATAATTTCATCCATGTTGGTAACTAACAGATGCAAATCTCCAGATTGCTACCTAAACTCTTAGAGGGTAATTTGGATTACTGAGGGATTATGTGGCTGATAATGTGTTACCGGCAGGATCTGAACATTGGAGTCTTCCTGATTCCATTGTCCAGTAAGACATGCTGCTGCTTCTGAATTATTGTTGCTATTTCAGAGCTCTGTGACTGTAGATAGCTTACTCCTTCTTTCTGGGTCTTCAGTTTCCTTTTTGTAAGAGGGGAACTTACTTCCCTCTACCACTGCTCTAACTACATCTTGAGGCAATTGTGAGGATTCAGCGAGACACAGTACATTAGAAAATGCTTTCTAAATTGTAAGCTCTGTTATCCATGTCAGTCATTATTTCTACTTTATTTCAAACCTAATACTAGCATTCCCCTTCACACTAACTTTTTTTGTAAGTAGGAGTTCCCTTATTGTTTTGATTACCTAACAGAGCCTGATAACCCAGAATAGAGAGGTATTGGTAATGTGTTCTACAGGGTCACATACTAGTCTGGGGTGCCCATGTTTGTTCTGAGCACATTTCAGGAAGAACATTGTTAAGCCAAAGAACATCCAAGGGAAGACAGCACACAAGGACACCTAAGGGCCTCTAGATCATCCTACCTAAGGACCAAATAAAGGAGCTGGAGAAACTTATCCTTGAGAAAGGACTTGTGGGAAGTAGGAAAAGCTCATGTGCTTCATGGATCTGAAGGGTTGTCAGGAAAGAGGGATTAGATGGAAACCCTATTGGACTCCAGATGGTAGAAACAGTAGCCATGGTGGAAAGATGAAAACGCATAGGTTTAAACCTGATATATGGGAAAACTTCCTAGTAATATTAGAATGAATTGTCTTGGGAAGATGCTCAAGACTTTCTTCTCATGAAAGCCGTTAAAGCAAAGGTGCCTCTTTGTCAGAGATGTTAGAGAGGACATTCTTGTTCACATATGAGACTGGAGGGTTTCAGGGGGCCTTTACAGCTTTATTCTGTTTAGAGTCCCTTGTTTCAGGGTAGAAAAGGGACTTTGTAGCTGGTGACTCTCTGACTCCTGTTGGGGATATTAGCAAACTTCAGAAAGGCAGTTGTGACAGAGAAGAAGGCATCCCCAGTGGTGGCTGACTTGGACATCAGTGAATCAGCAAACATCCTACTGATGAAAGATGTTTCAAGCAGTGTGCTAGGCACTGGGGATACTTAGATATAAAATGGTCTCAGCCCTGAAAGAGCTTTCGTGCCAGGCACTGTGTTAAGTGCTGGGGGTACAGAGAAAAGCAGAAGATGATCCCTGCTGTGAACAACCTCACATGGTCAAATTGTGTTTCTTGAACAGATTTTTGAAGGAACTAAGGAATTCTGAAATGTGGGTGTTAAGGACAGTCTTGGGGAACAGACAATGCAGGATGGGATATTGAGCATCATGTGTGAGGATCAGCAAGAAAGCCCAGTGGATTGTAGAGTAGCTAGCTGAGGAAGAATATTGACTAGGGTTAGAAAGATATTACAGGTTGTGAAGGTCTTTAGAAGCTAAACAGGGGACCTTACATTTAAACTTAGTAGGGAGCCTTTGAAAGTAAGGCATTGAGGTGAACAGATAGGCCCTGCTCCATTGTTTGGGCACCCCTGCAATATATACATATACCTCTCCTACTTTCCATTTTCTCCATCTTCTCCCTCTTCCCAAGCATGAGTCCCTGTGATTTTACAGCCAAAGCCCCTGACTTAAGCCTATTGTGCAAAGGTTTCAAGGGTCATAAACAGCAGGCCAAGTTCATGTACTTTGTATATTTGAAACGTGTTGTTCTCGTTAGGGCCTGTTGACATGACAGCTCCTTTGGGACACAGCATTGTATCTAGGGTGAATCCAGCCAAGCAATAAGAGTCATTTCTCAGATGGGGAAATTACCCACTTGGCTCTAAAAATAAAAGGAGTTAGTCTTTTGGAGCTCTTCATTAGAAAGTTCTTGTCAGATGGTGTGACCTCCGAAGGGGGCACACCCTTGGGAAAGGGAGGTAGCTTCAATAGGCTAAACTTAGCTAGGCCTCAGAACATTCACCTCATCATCTTCCAAGACTCTGTTGGTGTTCCATGGACCCAGTTCCTAAGCTCTAGACCCCATATGGAGTAGTGAAAAAACTTGGCCACAGTAAAAGGTTTCTGAATGTGCAGTGACCAAAAATTAATTAAAAATCAAATGTGTAATGAATCTGAGGTGTTTCTGGAAGCGCTTACCCATGTTGCATTGAGCAACTTCTCTGCAGCCTTGGTACTAAACACAAAGCCTGCACACTTTGCACTCAGGCCACACAACAGTCAAACAGCAACCTTGTGAAATGGGGTCTCTTGAGTGGAAAAAGTTTAAGGAGGTCTGCTCTAGGTGAAACCTGAACCTCTGATGAACTAGGCTTAATTTCCTAATAAGACAGTCCTGTGTTTAAGCACAAATCTCTTCTGGCTTAGTGATGCCCCAGCAAAGTGCCCAGACAGACCTAGTTACAAAGGGCTCTTCACCCTTATCTTTCTCCCCCTCGTCTTTTTTTCCCCCTTTGGCTTGTCCCTTTGATTTTATTCATATATGAACCTCCTTGTTAAGTTACTCTTTCTACTGATCATATTGAGGTCCAGGGAAGTTTAGCGATTTATCCAAGGTCACTAAGGTGGTCAGTATCACAGTGGAGTTTAAAACCAAGCCTTGGACTCTGAATTCTGTTCTCTTCACTGTATCATTCTGACTCCCCTAAAATGATGAGTTAAAAAGGGTTTTATTGGGGCAGCTAGGTGGCGCAGTGAGTAGAACACTGGCCCTAAAGTCAGGAGGACCTGAGTTCAAATCCCACCTCAGACACACTTAGCACTTACTAGCCGTGTGACCTTGGGCAAGTCATTTAACCCTAATTGCCTTCCAAAAAGCGAAAAAACAAAACAAGGGTTCCACTTGTCCTTAGACCACATATCTCCCCATTGTCTTTTGGATGCTTCTTAATTTCATTTCTTTAAGTAATGCAATATGTGATGATATCTCAGATCTATTTTAGTATGTGATTATGGAATTTTATAGTTGGAAGGGATTTTAAAGTTCATGTAATCATTCCTTTTATTTTACAGAGGGAAGCAAGGTTCAGGGGGATGATTTGTTTAAGGTTCCCTAGGAGTAACAACTAAGTCAAGATTTGAACTCAAGTCTTCTGATTCAGTGAAACAGTGAATCAATACTTTGTTAACCTAAATCCCCTATTAGCTAACACCTGCCCAGAACCTCCACTTAACCCTACTTCATCAACTTTTTCCTTGGGCTGTATACCCTTGTCTGGTTCCCCATTACTCTGGTGCCCAGTCCTTAATCCTTTAGGGGAGACAGCAGTATCATAGATTTTGATCTATACTGTATGTATAATTTAGTCTAACTACCTCTTTAAGAAAAAAAAAAAGTTTGTGTATGTGTATACACACATACACATATATATGTGAGCTTACAGAATCTGAGACTTTAAAATTAACTTGTCTAAGGTCACATCGGTAGTAAAGAGCAGAATTGGGATTCAAATGCAGATACTCTGCCTTCAAATGGAGTACTCTTTTCTTTGCTATAAGAGAGAGATTCCACTTTCCCCATTTGCTTCCCCGTTTTTGAATATGAAGCCTCAGGCCATTTACTCAATTCACTAACCATTTATTGAGTACCTACTAAGTGCCCAGCTTTGTGCACTGGGGATACAAAAAGAGGCAAAAATACACCCAGCCTCTGCCCTCAAGGAGCTTACAATCTAATGGGAAGGTAGCATGCAAATAAAGCTATTTGGTATAAAGCAATCTATATACCTGACAAATAGGAAATAATTTACCGAGGGAAGGCACTTGGTATGGCAAAGAGTAATTAGGTTTACCCTGACACTATGGGGGATAAATTTGGAGAGGGACGAGACTGTAGGAAAGGTATAGGATGTGAGGCAGAAGTAAAAGTCCCAGATGACTCTGAAGTTTCCATCCTGGTCATGACACAGAGAATGATAGTACATTAACAGAAATGGGGAATTTGGGAGGAAGGATAGACTTTGAAAAGTTCTGTTTTGAACTTGGGGTTATGTCTAGACTTTTCATTATGGCATTCAAAGATTTTCACAATCTGCTTCAAACATAACTTTTTATCGTTAATTCATTTCTCAAACATTTCTGACCAAACTGAACGATATACCCTCTCCTGAATTCATTGTTCTGCCTTACACTTGTACATTGGGTCAAGTCCCATCTCCTGTATCAAGTTTCCTAGATTCATCTTTTTTTATTTTCCTGACACTTTGCCTTTAGTTAGGCCTGTTCCCTATATCTGAAATATCCTTCATCTCCATGTGTTGAAATCATATCCATCTTTCAAGCCCCTGTCCAAATGCTACTTTGTGACATTTCCCTGATCTCCTTATCTGAGTGATTCCTTCCCCTTCCTGGATCTCTTGACCCCTTTTTATTTCTGAACTCATCAGGTCCTAGCTAGTTCTAGAACTTTAAGGAACCTTAGAGATGATTTAGTCCAGCCTTCTTATTTATGTAAGCGGAAACTGAGGCCCAGAGAGGTTAAGTGATCTCTCCATAGTCACTTGTGTGACTATTGTTGAGGCAAGATTCAGACTCAGGTTCTGTGGCTGCATGTATAGTGCCTTTAATTCACTGTTCCATACAATGTCTTTCCATGTTCTTTTTTGTATTTTTATTTTGGTGCATGTTATCTCTACCCCATCCTCCATCTTTATATAGATTACAGCCTCCTCTAATCTCTGCATTCCCTATGGCCTAATATAGTTCTGTGTGCCTAGGACTCCAATATCCCATTGAATCTCTGATCTCATAGATGTGGTCATTCTAATAATTCATATGGAAGGGCCTATATATTCCCATGTATGATCTTATGATCTGGATTTGAATTCTGGTTCTACTACTGAGTGGCTATATGCCCATGGGCAGCTAACCTCTGATCCCTCATCTGTAAAATGAGGGGTTGAACCAAGTGATTTCAAGGGCACTTCTAGCTCTGAAATACTATGAGCCTATGACTAAGGCACCATTCCTTCTCTCAAGGCAGGACGTTGTCCCCAGGAGCCACCTTGATCTTTGATGGCCCAGTTCAGATTTAGCTCGCTTGATTTAAGGCCTCCATAGCCTTTCTGGGATTTTTCCAGTCACCCACCCTTGCTTTCTTTTTCAGCTCCACAGCTCCCATTTGTGGGTTGCTTTTCCCCATTAGAATGTTCAGCTCCAGTCAGTGATGAGAAGAAAGTCCCCCTATACAACAATCCAAAGTGAATGTTGCATTATTATAAAAAGCATGACAATACCATATTCCTTTGCAGAGGTAGGAGGTCTACATTGGTTATGCTTTATACATATTTTCAGATTTTTTGATGTACAGATCAGTTTTGCTGATTTCCCCCCTTCTTTTCTCTTTTTAACCCCTTTGAAAATATTTTTATGGAATGACTGGAGGGGAAAGCAGTACGAGGGAGACTTTTAGGGATATTTTTAAAAAATCAGTAACATTTATTTTGAAATAAAGAATGTAAGCTTCTTGCAGGTAGGAACTTATTTGTATTTGTGTACCTAGCACTTAGCACTGTGCTTCTCAGATGTTGTGCTTAAATCTGTAGGAATATTCATTTTCTCCCCTTTGAAATATTTTTCTACTTAAAAAAAATATATCTGTTGTTAAGTGTTGTATCCCTCTAGTAGAATGTAAGCTCCCCAAGGGCAGGGGTGATCTTAGTTTTATCTTTGTATTTCCAGCTAGCACAGTGACATATATGTAGCAATCATTTTATATGGTGATGTCAAACTCAAATAGAAAAAGATCCCTTTGGGGCCACATATTGGCTTAGAAAACCACAAATGAACATTATCTAGGTTGTATTGTATTTTTACTTATTTTATTAAACATTTCCCAGTTATATATTTTAGTCTGGTTCTACATGGGATTTTTGTTGGCCCTTCCTGGGAATTTGACAATTCTGACTTAATAGATCTTTGCCTAATTGAATTGATTTAGGAAGTACATTATTAGCCCCATTTTTTTAGGTGAGGAAACTGGGTTCTATAGTGGTTAAATGACTAGTCCAAGCTGTCTGTTTGTTTGTCTGTCTGTCTGTCTGTCCCCCTCTCTCTCTCACACACACACCTTTTAACAGTGGAAACAAAAGGTTATGTGTCTTGACCCTTACCAAGTCCAGTAAAGTCTGTTTACTCCTGGAGTGGGCATACACTGAGTGTCAGTCTTTCAAATCAGGATATAATCATTGGAATAGAGGGTGATTTCTCTGCAAACACATGTGATACTCTCCATCAAATTAGGAGGAACCATTGTCTGGTGTTTGTGTTGCTCAATAACACTGGTTACTCACTTCCTTTGGAAAACTTGTGGGAGCATTGTTTGCCCGAATTTCCTCCTCTGCCTGTCCACATCCCTGTACTTCCTTTATTTTTAGTTTTCCTCCAGAATTCTGTGATACCATTTGAATTATGACTCTTTCAATATGGCCCAGTTGGGCTTTGTGATAGAAACAAGAATTATGATTCAACTTGGGAGGTTGTAAATCACTACAATTAACTCCTGACCATCCTCTTTGATGGAGATGGATTAGTAGATAAAAAAAGTTTCCCAGGCCCTCCCTTCACAGTCACCCTTCGAGATAGGCAGGTAGTACAAATAATGGTAGCTCCATTTTAAGGATGAGGAATCCAAGGCCCATAGAGATGAATTGACTTGCCTATTTTCTCCCAGCTAATAAGTGTCAGGACCATCTAATCTCCAGATCTTATGTTTTATTTGTAAAATGGGGATGAGAATATTTGAATTGTGGTACTACCTTGGTATGGGCCTTGAGAGCACAAAGTTAGTGAGTTCTTATCCAGTGCAGGGGCTTTGCCTACCTATCACTTTTGCTTATGGCTCTCACCTTGAGCTCTGTATCAGCCCAAGCACACAGCAGGGGGTGGGGAGGTACTCCTTCCACCAGACAAAATCTCACTTAACCTTCTGGGTTTGGGGATCAATGCAGAAGGTGGGGGGGTGAAAGGGGGCTGGGTTGCTAATGCTTATCTTATCTCTCTAGCTTTTGGGCTACTAGTTCCAGTAATTGCTTTTGAACTCCTGTGTTAAAATTCTAAGACTTTGAGGGGGAGGGGAGAGCCTCTCCTACTGCACCAGACCAATCCTAGCCTTATGAGATGTTTTCCTATTCAGGAGGGACCCTAGAGTCTAAGGACACAGGAATGAACTCCCTTCCTTCTTCTGCCTGTCCACATCCCTGTACTTCCTTTATTTTTTTATTTTATTATCCAAGCTGCCCACAGAATTTAGATAGCTACATGTAAACTGCTCCAAGGCAGCTTGGGGTCCTTGGGAAAAGTCTTTTTATTCCCTATAATTGGGGGGCTAATTGATTCCAAAAGCTACCCCTAGGGAAAAAGAAAACAATGCAGAAAGTTTCAAGCAACTTTGGTTATCAGTATGCCTGGTGTTCTGTAATGTTCTATGTATTATTATAATAGCTTGCTTCTTTTATCATACAGTACTGTGTAATAAAATTCTGAACTGTCATCGTCGTGTTTACCTATTGATGGGTGTTTGTGAGCATAGTATAGTGACGTGAAGTAATGCGCCCGCCAGTCTTTTTGTGACAGCTTTGGAGACCCCTTTTTAGAGACTCCCAGCAGAGCCCAGTCAGTGTGGTACAGTGTAAAGGCCTTGGCTAAAATGTGCCGTTTGCCATTACCCACCTCTGGTATTTTATAGCCTAGTCCTTGCCCATAGGCCGCCCTACCTTCCAAGAACACCTTCCCTCACTACTTTTGTCTCATGGACTCTCTGACTCCCTTCAGAAATCTGGTGAAATCTCATCTTTTTCCACTTCTCATCATTGTTTCTGATCTCTTGTCACTGTTTTCAATGTGTATTTATTTACATTTTTATTTATGTATTTAACAAATTTGTATTTTCTCTTTGTTCATTTGTAAACATGCTATATCCTGAGCTCTAGAAGGAACTGATTACTCACTCTCTTCCACCCCCAATTGTATCTCTTATACTCAGCACAGTGCTTAGCACATAATAGATGAATAATACATGCTGATTGATTGATTGATGGGATTTGAGTTTTGAGGGCCTAGGTTCAGATTCAGTTCTGTTACTTATTTCTGACTTTGGGCCAGTCATTTTCACCTTTCTGTACCTTCTTACTTTCCTCTTTAAAAAAATTATTTATTTTTAGTTTTCAACATTCACTTCCATAAGTTATCAGTTTTCAGTTTTCTTCCCTCCCCTCCCCAAGACATTATACAATCTGATACAGGCTCTACATATACATTCTTATTGAACATATTTTCACATTGCTCATGTTGTATAGAAGAATTCGAGCCAATGGGAGGGACTTTCCTCCTCTTTAGAATGAACATATTATATTCTTCTAGATAATCTCTAAGGTTCCTTTCCATCTATAATTCTGTTAATAAAAAGTCCCTGGTTTTGACAAAAGTAATAGGCTCATCTCTAATCCTTAAAAAAGGCCTATCACTCAAACAATAAACATTTATTAAGCATCTGCTGTATGCTGAGCCTGTGCTAAGTTCTAAGGATACAGAAAAGGTCCCTGCCCTCCTAGAGCTTACATGAGAGAAGGTATGTTCCTTTCTTCTTCCTTTAGGTTTTTAGACTAGGCCATCCTTGGTATCAGGAAGAAACAAAGTCCCTGGTTAGTGAATGTAGGTTTGCTAGAATGGGTTTTCTGAGAAAACAGAGTGATTTGTTTAGGTAGGGGCCCCAGGGCTCTGAGAATAGGAGTTTGGTTCCTGGTATTTGGAGCAGTGGGGTAAGATCGAGGCCCTTTGGGGCAAGAGGCTACAAATGGCATCTGTCACCTGCCGATACTTTTTTTTTCCCTCTCCCTCCCTAGGTAATCCAAGGAAGGTAACTTCATGTCACCCCATCCCCACCCCTCCTTTTTTCTTTTTTTGGCTTTATTTTTCTTAGAAAGGAAGGGAAGAAGACTGTGGGCAGCAAAACCTATTTTTGTTTATTTCCTGTGGCTTTCCCTCAACTTGGAGCTGCTGTCTTAATTTTATGAGTCTCATTGCTTTTCCCAGGTATTTGTCAGGTGTTCAGACTGCATATGTTCAATAAGTACGTGCTGTCCCTGTCCACAGGAAGAAGGGGGGGGTGCCTTCTACATGAGAAGCTACCATTCTCAGTAGATATAAATTAGACATGAAGAGCTAAGACTTGGGGTAAGCCCCTAGTGAGGGGGAGGTGGTAGCAGTATGGTGATAAGAGGTGGCGGCAGTTGGGGCAATTGAGGAAAAATCTTCCTTTTTAAAAGTAATTTTTATTTTTACTCTAAACTTTGCAAACATCAAATTCAGTGGGTATTTTGCGCTATGCATAGTAGGAGAGAATGATAGCATTTTCTGTGAAATGGACTGTCTCATGTAAACTTTACTTTGTCCTGCTCGTCTATGCTTCTTTGTGACTTTTGTTCTGTTCTTTTTTTCCATAAAAAAAAATATTTGCCTCAATGACCCGCTTTGCTCCGCCCCCCTCCCCTTTTTTTTTTTGCTATCCTGTCGCTCCTTGCCTTCCCCCTTCTCTCACTGGAAAAGAAAAACAAAGCACTTGTGACAAATATGTGATCAAACAGAAATTCCCACTTGGTCTGTGTCTGGAAAATGGGTGTCTCATTTTGCTTCTTCAGTCAGTCAGCCGGCTTTTCTTCAGCATCTACTATATGCACTGTTGTGACAAAGAAAAAGCCCATCTCCTCTTTTATATAGAGTAGGTAGCATGCTCTTTCTCATTGGTCTTCTGGAATCCTAGCTACTTGACTTTGGTCAGAGTACTGTATTCGGTTCTGGAAGCAACCATATAGGAAGAACATTGACCAGCTGGAGAGGATCCATCCAGTGAAATATCTGTAAAGCACCTAGCACAGTGTCTAGCACATAATACACATTCATTCAGTAACGGTTGGACCTCACCATCATCCCCAATCAGAGAAGGGCAGCTGCAATGATGATTGGCCTTGAGTCTGTGTCATGAGGGTTGGTTAAGGGAACTGGGGCTTTTGATCCTGGAGCAGATGTAGCTTCAAGTATTTGAAGGGCTCCTGTGTGGAAGAGTGATCAGACCTATTCCATTTGGCCACAGAGAGTAGAACCAAGAGCCATGAGTAGAAGTTTCAGAGAGGAATATTCAGGCAGGATATTGAGAAGAGTTTCCTAAAAATTGGAGCTGGAATGGGTTGCCTGGGATGGCAGACAATGAATGATCACTTGTTGGGTATGTTAGAGTGGGAATTCTTTTTCAGGTTTGGATTGGACTACATAGCTACTGAACTCCCTTCCAAGTTAAGTCAACAACCATCTATTAATTGCCAACTGTGTGTGCCAGGTGCTGTGCCTGGCAATACAAAGAAAGACCAAAAAAAAAAACAAACCCAGATACTGCTTTTAAGGAGCTTCTAGCCTAATAGGAGGTTTAAAATACTATAGCATAACTATTTTCAAATCCACTTCTTCAAATGTTCTCCTGTCAATAGCACATAGGTAATTTTATTTTGTGACTGAGGCAGTGCATAATACAAGAAAAGCTCGAAGACCCTGGTGGACAATAATTGCACATGGTTTTTAAAGCGTGGTGGTGGTAAGTGTGTTATGTTCAGACCTTGCTGGAGCCGGTGGTTCTTTGTATAATTGACTTGTTGAGAGCTAGACTGAACATTAGAGACCATGGAGTCCAACTTTCTTCTTTTACAGATGAGGGAATTAAGGCATAGAACAATTAAGTACCTTGTCTGGGGTTAAGCCAGTAAATGTCTTAGGTTGGATTTGACCCTAGGTCTTCCAGACTCTAAATCAGGTATTCTACCATGATGGCTTCTTTGCACTCACTCTTCAATCCAATCACCAATTTTTGAGTGTCTTTTCAATCCAATCACCAATTATTGAGTGTCTTTTGTCTTATATACAAGGACTCCACCTACAACCCTCTCTGTCAATTCCTCTAATAGCTGAACACCATCCTGTGAAGTGTCTCTTGACTACCTTAGCCTAAGATGACCTTTCTCCATTGAAGTTCTATAGGATGCAACAATCACTTGGTACTTAAATGTTGTCTTGGAATCCTGTTAGTGCTATAATATAGCACTAATGATATTGAATTAATCTACTCTCCCTTATTGCCTAAACATCCACAGAGGTGGGGTTTCTATCCCCCACTTCCATACCTTTATCTCTCCAACAAAGCCCCCCAAATAGAATACAAGGTGTTGGTCAGAGAACCAGGGACCCTTTCTTCTTCATCCTCAGTGCCCACATGCCATCTTACACAGAATAGGAGCTTAAGAAATATCTTTCAAACTAAACTATTGAACTGAATTGAGTCAATAAGTCTTTTTCATTATTTCTGTTACTATTTTTTAATCTGGACCTATGATTTTCTTGGTATGAGGATCTGAACTACTTCTGTTGAAGAAGCTTTACCATCACAAATGAGCAGCTTCTCTGCAAGATAGAATCATAGAAAGTTAATTGTCTGGGACCATGATAAAAGTGAAGTGACCTGTCTGGCGTCACACAGCCAATATATACCAGAGATGAGACAGAAACTTACATTTTTCCTGACTCTGACACTCACTCTTTACCCACTCACACCTCAGCACTAATCTCCATTCTTTTTCTTTTTAATTAAAAATTAAATTTTTAATTAAATTTTCTTTTTAATTAAAATTTTTCTTTTCAATAAAGAAAAATGTATTTTCTCTCCCCATTATTAAAAGCCCTTGAAATACAATATTGAAACAAGAGTATGATGTAAGGGAGTATGCATGAAAAGCAAACAAAACAAATTCTCACTTTGGCCATGTCCAAAAGGGTAAATTTCACTTTACATCTTGAGTCCTACACTTTTCTGTCAAAAAGTGAGTAGCATGCTATGTCATTGGTTCCTTGTGCTTCACTTTTTCTTCACTTTCTCTGAAGCCTCTTAAGGTGTAGTGTATCTTTTTGTGTTCCTTCTTTGACAGCTCACTCTACCCCTTCCTTAGGATCCTAGAGCTTCTTAGTCAGTTATAGTATGAGATTATCTAGTGTGACACCCCCTCCCCACACAACCATTGTTTTACTGATGAAGAAATAGGCTCCTACACACTCTTTGTGGTTTTTTCCCTCATTAGAATGTAAACTTCTTGGCAGCAGGTGCCATTTCTCATTTTTTTTGTGTTCCCAGAGCTTAACCCAGTGTTTGACACATCCATTAATTTTTTTTCTAAGTCAGGGGTTAAATGACCCCTGATTCTCTAGGCCTTTGTAACCCCACAGTTAATTTCTATATCAGATCAACTTCTTTATCTCTGGACATTTTTTAGTTAGTCCACAGACATTTATTAAGTGCCTCCTGTGTACCAGACTTGGGAATACAAACCTGAGTGAAAGACAGTCCCTGTTCTAACTGGGGAGACAACATGCAAACAGCTCTGCACAAATAAGTTATATGGGGAGAAGTTAGAAATAATCAACAGAGGAAAGGCACTGGAGTTAAGGGGGACCAGGAAATGCTTATCATGCACATTCCCCTACATCATATTCCTGTATCAATATCGTATTTCAAGGGCTTTTTCTTTTTTCTAATGGGGAGAGAAAATAAGTTTTAGTTCATTGAAAAGAAAATTTTTAATTAAAAAGAAAAAGCATAAATGGAGAAGTATGCTGAGGGGTGAGTGGGGAGAAAGGTGAGGTTTTAGCTGATCCTTAAAGGAAGCCAGGAGATGGAGATGGGGAGGGAAAAGCACTGCAGGCCAGCCTGGAACTGAGAGATAGAGGGTCTTGTTCAAGGCGCAGCATTGAGGGGCACTGGAAGCTACAGACTTAGTATCTTTATAATAGGCTTACGGCCTTCCTGTGAATTTTTAAACATTTATTTTTAAGTAAAAATTAAAATGTCTGTGGTGTATTATAGGGATCAGTTTATATTCCACCCCATCTTCTGCTGACTAGGTTGTATATTTTTTGTGTATGTGTTTGGGCTAAGGTGGAGAGAGTTTGTTGTTCCTGGTTTTTGTTGTTTTTAATCCTTAGCACCTAGCACAATGCCTTTGTACCTAAGTAGACACTTGTTAAATGTTGGTTGAATTCTCTGAATTCTTGAATTCTTCATATGTAGTAGTGAGAATTAACTCATAAAATGCTGCATTTAATTCAGCAAAGATAGTGAAAACCAGGAGGACTTTGGGAAGAGTAAAGTCTTATAGGCTCTGAGAGAAATGATTATGCAAGAGGAAATTCAGCTTTACTCCAAATAGCTGTCTTGGTTACTGCCCATTATGAACAGGATATCCCCATGACCTCGTTAGTCATTTTTTCTCTTTGGGTCTCACTTTCCTCATTTGGAAAATTGAGCATTAAGTTAAATGAGCCCAGTTCCCTCCCAGCTTGAAATACTAAGATCCATTACAACTCCAGTGTTATATACCATGTTCTTGTTCAAAGGTCCCTTCCAGCATTAACAGCATGTATTCTCTGTCTTTCCTGCTCTGATAGTGTGTGATTCAGGAGGAGTAGAATAGTCAAGTTTTTCTGTCTTGGAACCCTTGTCTTAGTTTTGTGTGAAAATCACCTGCTAATTGCTGACCAGTGTCCAGCAGCATTTCACAGGAGGATCACAGTTTTCTGGCAAACTTGAACTCCAGTTAGATTCTGAAAGAATTCCTGGAAAGGTATATGACTGTACAAGTCTTCCAGGTCTCCAGCAAGGGACTGTTATTATGGAGAAACTCAGCTCCAATTTCCTTTGAGCACAGAAGATCAGGCTTATTCATTTCAGATTTCTGCATCAAATATACTTTCCTCCAGGGCAGCTGTTCAAGATGAAAATGTGAGATTCCCCTAGAGTTTTGAGGGATTTGTGATGTGGAATAAAGGACATACCCTGTGGTTATAGCCTGTGGCTTAAAAAAAATATATCGAAATGCTTCTGGCAATACAAATTGTATAGGGAACTTTAGGGTAAGAGCTCTTTGGAGTTCTGATGGTAGACAAAAACAACAAAGCCACACCAATGCTTAGAGGGAAAGGGCACAAATTTTGTTAAAAAAAAAAAAGAACAAAAACCTAAAATGCTGAACTAGGGCAAGAATTTAGATTTAGGGGTAAGTGTAGTCTTCATTCTCCTTCTGCAAAGGGATAATCTTTTGATGTATAGCATATGGCTTGTTATTTCTATCATAGCCTTACTATATTTGCCAGTCTTTAGAGTTGGTAATTCTCACTTGGGTCCCATCCTAAGGAATTATGGGTCATATCACATAATATCATCTATCATGTCATTTTATGTTTTATGTTATACCATATTATATTAAATCTGGGTCTGTGGTTTCATAGGGGTAGGGAGTTCTTGATGAGATGAAGTTTGGTACCTTTCTTTGGTTGGGATAATGCAAGGTTGAGTGAATTGCCCCAGGTCACAGAGCTAGCATTATTCAGAGTTATAACTCAAACTCAGGTCTTCTTGACTTAAGTTAGATTTCTATCCACTGTACCATACTGTCTCTCATCAACAAATATTAGGTTCCCCAAACCAACTTGGGGTGGGGCTAGGGGTGTGGCAATCACCGTTTTTTAGAGCAACATAAGTTATTGCTATATAAGAACTTTGAGAATATCCAGAAATTCACAGAAAAAAGCCAGCCATAAAATAAAAATCCATCATTTTAGATGTCTAAATTCAAGTGTTCAAAATGTAATTGACATGTAATGTAAATTAGAGTTTCTAAAACGAGGAGGCAGATTTTATCCCAGAACTCAGTGAGACTTGGATTGAGAACCGTGCCTATAATATTGCCCTGAAAGAGTATATGTGCTTTAAAAGAAAGAGCAGCAGCTTTAAAGTCAGAGGACCTGGGTTCTAATCTTAGCCCTCTGCCACTGAGACTGCTTGTTTGGCCCTTAGGCAAGCCATTTAACTTCTCTCAGCCTCAGTTTCCTTAACTCTGAAAGGGAAGGATCTGGACTAGATGGCCTTTAAATCCCTCCAGACACATGATCCTGGACTGGGTAAATCAGGGCAATAGGATTGCATGTTAAAAAAACATGATTATTTAATAAAATCTGGTGGGGATGGGGAATGGGGCGGAGCAAGAGGATAAGAAGGGAAAGTGGGTGAGAGTCAGTGGAAGAAGCTGTGAAGCAATTTTGTCATCGGAGCATACTATATATCGCCTGGACTGAAATAGATAAGGAGGTCAGGTACCGAATCACAAGCCTGATGCAGAGGTGGGCTACACATAGGAACGCAGAATTGAAGTTACCCAGACAACTGCAGGAGCTCTCTAGCTGACAAAAACAAAGCAACTCATAATTTCTTGTCTTGGCAAAATGATACAAAAGATAATAAACTTTATTCCCATTTGATTTTCACAAAAAGGGAAGAATCTTGCTTGAGGGTGGAGGGTGGGTATAGGGGACAGGACTCTGACTTAGAACATTCAATAGAAAAGTTGGATATAGTCTACACCCCAGTCCTAGGAGAATGAGTCTCTGAGGTTCTGAGAGAGAAAAGGGAGAATCTAATGTCCTAAATTGTAATGGAAAACATTAGCCAAGGAAGGATGGGAAGTTTTCAGGAAATTTCAAAGACACAAAGGGAAACAGTTCCAATGAAGAGGAAAAAGTTGTTTAAATTGACTGATGTAGAGAATACATCAAATAACTTAGACTTTTAAAAGTTACGGGGTCATAGTATCATAGCTTTAGAGGTAGAAAGGATTTTAGAAATCATGTATAGAAAATGGAAGCAAGGGCTGGTAATAAATGATGAATATGTATGTGGTACAGCAGATAGAGTGCCCCATCTGGAGTCAGGAAGACCTGAGTTCATGTTAGGCCTATGACACTTGCTAGCTGTATGATCCAGGACTTCCTCTTGGTATGGTTCTCTGTCCTCTCTAGCTCCCACCATTAGACTTTAAAAAGTACTCCTTTGGGGTGGCCAGGTGGCGCAGTGAGTAAGAGCGCCAGCCCCAGAGTCAGGAGACCTGGGATCGGTTCTGACCTCAGATACTTGGCACCCACACAAAAAATAACTGGCTGTGGAATCTTGAGCAAGTTACTTAACCCCAATTGCTTTAAAAAATAAAAAGTACTCCTTTGACCAAATCATTTAACCTCCTTAGGGGGCCACCTCCTGTCATCTTGATCTCTGTCTAGCCACTGAACCCAGATGACTCCAGAGAAAGTGAGGCTGGTGACTTTGCACAGTCCTCTCTTACTTAAATCCAATTCACTTTCAAGTCATGGCATCACCTTCCTGATGTCACAGTCTTCTTCTAGAACAAAGGACAACTATAACTTTTTTAGTTTCCATACCTGAGGGATGAGGCCATAAGTGTTAAGTGCCTGAGGCTGGATTTGAACTCAGGTCCTCCTGACTCCTAGGCTGGTGCTCTATTCACTGTGCCACCTAGCTGCCCCTTTCTACTCATTCTTAACCTAGTACCTGGTACTTAATATATTCATCTATCTATCTGTCTGTCTGTCTGTCTATCTATCTATCTATCTATCTATCTATCTATCTATCTATCTATCT
>NW_027187460.1:24625958-24650788 GCF_028583685.1 Petaurus breviceps papuanus | reverse complement strand
TCTATCTATCTATCTATCTATCTATCTATCTATCTATCTATCTATCTATCTGTCTGCTGCTTTAGCAGGTAATCTCTAGTGGACTGTCCAGGGAATCTGTATTTGGCCTTATGTTATTGATATTTTTACTAATGCCTTGAATAAAGGTATAGGTGTTAGGTTAACAAATTTGCACAAGACACAGTGCTAGAGGGGATGTACTAAAGGTACTGGATGACAAAATGAAGTTTCTAAAAGCACTAACAGGCTAGAGTGGCCAAATAGAATAGAGATAAATGTAAATTCGCATGCTGGGGTCCAAAACCTCAACTTCAGAAGCAGAAATGTAAGCATGGGGTAAGTCAGCAGAATGTTGGAGAGCTTTCAGGCAGATCTAGCAGGAACAAGGCCATCATCCATCTGTACTGTGGCCTGATCAGATCAGTTTGAGTGTTGTATTTTATTCTGTGCATCTGCACTTGAACTGGAGTGTCCAGATTGGGGCAGCTGGGATGGTGAAGGACATCATGGTGCCATCCTGTGAAGTTCTGTTGAGGGGAACTAGGGATTCTTGGCCTAGAGAAGAAAGCAGTTGTTGTGGTGAGTAGATGAGGAATATTTTAGCTGTGTTAAAGCCCCTGAGGGGTTATCATGTGGAAGATGGAATAGATGTGATCTGCTTTGTCCCCGGGTGGGGAGGGGGGGTTGTAGAACTAGAAGTAGCAACTTTCCTTACAATTAGTGCTGTCCGAAAATGGAATGTGACTCACATTCTCTGTGATCACGGAGTCTTCCCTCCGTGGCTAGAAGATCACTCACTGTGGCTGTGTTGTAGAGAAGACTGTCATTTCAGGTATGGTTTCAGGATCTTCTGAAAAATGTAATATACCCATTCTTCAGAGAAAGAAACAGAGGTTCAAGGAGGCTAAATGATTTGACCAAAGTCATACAGCTATGTAGTGCTTGGAATGGAACCCAACTTGCTTGTCCTTCTTTCTTGTTCCATTGTACCATGTTGGAGAGCTCCATTCTCCCCGGGACCCTTCCCTACCACTATCCTAGGATTGTTCGGGCCAGAGAGAGAGAGAGAGAGTGTCCACTGTGATGAGGTAGATAGTAGTTTGCACAGGTGAACTTGAAGATTCTTTTACCTCAGCTGGCCACTTTAACTTGGTTTCTGTTTTCCATGTTCGGTTTAATGTTTAAATACAGTCAAAAAGGTTGGACTCTCCGCCTTCTGGCTGAAAATGAAGCACAATAAGAATGTAGCCATGCCTTCCAGCTTATGGGTAAAGAGTTTTGCACACAGTAGGCTGTTTTGTTTGAATGGGGATAGGATGGAATTTAGCTTGCTTTTTTTTTTTTTTTTGCGTGATGGACGCCTTCTCAGAATAATGTTTTTAAATAAATAAAACACATAGGATTGTAAAGGAAATCAATGTTATTGAAGCACAAGTTATGAAAATATTTTCTTTAAAAAAAAATCACTGACCTTCAGATAAGAAGAGGAAAGCTTGGCCTTCACTGCTTTGAACTTAAAGGTATAAGCTTAGAAAATAAAGGGGCCCCATGGAAACCTGCTTATTAAAGGTATCTTGAGATAATTAAGGCAGGGTAGCATAAATACGCAGGCATTTTAGCAGAGGCTAGTGGTATCTCACAAGTGGAACAAATGAGTTTTTTTAAAAAGATAAACGTGGGCGGTTAGGTGGTGCAGTGAATAGAGCACTAGCGCTGGAGTCAGGAGGACCTGAATTCAAATGTGACCTCAGACACTTAACACAAAAAACTAGCTATATGACCTTGGTCAAGTCACTTAACCCCAATTGCCCTACCTTCCCCCCTCCAAAAAGCAGAAGAAAAAAAAAAGAAACATTCTACCCTATTCCCCCCTGCTGCCGTGCCATCCCCCCTCCCCCCCAATCCCTTTTTTAAGACTAGACTCCTGTCTTTGAGAAGAATCTGTCTCAGGAATTTAGAGGTCATCTGGTCCACATCTACCCTCTCCTCCCACCTGAAGCATGGAAGTCTAACATCTAACATGAGTCGGCCTCTGCTGGAATCCTACCTCAGGAGGCTGCCCATTCCCTGATTGGAATAACTAATTCCTAAAGAAGAAGTTTTTCCTTAATAAGCTGAAATCTTTCCTGTTGTTCCTACCTTTCATTCTTATCCTTTTGGATTGCCTAGAATTCATATGCTGGTGCCATTTGTATTAGACAAGAGTTGGAAATAAACTGCTCAGGATTTGGGGAGTAGCTGAATTAATTGAAACGTATAAACATGAAGGAATATGATTGTGCTATAAGGAATGATAACATTAAAAATGCAGTAAAATGTGAGAAAGCGTGTATGAAGGAATGTATGGTGAAGAAGAGCCAAAAAATCCATTTACACACTGAATTAGAACTGAGCAAAAAGCAAACAATGTTATAGGGCCCTTTAAAGGCGAAGGACTTCCATGCACCACATGAACAAAGGGCAGTTTTTAAGAGGGTTCAGTTAGTTACATGGGCTATCAGTTGCAGGCACTCAGATGTGGTTTTGTTTCAACTGTTTTCAGGGAGTATGCTCTGTAGTTTGTGTTTACATTGTTGGCTTCGTTAAAATAAAATTTATCATTAAAAAGTATGATCACATATCTCAATATGAGATGCTTCCAGCTCACTTGGAATTAAATAAATTAATGAATTTAGCATTTATTAAGTGCCTACTGCATGCCAGGCAGTCAGCTAAGCCCCTGCCCTCCAGGAGCTTATAATCTAATGGGGCAGATAGCATGCCAATAGCTATGTATTATATAGGGGATGTGTGTGTTCTATATGTGTGTGTATATAATATATACAAGATAAATTGGAATTAACCAACAGAGGGATGGCATTAGAATTAAGACACAGTCCTAGGCCCATTGTAGGTGCTCTATGTAGTCTTCTTAAACTACCACACAGTGTGGCTTATCAGAAAGAACCTTAGGTTGGTAGTTAACTGGCCTGAGTTTAGTCCTGGCTCTGACACTCACTTGTTGTGTAGTATTGGACGAATCACCTCCTCTCTCCGCTCCTGAGTTTTCTTGTCTGTAAAATATTAAGTTGGACCGGATGACCTCTTAAGATTCCCTCCAGCTATAAAAAGTCTTATTTATAACCTTCGTAGCATTGATTTAGGGAAAAGGAGGTAGGGGGGAAGGATTCTTCCCCATGGTAGATCCTTTGAAAAGGTGCTGTGGTGGACATCCTTGAATTAAATTGCCTGGAGGGCTGTGGGTTGTCTCATTAATACCTATAGTAAAAACAAAAGGCATGCCCTGCCTAGCTCCTAAACTGACTTCCCTGAGTAATTGCTAGGCTCTGTGGATGTAAGATAAACCGGTGTGAAGGAGCGATGTGTCAGTCTAGAGGGTGAATGTTTGTTTCCAGTCCCTTACCCCAGCTGTGAGGGAACAACTGGAATTGTTTACATAGCTCTCTTCCTCCTTAGAAAAGATGTTTCCCTCCTGCCTTACCCCTCTTTGGCAGATTTAGTGTTTTGGGAAAGGTTTTACTCTCTTGGTGGCTGGGTTCAGGAACCCACCTAGACAGTATGAAGTAATTGCTTGCCAGGATTCTTGTCGCTTTATCATCTCAGCCTCAGTGTCCCCATCTGTACAATGGGGATAGTAATACTTTTCATTCTCTGCCTCACGGGGTCAAGAGAAGAAAATTCACTGTAAACCTTAAAAGCTTTAGAAATATGAGCTCTTTCTGAGATATCCCAAGTTATATATTTCCAGCTTCTCCCAAGACTATGTGTTTGGTAAGAAGACAGTGCAAATATACTTCCCCACTTGAGATGAATTACGGTTTTTCATTCTGTCATATATGAATTCAGCATTTAGTAAATACCTGTTGCGTACAAGGTCCTGTCCAGGAAAGTGTTTGTATTTTAATGGAGACATAGTTTGGATAAACAAATAAGTATTATTAGATAATAATAGGTCCTTAGACCCAGAGTCAGAAAGACTCATTTTCCTGAGTTCAGATTTGATCTCAAATACTTCCTAGCTGTGTGATCCAGGGCAAGTCACTTAATGCTGTTTGCCTCAGTTTCCTCATCTGTAAAATGAGCTGGAGGAAGGAAATGCCATACCACTGCAGTATCTTTGCCAAGAAAACCCCAAAAGAGATCACAGAGAGTTGAACAGGACTGAAATGATAGAATAACAACATTATTCGATTAATAAATAAGTATTATTCTAATTAGAATAGTCTGCATCCAGTGAAGGGGCAGAGTGCTGTGGTTCATTCATTCATCCAACATATATTATTAAAGGAGAGAAGGATGTTACCTGTGACTTGAGTTCTCAAAATCATGGAAAGGAGAACATGGGAGATTAAATAATAGTGATTTTTTTAAAAGTCTGTTCTTCCCCTCTCCCATCCCCCATGTAAACTGGTCCCAAAGAAGATGACAGAAACCCAAATCCTGTCCATATGGCTAAGCAAGTTGTCCTCATTTGTAACAGTCAAGGACTACCCTTTGAAGTGGTTTTAAAACCAGTTTGGTAACTTGATTTGGAAAGCTATATCAGTGACCCTGAGTAACTCATTTGGCTCATTAGCTAGTCATCTGGACAGGGCAAATTGGTTTAAATGGAATGAAATGGGTTTCTCCCTCTTCAGGATACCTCACAATTCATGGCTTCTGTCCAGGCTCCTAATTGCCGCTAATACCCTTCCTGAGCAGAGGACCATAGCAAATCCATCCTGAGAGCCTCAGAGGAGTTTTAATGTGTGGATTCTACTTCCCCAAGGGGTTAGGGAGATAGGCTGATAAAACATAGGAAATTAACCTGAAATGAGCTGGGCTGGGAGAGGAAGGGAGATATACCATCAAAGAAGCAGGTCTGACAGCATAGAGCTATAGCCAGAGATACTTATCTTTGAGGAGGCCAGATAGCAATAATCATAAAAGAGCATACGAGCTGCAGGGAACCCAGGAGGTCATCTACCTTACCAACCTGCCCTGTCCCCATTGTGCAGATGAACTAACGAAGGCACAGAAAGGAGAAGTCACTTATTGAAGGGAAGATACAGAGCCTGGCAAAGCCAGGACTAAGGGAGGGTCCAAATCTGATGTTCAGCCTAAGACTGCCTGTGTGATCGCCGTTATTTTCACAAATTAGGAGTCACCTGAGATGGATGCAGAAGTTCCTTGGGAAATTATAGAACTATTGTGCCCCAGGATAATCAGAACGGTCTGGATGTTAGACTACATCCATCGCTCCTAATCCAGGTCCTTTTATGTCATGAAATTAATGAGAGTTATCTGAAATATATTAATATGTTTATTTTCTCTTTTGAGAAAAAAGAGCCTGCTGAGGTTTCATGCAGGATTAATATAACTAACTAATAAATCACACTTTTCCATTGTAGGGCATTGTTTGTCCTCTGAGTCTAGGTCTGAATTCATATCCACCTTGTGCTACCTGTGCCCAAGATTTGGTTTGAACACCTTTGGGTGGTGGATATGTAAGGCTGAAGATGACAGATTTTGAGAGGTCTCGGTGACTATCCTGCGTGTCTGTTTAAGGTCAGTCATTGATAGTCTAGCACCCTTCAAAGCTCAGCTCACATGCTTACTTCCTTCAATCAACCTTTGTATTTTATAATCAGTCAGTTAGCAGTTAATGAACACCGACTATGTGCCAGGCACAGAAGAGGCAAAAGACAGTCCTTTGCCTTCAGGAAGTTCTCAATCTAATGGGAGAGACAACAAGAAAACAATTATGTACAAGGATAAATAGGAAGTAGTTTAGAAAGGGAACATACTAGAATTAAGAGCGGCTGGGGAAGGCATCCTTTGGAAGATGGCATTTTAGTTAGAATCTTAAGGAAGCCAGTAGGTAGAGATGAGGACGGAGAGCTTTCCAAGCATGGGGGCAGCCAGAGGAAATGCCCCAGAGCCAAGAGATGAACTCTCTTATTTGTGAAACAGCCAGGAGAGCTGTATCACTGAATTTAAAATTATGTGAAGAGGGCTAAAAAAGTGTGTAAGAAGACTGGAAAGGTAGAAATAAGCTAGATTATGAAGGGTTTTGAATGCCAAGCAGAGGATTTTGTTTTAATTCCTGGAGGGGATAGGGAGCCTCTGGAGTTTATTGATGGGTATGGTGTGTGTGTGTGTGTGTGTGTGTGTGTGTGTGTGTGTGTGTGTGTGTGTGTGTGTGAGAGATATGATCAGACCTTTAGGTAAGTCACTTTAGTGGCTAAATGAAGGATGGAGAGACTTGAGGCCAGCAGACCTACCACTACATTGTAGTTATCTTCTTACAGCTCCTACACTGTTCCCATCTTTGCCAATTTTTGTGGTATGAAGTGAAACCTTAGAATTTTTAAAAATTCACATTTTTTTTTATTTGTGTTATGGAGCATGTTTTCATGTGATCATTTACAATTTGCAGTCAATTTGAAAACATAAAAAAATTTTTTTTCATAGTCTTTCACCACTTACTGGGGCACAGCTCTTAATGTTACATATTTTTATCTATTCTTTACATGTTTTTGGATATTAGACGTTAATGAATGGTATTTGATGTAAAATATTACTCATTTTATTTTATCTCTTCTCATTCCAACTTTGTGCACTTCATGAAAAATCTTTTACACTTTATTTAGTAAAAATTATCCATTTTATGTTTTATTGTATGTTCTATTTCTTGTTTAGTTAAAAATGTTCTCCTTGACCATAATTGAGAGATACCTCTTCTGTTCTTTTAATTTTTTCTTTTCTGTTGTTGCCTTTTGTATTTGAGATATATATCCATTTAGAGATTATTGTTGTGTCTAGTAAGATGTTAGTCTAAATCTAATTTCTATCAAAATCTTTTTGAGTTTCTCTAACAGATCTCGTTGAAATAAAATATCCTTCTCATGTAAATTTATGTTCTTGGTTTTATAAAAAATTGGGCTACTATTTCCACTTGCTTCTCTTTCTTGATTATCTAGCTTGTTCTGCCTAATCTACTTTTTTTGGGGGGGTGACCAATACTAAGTAGTTTTGATAACTAGTACTTTATAATACAATTTGAGACCTAGGAATGACATCTCTCTGATGCATGCTCTTTTCACTATTTTCACTTAAAATTCTAAAACTTTCGTTCTTCCAAACAATTTTGATATTTTGTCTAGTTCCCCCCCAAAAAATCCCTTTTGTAATTTGATTGGTATAGCACAAAAACTGTAAGTTAACCTAGATTTCTTTTTTATTATATTGTCATAGCCCTGCCATGTAGCTATGGATCATTCTCCATTTGTTTAAATCTCTGATTTTTTAGAGATGTTTTGCTATATTCGTATAATTTTTATTTATATCTTAGCAGGTCATTAACTCCTAGGTTCCTTCTATGCTTTGTAGTTATTCTGAATGGAATTCATTTTCCTGTTAACCTTGAATGTCCCCTAAGGCCCAGTCCTGGGCTGCTTCTCCCTCTATGCTATTTCTTTTTTTTTTTCTTCCAGGGAGCAAAGCAGGGCAATTGGGATTAAGTGACTTGCCCAAGGTCACAAGGCTAGTAAGTGATAAGTGTTTGAGGCCGAATTTGAACTCGGGTCCTCCTGACTCCAGGGCCAGTGCTCCATTCACTACACCACCTAGCTGCCCCAACCTCTATGCTGTTCCAACTCCAGCGACTCCTTTTGCTTCCAGGATCAAATCTAAAATCCTCTGTTTGACTTTTAAATCCCTCTCCATAACCTGGTTCCTTCCCACCTTTCCAGTTTTCTCACACCTCACACCCCTCTACATACTCAGTGGTCCAGTGACACTGGCCTCCTGGTTGTTCTCTGTGAGCAACACTCCATCTCCGGATTCTGGGTATTTTCATTGGCTACCTGGATATTTTCCCCATTCCTGGAATTGTCTCCCCTCCCTTCTTAGCTAAAATCTCATTCCACATGAAGCCTTTCCTGATCCCCATTATTGCTAATGCCTTTCCTCTGCTGATTTTCTCCAGTTTGTCCTGTATATAGCTTGTTTCACGTAGTAGTTGTTTGCATATTTTCTCTCCCTTTAGAGTATGAGCTTTTTGAGAGCAGGGACTTTTTGGGGGGAGGGGTAAATAAGGGAGGGATGGCTTTATGTCCCCAGTACTTATTGGCACATTGCCTGGTACATAACAGACACTTGATAAATGTTCATTGATTTATTATTTCTTCTTGGTTTTTGTTAATACTAACTATTAGAGGTCTCTTCTCTCTGGGAGTAGTATAAGTCTTAACTTCAAAAGGTGAAGCTTTCCCCAAAGAATATCTGTGTAGTAGAAACAGCATGGCATTGGACTTAGGACTTGTGTTCATATCACAGGTAGGGCATTTTACCTCTTTGCCTTCACAGTGTCTAAAGTCAGTTCTGGCTCTAAATCTTATTAGTTTATGGTGGGAAGAACGTGTTTCTCACATTTTTCTTTTTTTTTCTTTCTTCCTTCCTTCCTTTCTTTTTTTTACATAAGGCTTGTCAGTTTTTTGTCAAGGTTTCTGGTATGTTGAAAGAAACTTCTGTTGGTGGGAACCAAGAGGATAAGAGGGACCATTGTCAAAAGTTTTCACACAAAAGTGAGAACATGCTTATGTGCTGGGGAAGTGGGATAGCAGCCTTCACAGAGGCCAGGTGGTAGACAGGAATCCAAGAAGAGATGAACAGTCACCCCTCTGTGTTGCAGATACTCTTGACTAAGTGTATTATGGGTATGCTTTTTGGAGAGGCCCCATTTGGGAAGCCTAAGTTAACGAGTATATAAGGTTAAATTAAATAAGTATTTATAGAGTAGCTAACTGTGTATATGCTAGGGGTCTCTTTAGTTATATTTGGAGCTGTCACATGCTCTGAGATTAATGGAATCTGGAGAAATATAGGTTCAGAGACAGAGTAGAAGCTGTGTCATAATACCCAGTGATAGTAATGTATGTATTAGATGAAAAAAAGAGAAAAAAGGTCCTATTTGCACAAAAGTATTTCGAGCAGCTCTTTTCGTAGTGGCAAAGAATTGGAAGCTGTGGAGGTGCCCATCAATTGGGGAATAGCTGAACAAATTAAGTTATGTGATTGAAATGGAATATTGTTGTTCTATCAGGATATTGAATGGGGCTGTTACAGAGACACCTAGGAAGACTTGTATGAACTGATGCAGAGTGAAATGAGAAGAAAAGAGAGAACAATTTATACTCTAATAAAAAGAGCCTATCATCCCAGACTCACTTCCACCCAGGGGAGTTACCAAGTATGACCACAAAAGACTCTTAGGAATTTAGGAAATTTAGTTATATACAAGACTTCCCTTGGACATATTCCCAAGGGCTATGTTTTTGGAGAAATTTATTTATTTTTAGAATAGGTTTTATTGATTCATTGTGTTTCTCACATCATCATATTAGCACATGAATCTCTCCCCCTTACTTTTCCCAGAGACATCATCACATATGACAAATAATATTTTTTTGTAGAGAAAAAAGTCAGCATAAAAATTGAAAAAAATTCCAAAAACATGTGCAATGTGTAACACTTTACAGAGAGAAATTTAGATACCAGGAAAGGTTTTAGGAATGTGTTATGGTAGAAAGAAATCTGAACTTGAAGTCTGAGGGCCTAGGTTTATAGCTTGACTCTGATATTTTTTAGCTCTTCAGTTTTGGGCAAGTCACTTTACCTCTGTGGCATTCACTTTCCTAATTTGTGAAATGAATGTGTTTAGAGGAAGAGAAGGTGTTGTACTAAATTACCTCTAAGGTCCCTTTCAGTTTTATGTCCTATTCTATAAATAGCAGGCAAACACCAGCAGGCAAGATCAAGATTATTTACTGCTATCTATTTGGGGATGGGGGGAATTGAGGTCAAGTAACTTGCTTAGGGTCACACAGGTAGGAAATGTCTGAGGCTGGATTTGAACTCGGGTCCTCCTGACTCCAGGACCTGTATTCTATCCACTATGCCACCTAGCTGCCCCCCATCTATTTGGTTTTAAATATGAGAATATGCCCAGTATCATCCTGTTAACCTTTTAGGGAGACAGGTTGGTGTACTAGAAAGAATACTGTATTTGAAATCAGTTCTGGGTTCAAATGCTAACTTTGCCCCTTACTGCTTATGTGACCTTGGGAAAATTACTTCATTTCTCTGGGCCTTAGTTTCCTCAAATGAAGACACTGGGCTAGATGACCTGACCATTCCAGCCTGTGAGTCCTGACATTAAAGACCAGAATGCCCATAGGTCTCATTTTTCTGCCCACCTTAAACCTCTTAGTATTTGATAGCTCCTTGATGCTATATGATAATTCCTGCAATGTAACTGTATTCTTGGCCATGATACCTATGCCTATCACTACGCTAGCCATGGTGCTGACATCTATAAGGAACATGACTTAGACATATGGTAATACCCTAAAGGACCCTTGTTATGGATTGGGGCAGAGAATATATACTAATGAATAGATCACAATATAAGATGGTATATTATCATGATTAAATGATAAAAGGTGTGTTTTAGAAAGAGGATTTGATGTACCTTAGAGAGGGAGGTCTGAATTCTTCAGTAGATAAAAAGTCTCCTATAAGAATTGAGCAAGAGTGTGAAGGTTAGACAGGGTTTAGAGTCCTTTCTGAACTTTTTTGTCTTTGCTCTGCTTTCCCAATCCTCAGTCAGCAATCTGGCATATTCTTCACTCTGTAAAAAACCCTGATAGTACTTTTTATTTTTCAATTTTGGTCTGATCCATTATTTCCATAAGTACTTCATAAATACTTCCAGTTGCAATACCAGAGCTCTGTAATTTGACTGTAGAAATAACAGAGACCTCTTTCACCTTGATAACCTCCCATAACCCACATTTTATTATTCTTATTCCTCAGCCCTGTTGTCTTAATTGAATTTGGCTGTTGTCCCAGACTTGACTGTGAACATATTAAAACTTGAAAAGCTATTGTAATTCTTTAGATGGTTAAATAAATAGGCACCAATTTTTGTAAATAATGCTTGTCGGCAAAATTCATTGGTTCTCCTGACCCCCACCCTCTTGCCATCCTACTTAGATCCCTTTCCCACATTTACAAGTTTGAAGATTAATGCTGTCTCTTTCCTCTTTTAGTTACTCTGTGTTGTAATAATATGTGTCATTCTCCCAGTGGGATAAGGAGGCTGTTCGACCTCTAAGGTTACCCAACTCTTACAGTAAAAGTGTAGTCATCTTGAATAAGATCCAGTTCATGCTTGTCACTTCCCAGCTAGTGTTATTGGGAAGAAGAATATGACATAGGCTGAGCTGATCACTCTTGGGATGTTCTGGTCAAGCCAGCTTTATGTACAGAAGCACAGGCATGGTGGCAGGTTATTCTTTTTAAGGGTTCATTAAGTTTACACTACAAGTTGAATCATATTTTTACATGAGAAATAGCATTACAATAGAGGTTATATCCCTGAACAAAGGCTTAATACTCTTTGATTAACTTTTTAAAGAATCTTATTTTTGTTGATTTTTTTTTTTAACTTTTAAATCACATTCATTTCTAAATACATCCCTTCTTCAGGCAGGGAAAGAGGTTTCAAAACAAAGCAATATATTAACTCTGCTTGATCATACATTCAATATCCTACAGTCATGGTCTCTTGTCTCTGCAAAAAGAAAAAGGAGATAATTTCCTTTATTCTTTTCCAGGACAGAATTTGGTCATTCTAATTATATAGTGTTCATCATCAGTGTTTTTTGTACTTTCTGTTTATATTGTTGTTTACATTATATTTATTATTTTCCTGGTTTTGTTTATATCAGTCGACATAAATCTTCTTGTGTTTTTCTGAATTCTTTGTATTGTTTCTTACAGAGTAAAAATATTGTATTACATTCACATATCACAATTTAGCCCATCCCCAGTGGATAAAAAACATTTATAGATATATGTAATAAACCAGTTCTCACTGGCCCATCTTCAAGACATGCTTCAGCCCCTACCTCTCCTCTGCAACTATTGACTCTCACCGTGGAGCCCTGGGATCCTTATTGGTAAAAGTCCTTGTTTAACTTGACCCATTTATAACATGCTGCTCCCCTGCCATCTTCATGCAAGGCCTCTTGGGGCAGTCCATCTGCTTTTTACTCCCCTTACCCTAGATCTGGAAAAAATAATCAAATCACCATTCCTATGGTTCTGCTCATCATCCCTGGGAGTTCTCTGACCAAAATCTTCCTCCATGGTTCTTTTTGTTGTTATTAAGTTCTTCAGATATGTCGGATTCTTCATGATCCCATGGATCACTATCTCCCAAAGTCTGTCCAAGTTCATGAAGTTCATTGTTTCCATGACATTATCTATCCATCTCATCCTCTGCCATCCTCTTTTCCCTTTCCTACAATCTTTCCTGCCATTGGGGTTTTTCCTATGAGTACTGTCTTCTCATTATGTGGCCAGAGTATTTAAGCTTCACTTCAGTATTTGACCTTCCAGTGAATAGCCTGAATTAATGTCTTTTAAGTACTGATTGATTTGATCTCCTTGCTTTCCAAGGGGACTCTCAGAAGTCTTTGGCACTTCACCACAGAAGCACTGATTCTATAGTGCACAGCTTTCTTCATAGTCTAACTCTCACAGCCATACATTGTTTTGTTTTGTTTTATTTTTTGCTTTTCAGAGGGGGAAGGTAGGGCAATTGGGGTTAAGTGACTTGCCCACGGTCACACGGCTAGTTTTGTGTTAAGTGTCTGAGGCCGCATTTGAACTCAGGTTCTCCTGACTCCAGGGCCAGTGCTCTACTCACTGAGCCATCTAGCTGCCCCTCAGCCATGCATTGTTACTAGAAAAACAGCTTTGACCATGCATACCTTTGTCAGCAGGATGGCATCTCTGGTTTTTGCTGACCAGATTTGCCATAGTTTCCCTTTCAAGGAGCCAAGCGTCTTTTAATTTCATGGCTGTATTTACCATTTTTAGTGATCTTTGAGCCCAAGAATATAAAATCTGATACTATTGCCCTATAAAATATGTGTTGTTTTCTATTAATAAAATGTAAGCTCTCTGAGGGGAGGGACTGCCTTGTTTTTGTATTTATATTTCTTACACTTGCACTTAATAAACATTTTTTTAATCCTTTCATTTAACACCATATTTAATCAACAACAAATCCATATGCCTGTCAATTATATGTAGCTAGGTGGTCTAGTGGGAAGTGTTGTGCCTGGAGGCAGGAAGACCCAAGTTTAGGTCTGCCCTCTGGCACATAAGTAGCTGTGTGACTTTGGGCAAGTCACTTAACTTGTGTTTGTCTCAACTTCCTCAGCTGTCAAAAAGGATAATATCTAACAGGGTTGTTGTGAGGATCAATTGTAGAGGGCTTAGCACAGTGCCTGGTATATATAGGTGCTTGATCAATACTTATTTTCTGCTTTTCTAAAAAAGTATATAAATAAGTATACAGTCAATGCTATTTGTTATCTAGGAGTTCCCTGGGAGTCAGGTTATTTATAAAGATAGGTGGTGGAGCTGTACTTAAGATCAGGAAGCAGAGGACTGGATGTGGGAGATAGAGGATAGTCTTACTTAGGGTCTTCTGGAGTACGTCAAAATATAGATGACACATGCTGCCTAAAGTATGTGTAACCGGCAGAGGGTTTATAAATGTGAATCACTGCAAAGGTAAGGCTGCTTGTAGTGTGACTGAAACAGCTGTAAAGGGGGACTTATTGCTTGTTACAGTTTGGGGGCAGGGCATGCTGAAGTTATTTTCTTCCAGCACTTTTGAAATACTCCTGCTTATATAAGTTTGAGGGACCTTTAGCAATTCTCCTGGCAAGCAAAGTTCAGATTTCTTTAGTATGAGAACACCCTCAAAGCATTTTGTGTACCATTATCTGATTTGTTCCCATTTTAATGATGAGGAAACCAGCTGAGGCCCAGACCAGTTAAGTGACTTGCCCAATCCCGTAGGTCTAATAAAGTTCAGAAGCTAGAGGTAGAATCCAGGTCTTGGAACTATAAGCTCAGTGGCATGTTATCTCAGTGTTGCAAGCTGCTCTCACCAGGTGGAGGAGATGTAAGGAAAAGAATGTCATTAAAATTCTATGAAAATTAACATATTAAGTTATGTTTTGAGCTGCCTTAGGAAAAATGCTATGTAAACATCAAGTTCCATGATCTAGAATTTTGTAAAATTATTCCCAGGGCTATGAGGTTCAACAGTTGGTTATTTGCTCCCCCCCACCCCTTTCTCTTCTCCCTGGTTCATTCTTGTTAAACTTTGTTTACAAATCAGCGCATCACAAACTAGCCGTGTGACCTTGGGCAAGTAAAAAAAAAAATCAAGGCATCATTCAGCTGCCTGTCACTTTTTAACCACTTCAGATGTATCTGCATTTTCCCATCACTTAGTTTTGCTCTAGCTCTCATTACTCTGGAAGTAAAGGGGGGCAGAAACTAGTGTAATTCAGCCAAGTAAAAGTGGAAGTGTCATTTACTATGGAGGTCAATGCCGGGTCATATTGGCCTGGGTCCAGCCTCAGGTAGAACCTGGGCTTCATTGCATGACTCTTACACTTACTACTGTGTTTCCCCGATAATAAGACACTGTCTTATTAATTTTTTGGACAGAAAAACACCAGAGGGCTTATTTTCAGGGGAGGGCTTATTTTAATGAACATTGACAGCAATTTTAATAAACAGGTAAATGTGAACAAAAAAATGTACCTTTATTCAATAAGCAAATCACTGGGGAAGAACAGGATGACGCTCTCACTGCTGCAGCTCTGATTGGATGCAGCTCGGAGCGTGGCATGCGTTTCACGGGGGGGGGGGTAGGGAGGGACGGTGCATACAGAGGGTACCGTAATGTAGCATGTAGCGCAGGGGATCACCTTCACTACAGTAGCAATCTCAATAGGGCTTATTTTCGGGGGAGGGCTTATTTTAGAGGAATCTTACACAGTAAGGGGAGGGCTTATTTTCGGGATAGGTCTTATTATCGGGGAAACACGGTAGCTATATATTATGCAGTAGGAAGCAAATTCCTTCACTTCTGCTTGAACCACCTGTCTCATAAAGTTTGTAGCTCTATGATACTCTTAAATCGCTGTAAAAGAGTCAAGTTAAGTGGCATTTGTTAAGTGCCTACTGCATACCTAACTGCTGAGACTACAAAGAAAGGCAAAACCAGCTCTTGATCTCCAGGAGTTGGCAGTCTAATGGACTAACTGTTATCATAGTCTATTCTGATCCCTGGGCATTGGTGGACTCCCTGGAGGAGCTGTTGTGTGCTGAATGTTGAGATTGATACAAAAATGATGAGTGAGATGCTGGCCCTGCTCTCTCCAGAAAGCCCACAGCCTGGGAAGGTATGTCTGGGAGGAGAGTTAAGACAGGAGAAAAATTAACTGTAGCATAGAGAAATATGAAAGGGTAGGAGAAATTAAAAAAAATATACTCAAGAGTTTGAGGGGTGAGTTGATGACTGGGAAAACTTGTCTTTTAAGTAGTGACATCTAAAGATGTGAATCATAGACTCGCAGAGTTGGAAGGAAGCAGATCTCTTTGTGACTCTTAGCGTACTGTGTAAATAGGAGTTTTGTTTGTTTCCGTGTGTTTTAATTCAAGACTTTACCACAGGATCATACATTTAGAATTGGAACAGATCCCTTGGCTTTATTGATGAAGAAACTGATTTAGATAGATAAATAGCTAGAGAGGTTAAATGATTCTTATTTTCTCACCAGACTGTAATCTGGATTCCTCCATCTGCTGCAGGAACCTCTTCATCCTGCGAGATCTTCAGCCCTAGAATTCACACCTCTTGAAACCCCTGACTCTGACTGGATGGCTTTACCCAGAACTTTTGTTTAAGGAGGATGCCCTGGCCAGCTGCAATCCAGCTTCTCCCATCATGTCTTCCTAAGGTACTTTCCTCTCCCCGCCTCCCTTCACTTTCCTTTTATGCATTTTTTTTTTTCTATTAGAATATAAGCTCTTCCAGGACTGGAATGCTTTGCTTTTTTTTTTGTATTTGTGGTTTTGGTGCTTAGACACATAGCATGGGTTTGATAAATGCTTATTGACCACCTTGGTCACTTAATTGTAAATGTCTGAGCCTAGATTTAAACCCATATTGTCTTCTCCATGTTAAAAACACCTCAGTTCCTTCAGGTGATGCTTATTTGGCAAAGTGGCTGCCCTTATATGGACACATTCCTGTTTGTCAGTGTCTTTACTGAAACATGCTGCCAAGAGCTGGACACAGTACTTCTGATGTAGTTTGAGCAGAAGCTTTTTCTCCCACTTGATTTCATTTTGTTTTAAATACTGATTCTATTAATTTTATTTACTAACTTATTTTTCATTTACATAAAACAGCAAAGAACCCCATTGAGGTGGGGGGAGATGAGGAAACTTGCTCCAGACAAGTCAGAACACTACCAGCTTGACCACCATCTCCCCTTGGAAACTGTTGGAGACAATCCCAGGAGCCTTGGGAATAGTAGTGCTTGCAGCCTCCACAGGCATCATCCTAGAAAGGAATCCCTATGGAGATGCAGCCTGGTAAAAGCTCTTTTGGGGGCTATGGATGAAGCTATCAAAGTCCCAAAAGAAAAAGTTCTTGGCACAGCTTAATGGCTCCATATCAGAAATGGATATGATTTTATCAGTGCAATTGATGTGACAGACCCTAAATTCCTTCATTACCATGTTGTCAAACTCAGCAATTTTTACACTGTTGTATTTATTCCACTTTGCTTTCTGTTCTTTTAGATATGCATCTTTGAAAAAAAAATTAACTCATGAAAAATGTTAAATATTTTATGCACATCAATAATTTCATTATTATCCTGTAGCATTGTAACAGAAACACTAGTCTCTCTAACCCAAGAACTCGTTGAAATATAGAATTTTTCCATATGGCTTGCAGCTGAAATCTCGCCTATGTGTTGTCTCTGGTTAGAATGTAATCTCTTTGAGAGCAGGGGTTGTCTTACTTTCTCTCTGTATCCCCATTAGCACAGTGCTTTACACATAATAGGTGCTTAATAAATGCTTTCTTCTCCCACTCATTCATTGAAATAAGTATTTTTTATACATATTCTCCTTGTTGTATCATCAAGGCAATATTCACAGCACCAACAGTGACTGTGAATATGCCAGCATAGTTCTGAATTGCAAAATATAATAGATTCTCCATGTAGAAGACAGAAGCACAACATTTATTCAGACACCAGAAAGCCAAATCCACCATAGCAACAAAGAAGTTAATACATCTTATCACTGCATGGTGCAACACCATACCTAGCTGTCTCCTTGCTTGCCTCCTTTCCTTCTGCTCTAACTGCTCTGACTCCCAGCTTCCTCTGGGCTCTGCTCCCCCTATTCAGCAAACTCCTCCACCATAGATTCCATTGATTACATTCGGCCTATTAGGGGACAGGGAAGATCCTCTAATTACCATTGCCATTACACTTATCTTCTCATATGTTTTTTTCCCCTTGTCTCCACTTTTTTGTCATCTCTTTGGCCTTTGTGGCTGATTCTTTTTTTGGGCACTGCTAGAAGAAAGACCTGTATCTAGGTAACTCAGACTCCAAGACAAGCCTCAGGCAGAGTACAGAAATTAAGACTGGTCCAGCTTGTCTGCAGGATCAGTGGGTCCTTTATAGGATAACAACAAAAAGAAAACCTAAAAAAAGTATTCAAGTTCAAAATGAATTCAAAAAGTTCAAGATGTCATCTGCCTCTTAAGACTCCATCCTTGCATTTTTCCATCATCTGATTTTTTTGATGCTCTGTGTCTTTTCTTATCATGTCTGTTAAAAAAAAATGTTTTTAAATGTTGACTCATCATCCCCCCCAGTGCTGACTACCTTTACCTTGTAATATTTTATCACACCTAGTGTCAAAGGATATAGAATTACATGAGATCTCAAAGATCATTAGTCCACAATCCTCATGTTATAGGTAAGGAAACTGAAGCCAGTAGTGGTGAAACAGTTTGCCTAAGGTCACACAGATAGTAAATGCCATAGCTTGCATTCAAATCTAGACTTTCTAACTACAGCCTTGCTTTTTCCATTGTCATTCGTAGAGAATCCAATAAGAGCAAGAAGAGAATAGATATAAAACATCCTATCATGAGAACAAAATTAAAGCATTGAGGTAAAGAAGTATTATTATTAATCAAATAATAAATATTTTTAAAGCATCATTAAAGTCTATCTGAACGACTGAGTTGCAGACCTTTGAAGACCCGATTTACATACACAGTCACTTGTAATTCAACACAAAAGTTAGGCATAAAGAGAACTCACTTTTTTCAGAAGTTCTCTCTTTTACTTCATAGATTTGAACTTGGCACCTCTAGCCTCCAGCCTCCCAGGTTGAAGAGGGAATGGTAGGTTTGTCGGATCACAGTTATACAAAAGGTAACTTCCTGTTTGGAAGAAAATTTATTAACAACAGATTACGCACAGGTATTTTGTTAAATAAAATGACATTCCTTTCCCAAGGAGCATCTGAAAGCCCTCTGGTTATCCCCAATGGCCTGGGAAGTTTCATTAAGTATCTTAATGAAATGTCAATTTGACAAGATGTATGTTTAACTCATGCTTGCAAATTATTTTTGGGATAAAGATGGATTCTCTCCACTTCACTTCCCCCAAACGAAGTAGGCCTCTGGTGTTTGAATATGAAATGCAAACAAAAATTGGATCTAGAAACTATGAACAATCTCAGTAAAAACAAAGAAACTTTATTTTTCTCTAGTAGCATCATGGGACTCCACCTTTACTTTTATTTTTAAAGTCATATTGCTTGCTTTCCCAATGGCTGAGGCAGAGGCTGGAGGAAGAAAACTTTGAATTAAAAAAAAAGGAAAAAAAAATAAACTGAATAATTACACTTTTTTCAGATGTATGTCTGTTTTTGATATCTGACTAGCAAGTCTGTCATTCTTGGGGGAGAAGAGGCCTGGGTTCTAGTCATAATTCTGTCATTAACTTGTCGTGGGCTAAGGGACAGTTACCATCTTTTCTTCTTGCTCCTTAGTTTTGTCATCTCTAAACTTGAGTGAATTGGAGGAGATAACTGACATTTGTATATTGCCTTAAGCTTTGCAAAATGTTTGGCATATACCTTTGGGAATAACCAGAGGGCTTTCAGATGCTCCTTGGGGCAGGAATGTCATTTTATTTTAACAAAATTTCTGTGCGATCTGTTGTTAATAAACCCTCTTCCAACAGGAAGTTATATTTTGAATGTCATTTGATCCTCACAGAAACTGAGACAGATTCTATTATTTCCTCCTTTTTGCCCAAGAAGAAACAAAGCCTGAGAGAGATTGAAGAACTTGCCCAGGGTCACAGACCTGGTATTACAAGCTAGGATTTAAACCTATATCTTCCTGACTTCAAGTCTAGGGCTTTATCGGATGTGCTATTGTGATGTAAAAAAAGTGAGAGATGTAATTTCTGGGTAATTTATCATGTTATTAATTATGACTATCAGATAATAAAAGGGTCATTTGACTATCTCTCCTAAACCAAAGACCCCTCATGGAGCCCACTCAATGCTTATATGCCCTTGGAAGAGTGGTTGTTCCTGAGGGTGGAAACAAATTGATTGGTTAACAAGTAATTAGTAAAATGAATATTATAATTAGAGATGGGCTTATTCTAATGAGGGTCTGAGGACAAGGACTGATCACTCAGTCTTGGACAAAAAGATATCTATACCATCTTAAGTATTACATAAAAGACTTATCTTTACTTGTACCATTTACCTGTATTATCCCATCTAGGATAATCTTACACAGAAGAGGAAATCCATTTCTACCTAGACATGTCTGACTGAAACACAATGGACTGGAATCCACCAATTCACCCAGACTATAATTTCTTTACCTTTTGTTCAAATGTGACTTTTCCCAATTGACTGTGTCTGGCCCAGTATTTCATCTTATCTTCAGCCCTGCCCTTCAAAGACTGAATAACTACAGGGGCTAATTTCTAAATGAGGAAATAGAGGAAAAACCTTAGTTATAACTCGTTAATTGTTTAGAAATATGAGAAAAATGATCATTGTTATCACTATGATGATCTATCTACTATCACTGAGATGATACCTCTGACCTTTTTAGCTGTGACATTCTGATTTCTGTGACTTCTGTAGTTGCCCTGCTAAAGGATAACTCAATTGATGGCATTGTCCCCAGCTTCAGAAAAATAGGGTTATCACAGGTTAGGCCAGTAAATTAGAATAAGGCCAGGAGCCTTGCTTCTCTTGGTATGGGCTAGTTCATTTCACTTTCCTAACTTTCCTTCATACCCAAAAGTTCATGCTCTCTTGGCCTCTATTCTTCTTCTTTCCACCTCTTAGTACCCTTGCCTAAACCTCTTCCTCCATTTCTCCTGCCTCCTCCCTGAAACCTTCCCTAATTAATCCTCTGTAATATCTCCCCTAATTCTCTTCTGGGGCTTGTTTTCCCTATCAGCCATTCAGCACATGTTTGCCTAGTACAGTTTTCATTTTTTAGCACAAGTGTGCTTCTGTTGGAATCTTGGAACTTCAGAGGCAGAAGGCACCTCAGAAATCATTGCCTAAAATTGTTAAATAAAATATTAACAGGGAGATTATAGCATTATATTACAAGGATTACACAATATGACCAGGTGGGATTTATATCAGGAATGCAGGGCTGGTTCAGTATGAGGAAAACTGTCAACGTAATTGACTATATCAATAACAAAAACCAACAGAAATCAGATCAATAGATGCAGAAAAAGCTTTTTGACAATGGACTGGAATCCACCAATTCACCCAAACTATAATTTCTTTACCTCTTGTTCAAATGTGAGTTTTCCCAATTGACTGTGTCTGGCCCAATATTTCATCTATTAAAAACACTAGAGGGGCGGCCAGGTAGCACAGTCAGTAAGAGCACCGGCCCCAGAGTCGGGATAACCTGGGATGAATCTGGGCTCAGACACTTAGCACCCACCCAGAAACACCTGGCCACATAACCTTGAGCAAGTTACTTAACCCCAATTGCTTAAAAAAAGAAACAAAGCACTAGAGAGTATAGGAATAGAGCTTTCCTTAAAATGATAAGTAATATCTATCTAAAACCATCAGCAAACATTATCTATGTAATGAGGATAAGCTATCAGATTGGAGAGAAGCAAGGATGCCAATCATCACTACTGTTACTCAGTATTATACTAGAAATGCCTAGCTATAGCCATAAAAGAAGAAAAAATGAGGGAATGAGGAAAGAAAACTCACTCTTTGCAGATTATGATACACTTAGAGAATCAACTAAAAGATTAGTTGAAATAACTTTAACAAGGTTGCAGAATATAAAATGATATGTCATCAGAATTTCTGTATATTACTAATGAAGTGCAGCGGCAAGAAATAGAGAAATTCCACTTAAAATAGCTATAGATGATATGAAATACTTGTTAATCTACCTGCTAGGACAAACCCAGGATATGAACACAATTACTTTTTCACTCATATAGTGAGATCTGAACAATTGGAAAGATAGAGGTTGCTCATGAGTGGTCTAAGACAATATAATAAAAAATGGCAGTTCTACCTAAATCTACTTATTCAGTGCCATACCAATCAAACTACAAATAATTATTTTGTAGAGCTAGAAAAAAGCAAAATTCATCTGAAAGAATATGTGAAGGAAGGTAACCTAGCCATACCAGATGACAAACTGTATAATAAAGCAGTAATCAAAAAAAAAAAATGTCTGGTACTAAGAAATAAGTGGTGTATCAATGGAATAGATTAAGTACCACATGACAGAGTAGTAAATTACCTGTAGCAATTTTGTGTTTGATAAACCCAAAGGTCCATACTTTTGGGACAAAAACTACATTTGACAAAAACTGCTGAGAAACCAGAAATCAGTATGGCAGAAACTAGGTATGGATCAACATCTCACTATATGCCAAAATACCATATTTCACTACATAATTTTTGTAGTTTTTATGTCGTTTCACCAAAAAAGTGAAGTGCAACCATTATGTGAAGCTTTTAAAACAATTGTGCCACTATTGCTTAGAAATCATTTTATTACTAAACTGTGTTACTGGCAGATGCACTGTAGGGTTTAACTAGCAAGGGAAGATGCAGCTCTTACCATATCAGTTGTCACAGAACTTGTGGCAGCTTTGCCTACCCACCCACTCCCCTCATGCCTCTGGTTCTTCATTGGGTTGAATGACAATATTGGCAGAATGGCAGCACTCTCAACAAACCATGCAAGTTTTCAGAAATACACTGACAATGTGTATGCACTGAGAATTCTAGGCACTTGACTCTTAATGTAAGAATGATGTGTATCCATATGCCACTGGTGAATACATTGCTTCTCTGTTTACCTTTTAAACCACATGATGAACAGAATTATGCCATTCAATGATTATACAATAAAGGACTATAAACCAATTTTTGAACTAAAAAAAACAGGATGCGATTATGCAGTGATGTGATTATGCAGTGAAATATATAGTAAGGTCAGAATGGGTACATGACTTGGACATGCAGTGTTCTCCAATAAGCATGGAGAGCATGGACCTGTCAGATCTGTGTGAAAAATTTAGGACCAAGCAAGGTAGAGCACTACAAAATGTAAAATTGATAATTTTGATTATTTAAATTTAAAAGTCTTTGCACAAATAAATCCAATGCAGCCATAATTAGAAAGAAAGTAGAAAACTGGGAGAAATTTTTTTTTTTACAGTAAGTCTCTCAGATAAAGGCTTCATTTCTCAAATACATCGAGAACTGGGTCAAATTTGTAAGACTATGGGTCATTCTTCAATTGATAAATGGTCAAAGTGTATTAACAGGAAGTTTTCAGACAAAGAAATCAAAGCTCTCTGTAGTCATGAAATTTTTTTTTTTAATTTTTTTATTTTAAGCAATCGGGGTTAAGTAACTTGCTCAAGGTTACACGGCCAGTTATTTCTGGGTGTGGTGCTGAGCGCCTGAGCCCAGGATTCGATCTCCAGGTCGTCCCAACACTGGAGCCAGTGCTCTTACTTGCTGAGCCACCTGGCTGCCCCGCTCTCTGTAGTCATATAAAAATGCTCTAAATCACTATTATTGGAGAAATTTAAATTAAAATAACTAAAGTTCCACCTCATACCCATCAGATTGACTAATTTTAACAGGAAATGAAAATGATACATGTTGAAGTGGATGTGGGAAACTGGGACATTAATATGTTGTTGTTGAAATGGTAAATTAAACCAACCATTCTGATGAGCAATTTGAAACTATGCCCAAAGGACTACAAAACTCTGCATACCCTTTGATCCAGCAATACCACCACTGGTTCTATATCCCAAAGAGATTTTTTTTTCTTTTTTTTAAGCAATTGGGGTTAAGTAACTTGTTCAAGATTACACAGCCAGTTATTTTGTGTGGGTGGTAACCGATCCTGGGTCTCCCAACTCCGGGCTGGAGCTCTTACTCACTGTGCCACCTGGCCGCCCCACCAAAGAGATTTTTATAAAAAGGAAAATAAAGTATTTGTACAAAAATATTTTATAGCAGATCTTTTTGTGGTGGCAAGAAATTCAAAATTGAGGAGTTAGCCATAAATTAGGGAATGGCTGAATAAGTTAAGGTATGTGAATGTAATGGAATACTATTGTGCTATAAGAAATGATGAGCAGGATAATTTCATAAAATCCTGGAAAGACTTACATGAATTGATACAGTGAAGTGAACAGAACCAGAATACTATGCACAGTAACAACAATATTATAGTGAACAACTGTAAATGACTTAGCTGTTTTCAGCAACATAGTGATCCAAGACAATCCCAAAGGACTCATGACGAAAAATGTAATCTGCCTCCAGAGAAAGAACTGATGGTGTCTGAATACAGACCCAAAGAATACTATTTTTTCCTTCTTTCTTTTTTCTTACTTTCCTCCCTCCCTTCCTTTTTTTTTTTTTTTGAAAGCAATTGGGGTTAAGTAACTTGCTCAAGGTTACACGGCCAGTTATTTTTTTGTGTAGGTGCCAAGTATCTGAGGCCAGAACCAATCCCAGGTTTCCTGATGCCGGGGCCAGCACTCTTACTGTGCCACCTGGCCACCCCACCTCCCTTCCTTTTTTCTTTCCTTCCTTTTCCTTTCTTCCTCAAAATGACCAATATGGAAATGTTTTACATGATTGCACATGTATAACCTATGCATGGGGAGGGAAGGGAGGAAGCGATAAAATTTGGAACTCAAAACTTAAAAAACCAAAAATGACTAATGTTAAAACTTGTCTTTACATGTAATTGGGGGAAAATATCATTTTACAAAAATTGTTGCCCATTCACCAACTAATTCACAGACTATAAGTCCCTTGAGAGCAGAGCTTATCTGTTATAATTCAACTAAATTCACCACACATTTATTTCCTGTCTCTCCTCAGCACCTTTGACATCAAAGTTATTCAGTGATGGGGTTTGATTGATTTGAAGCATCACAAATGGATTCTTTCCAAAGAAATATGCTTCTATGATGATGCCGTCAGTATTGGTTGAGAGAATGAATACATAAGTGGATGAAGAGATGATGATTGTATGTGAGGCAGCCTGGTGTAGGGACTTGGAAGTCCTGGTTTCTCATCTACCTTTGACGCTTAGTATGTGGATGAACTTGAACAAGTCACTAAACCTTTATGAACCCTTTTCCTCATCTGTAAAATGGGGGTGGCAATATCTGTATTGCCTTAGGGTTGGTGTGTGGATCCAGTGAGACTGGCTATATAAAGTGCTTTTGTAAAACTTGCAGTAGGGTGTGTGTGTGTGTGTGTGTGTGTGTGTGTGTGTGTGTGTGTGTGTG
>NW_027187460.1:24604902-24625948 GCF_028583685.1 Petaurus breviceps papuanus | reverse complement strand
GTGTGTGTGTGTGTGTGTGTGTGTGTGTGTGTGTGTGTGTGTGTGTGTGTGTTTGTTTAGCATTTATATATATAAAAGCAGCTTGGGCTCTTGGGAGGAGGCCCTCTATAAATGCCAGTTTTTGTTATTAGATCCTTTTGCTTTTTAGGGCTGTTCCAAAAGCAGCTTGCCAGCTTAGCTGTTGCATCTGCCTTGGCAGCTGCTACTGTTCCTAACAGGAGCCTCAAATGTGGTTAGCAGTGGGGTGGGTGAATATATAGGAGATAAGATCCCTACTCTGGGCAGTTTGATCCGTTTGGGCCCCAGCTTTTATTTCTTGCCAGACTCTTAATGGGATCCAACCCGGCTCTCAGGGAAGAAGTGGGGGAGTATAGTGGGAAGAGGATCATTCTTGTTTTAGTCAGATGAGCTGGGTTTGAGCTAACTAACTATGTGATCAAGGGCTACTCATTCCCATGTTTCTGGGCCTCGAGTTTCCACTTCTGTGAAATGGGGATAATAATGTTCACATTGTCCTACCTCAAACAGTTGTGAGTATAGTGCTTTTGGAAGCTTAAAGTACTATATCCATCAAATATTTGTTAAGCTGTGTGCCTAGCACTAGCGATACAAACAAGTACAAAGATGAAAACATTCCCTTGCACAAGTTTCTTACATTCCAATAGAGATGACAAGTATATCCATATCTATGTGAATACAGTATAGGCATAAAAGTGCTTTTCTCTTTAGTTTTCATTTTATTTCCCACAAGCCCACTCCCTCACTTTAAAAGGAAAAAAAGGAAAACAAAACCTTTGTAGCAGATGTGCATCATCAAGCACCTAGGGGTGGGGGAGAGTGAGGAGTCAGAGATAATGCTGATGTTATAACCTGGGAGACTGGAGGGATGGTGGTGCTTTGGGCGGAAATAGTGAAGCTTAGAAAAGGGGCAGGTTTGGGGGAAGGGGAGGAGATGACTTCAGTCATGGACATACTGAGTTGAAGCTATCTCTCATCCAGGTGGAAATATTGAAACTGGTGGTGTGGGACTGAAGTTCAAGGGGGAGCCTGGAACTTGTGATTGATGCAGTATATTTTTACGTAATCTGCATAGAGATGAAAATTGAACAAATGGGAGCTGATGAGGTTTCTGAGGCAGAGTATGGATGGAGAAGAGAAGGTAGGGAAGAGGACAGCTCCTACAAGAGATGTGATGAATAAGGAGCTAGCACGGGACAGAGAATTATCTGTCAGTCTAGAAGAGAACCAGGAAATAATAGTGTTATAAAAACTCAGAGAAGAGTACCAGGAGATATGAATGACCAACAATGTAAAACACAGGACATAGACTGAGAAAGGTTAGGTCTGAGAAAAGACCAGATTTGTTCATTACAAGATCACTGGTAACTTTTGAGAGAGTAATTTTGGTTGAATGGTGAGGTTGGAAGTCAAATGGCCAAGGATTGAGGACTGAGTGTGAGGAAATGAAGTGGACCAGCAGCTTTTTCAAGATGTTTGACTAAAAGGGGCTAGGGATTGATACAGCATGATAGTTTAAGGAGATAATAGGGTCTAATGAAAGTTGTTTTTTTAAGGATAGGGAAGATTTGGGCATGTTTGAGGGTGGAAGGGAAGGAAGCAAATACTTGGAAGAGATTGAAGATTTGAAAGAGGGGAGCTGATTTTGGAGAGCAGAGGACAGTGTAGAGTTGAAATGGCTAGTTATTGGGATGAAACTGGAGAGGGAAGAAGGTGACTGAAGAACAGAAGTAAAAGCTAGAGGGAATAATGGGGGGGGGGGCATTGACTGGAAGTTTCTAATAACCTTAGAAGGGATGAGGCTTAGGTAGAGAAAGGATGATAAGAGGATATAGAGAAATCATGTCAGAGTCTCCAATTAGGGAAGTCTAACACTGGTAAAGGAAGAGCTATGGGTAAAAATAGAGCGGAGGAACATTAAGAATGTGGGTGAATTGGGAGGTTAGGGAGTTTGTGGGAGCATCTAAATGGATAGGAAATTCCCCTAATATAAGAGCACAAGTTGCACTAATATCATCATCATCATCATCATCATCATCATCCCTTTTCTCAGCTCCTGGCACCCATTCCTTCCCCCTGCATCTGGATCTTTACTACTTGGGTTCCTATACCCCGCTGTGGTCTATTACAAAGAGTGCTCAATCTGAAGAACCCAGGTTCTATTCTATTCCTAGAGTTTCCACTTACTACCTGTGCAGCACTATACCTCTCAACCTCAGTTTACTCATCTGTAAAATGTGGAAATTATACTTGATCTCCTGGGTCTTTTCCAGCTCTAGATCCATTCCCCCCCCCCCCTTTTTTTGGGGAAGGAGGAAGGTAGGGCAATTGGGGTTAAGTGACTTGCCCAAGGTCACACAGCTAGTAAGTGTCAAGTGTCTTGAGATCAAATTTGAACTCGGGTCCTACTGACTCTAGGGCTGGTGCTCTATTCACTGCACCACCTAGCTACCCCTCCATCATCCTTTTTAATGTATCAGAGAAGATAAAACTGACATGCTGTTTGTGTGGACTTGGTCTTTCAGGTTCTTGCTCCTGCCCTCTGTCCATCCCTGTCCAGCAACCACTCCCTTTCTTCCCCCAGGCCCTGCTCTCCAATCACTTGAATTAGTGCTTTATTTATCATGAAAGGGATCTTAGCCTCCACCTAGTTCAAATCCTTCGTTTGACCCAGGAGGAAACGAAGGCCCAGAGAGATTTTGTTAAGTGACTTCTCCAAGTTTATATGCCTACTGAGTGACGAAGCTGGTACTGGAAAGGCAGCTCATAGAAAACTGGATTCGGAATCAAAGAACCTGGGCTTGGATTCCAGCTCTGCTCCTTACTGTCTGTCGGTCTTTGGACAAGTTTCTCATCCCCTCTCCTGTATTTGTTTCCTCCTCTGTAAAATGAGGGTCCCTGCCTTCTCTGAATATCTGCTTCTATGAAATAACAGTGTGACTGTGGACAAAGCCCTTGACTTCTGTCATTCTCACTTTCCTCATCTATGAAATAAAGGATTCCTAAGGTTGCTTCCAGCTTTTAAACTTTGTCTGTGATCATTTAAAATTGGTGTTGCCACTTTCATCTCTGGGTGGGTGTTGGTAAGTCACTTAATTTCTCTGGACCTCCGTTTTTCTATCTGTCAAGTGAGAGTGATGAATTCTGAATCTCTGATCCTATCATGTTTCAGGTGTGGGAGAGTGAGGGAGTAGGATTTTTTTTTTTTTACAAGATTTCTAAAGTCCCTTCTGGATCTAAATCTCATGATTTTATGAAAACAGATCTTTAGACCTTTAACCCAGGGCTATTTTCATCATTCCCTCCTGTCTCTCCTCAGGGAGGAGATCAGGCGGATCTTGCCTTTCTTGTGGCACTACAGAGACCAGAAGTGTAGAACAGCCCACTGACCTCCAGTGGCCATGCTGCTTGCCTCCCCTCTCCACCTGCCCCATCCCCTCCCCCTCCACGAAGCCAGCCAGTCCAATTGCTCTTACTGTTAGAAAGCATGTGAATGCTGCCAAGCAGTGTTTAAGCACAATTGCTGTTATTTTCAAAGGTCAGCAAAATGCACCTGTGCTGTTGTTAGCCCATATTTACAGGAAGGTGGGGAAAGTTGTGGCTATTAATTCTAGATATGGAAGATCGACTCAGCAGTCAGATTGGAGAAGTATGAGAGGAACATTGGAGTGGTGAGGAGGAAGGACTGATAATTTAATAATTCTATATAATCTTTTTTTCCTACCAGACGCAATGCCCACTGATGGGTTTTTCAGATTTTGATGGCAACTGCCTGAGTTCAGCAAGACTCACTCTATGATCAAATTGAATTAGTTATAGTGGATAGTACTCATAACAATCAACAAGCACTATACCTAGAAATAGGGGTATGTATAGTCCCTGCTCATGAGGGCCTTCTGTTCTATCCAGGAGAGACATGTACATGAACAAGTATATTCAAAATATAGATGAAATCAAAAATAAATTTGGAATTGGGGAAGGGGGAACAAGCAGTAGGGTAGGATCAGGACTTTCGAAGGAAACAAGTGGAGATGATGTGGGAGTATATGCCAAGTCTGCAACAGAGCCAGTACAAAGTGGGAGATGGGAAAGGATGAAAGGAGATGGGAGATGAACTAATGTGTGTGAGATGTCAGTTCCTATTTCTATAGTCTTTGAAGGTTTACAAATCACCTTTCAACCCTGGGAGGAAGAGAGTACAAATATTATCTCTGTTTTACTCATATAGAAATGGAGGCTAAACAGGTGAAATGACTTGTTCAAGGTCTCACAGCTCAACCCCTGATCTCCTGACTCATTCTTTCCAAATAACAGGTTTGATGTGTTTATTATGCTTATGGTTAAAGTCAACTCCTATGAGTATGAATCTTTGCTTTTGTGTTTGTATTCAGCAAAGTGCCTGGCACATAGTAAGAGCTTAAAGAATAATGCTTGTTGATTATTTAATAGATTGCAACTTGGTCTCCCACCCATTAGAGTGGTCTCCCACCCATCAGAGGCTTCTGAGGAAAAGAGACTGTTTTGTGTTTTGTCTTTGTATCTAAAGCATGGGCTTTAGATGTATGAGCTTAATAATATTTGTTGAATGTGTTGGATTGAAAGTTGTGGAATGCACCATATTTTTTGTAGAGTCAATGAGGGAATTAATTTTTCTTGACTATGAAAAAGACTCAATATTTCTTATTTCCATTGGGGAGGGAGGTAAAAATGGAGAAAGTATTTGGGAATAGGGATAGGGTAGCCAAATAAATAAATAACTGAAATGGTCAGTGAGATATCTTTTTTTAAAGAAATGCCTGGAAAGGCAGGAAGGTCAGAAAGAAGCACAGACAGGGACAACAGATTTGAAAGCTACAGGGTGAATTTATTTTATACCCAGAAAGAAAAGCAAGCTGTACGTAATGGAGACCTGAACTTTGATGCGAAATCCTCTTTTTCTTGGTTCTATTATGTATATGTAAATGCTCATTTTATTTGGTGTTTCTTCCAAATAAAAATAAAGTTAAAAAAAAGAAATTAAATGGTTTTGGTGAGGTGATTAGTTGTAAGGAGAAGGAAGGAAGTTATCAAAAGGCATGGAGACTAAGGTGGGGATGGATCAGGAGCCATGCTGGAATTGGTATTTCTGAGGTGGGAAGAAACTAGGGAAGGAATCCATGGAATGGTCAGTCCTATTATTTTTGTAGATAGATGTTATTGTTTATTTTCTTTGTTTCATGTATGTATATCTCATCACCCCAGCTAAAAATTTAGGCCCAGGGAGGTTGTGACTTGCCCAAAGTTACGTGGTACTGAGTCAGGTTCTCTCACTCTAATTCTGGTTCTATCCCACATCAAACTGTTTTTCTGAGCCTGAACTTCCCCATCTGCAAAATGTGTAATACTACCAGTCTAACTATTTACTTATACTTTAAAGATCAAATTAAATAATGGATTTCAAAGTGTTCTAAATGTAATAAACAGCTATATAAATGTGTGTTATTATTACTTCTGTGGGTGTTTCATCTTACTGATGTGGGTAATGTTAGTCAACAAGCACTTCTTATGTGACTACTGCATACCAGGCACTGTACTGAGGACTGCAGGTATAAAGAAAGGTATGAACAGCCCCTGCCTTCAAGGAGATCACATTCTAAATTCAAACAACTGCCAATGCACAAGACACATGCAGCATAAATTGGAAGTGATCTCAGAGGGAAGGCAGTAATATTAATTGGGACTGGGAAAGACTGTTTGCAGAAGGTGGGATTTTAGCTGGAGATGGAAAGAGTCAAGGAAGGAAGGAGCTCTAGATGAGGAAGGGAGGGCATTCCAGGAATGGGGTTCAGCCAATGAAAATGCCCAGAGTTGAGAGAAGGAATTAACTATGTGAGGAACAACAAATCGGCCAAGGTAGCTGGGTGGTACATGGTGGGGGGGGCTTTGAAAGTGTACGTGGAGTGCACAGAGGAGAATGCTTTAACTGCGGGACAGTATTATTTCCATTCTATCCTGAAAGTAAAATGGAGCCTCTGGAGCTTACTGAGCAGAGTAGTGACATGGTCAGACTTGTGCTTCAGGAAAGTCACTTTAGCAGCTGAGTTCAAGAGGATAGATTGGAGATCTAGTCAATTTGAGCTAGAGAGACAATTAGAAGGCAACTGGAATAATCCAGGCAAAAAGTGATAAAGACCTGAACTGTGTTGGTGGTTGTATGAGTGAGCAGAAGAGGACATACACATGGGATATTTATTGTGAAGGAAGGAACAAGATTTGACAAGATTCAGTATGTGGGGTGAGGAGTTGAGGATGGCTCTGAGGTAACCAGCTTGGGTGACTGGGAGAGCCATAGACTTCTTGATAGTAAATGTAAAGTTGGGAAGAAGGGAAGGTTTTTTTGGGGAAAGAAAGATACATTTCTATTAGATATGGTGAGGAGCAGCTAGGGAGTGAGGTGGACAGAGTGCCAGGCCTGGAATCAAAAAGACTCTTTCTGAGTTCAAATCTAGCCTTAGACACTTTCTAGCAATGTGATTCAGGATAAGTCACTGTACTTCTGTCTGCCTCACTTTCCTCATCTGTAAAATGAGCTGGAGAAGGACGTGGCAAACCAGTCCCGAATCTTTGCCAAGAAAACACCAAATGGGGTCACCAAGAGTTGGACACAACTAAAAACAATTTAACAAGAAGATATGCTGAATTGGAGATAGCTGGTGATGTAAGGCTAAAGCTCAGGAGAAAGGCTGGGCCTGAATATGTAGATCAGGGAATCATCTGCATAGAGATGAAGAGTCGAAGTCCTGGGAGCTGACTGAGATCTGCCTGAGATAGCACAGAAGGAAAAGAGAAGAGGGTTCAGGAGAGAGCCTTAGGGGAAGCCTGTGGTTAGCGGATAGGACTTGGCTAAAGATCCGAGAAAAGAAACTGAGAAGGAGCAGTCCGACCCAGAACTAGGAGAGAGGACTGAGGAGGAGGTGGTGATCAAAGGTCAAAGAGAGGTCAAGAAGGATGAGACCACTAGGTATGGCAATTAAGAGATCATTGATCTGTCTATAGTCATGATCTGGGCCATAAAAGAAACCCATTGGCTCCAAACTCTTCTGGCATTGAAAGCTCTTCCCAAGCTGGCTCCAGCCTATCTTTCTGGTTTTATTATATGTTAATCTTCCCCAAACTATACCATCTAACCAGACTATGCTCCTTTTTACTGTTTCTCCTACACAACATTCCATCTGCTATCTCTACATTTTGCATTCCTGGAATAGACCACATTCTCACCTCTACCTCTTAGAATCTAGTTTCCTTTAAAGTTCAGCCACAATTTACATGAAGCCTTTCCTCATTCCTGACTTCCAAACTACTGGTCTTCTCCCTTCTTACCCATCCCCCACTTATCTTGTATTTATTTTTGTGCATGTTTTATATTTGTATTTGTTGTTCAGTGGTTCAGTTGTGTCCAATTCTCTGTGACCCTGTGGATCACAGCATGCCAGGCCCTTCCATTTCTCAGCAAAGATATAGGAGTGGCTTGCCATTCCCAGTTCCAGTGGATCACCTTTTGTCAGAACTCTTCACTATGATCTGCCTATCTTGAGAAATTCTGCATAGCACAGCTCATAGTTTCATTGAGCTACTCAAGCCCCTCCACCATGACAAAGCAGTGATCCAGAAGGGGTTGTATTTATATAACGATATATATATATATATATATATATATATATATATACACACACACACACGTGTATATATGTATATGTGTGTATACACACAAATGTATATACAATACATACATATATGTGTGTATACATGTATGTATACATGTTGTCTTACTTTATCAAATGTAAGTTCTTTTAGGGAAGAGACAGTTGTCATTTTTATGTTTGTTTTTCTGGCATTTAGTATAGTGCCTAGCATTAATAAATATTTGCTTGCTTGATTGTCCCCAGAATTGAACAAGAGGAGAAAAGGAGGTGAAGAGGGCCACCATAAAATGTTGAGGTATAGGGTTAGGGGTGAGTGAGACCCCAAAATACCAACACACCGGGTCCTGCCAAATGAATTCGACTCAAGTCTTCTCTCAGCCAAAGAAAAGCAGTTTATTAAAGATTCGCCATATTGGGTAGACTCTTAAGGAGCCTCGGTATCTGTGACACTTGCATTGGGCAAGCAGGCCAGAATCATCTAACACAGAGTGAGTCTGCGTTAGATAATTCTCTGGCGCTCTCTCACTTATGGAAGCCAAATGGGGTCTGATATACAGAAAGGTTGTGGGAGGAATCTAGGGGTGGTCTAAGGGAGAAGTTTGGGGAGGGTCTTCAGGCAGAGTCAAATGAGGTCAGACTCCAGTGATGAGAGATTAAGGGTGGGAGGTAGCTGGAGGCTATCTGGAGATGAGACCATAGAGGGTTTGGAAGGATCAAGGGTGGGAGCTAGCTGGACCAAGGAGGGCTAGGCTAGTAACAGAGGTTTGGGCCACGATGAAAGGCTTATGGCCTCAAGCAAATGCCTCATCAAATGGGAAGATTCTATCAGAGTTCAAGGGGGTTCCCAGAGCCTGTACCCCATCATTAAGCTGAGTTGCCTTTGGGAAACTATGACAAGCTTCTCCTTGAAACAAACAGCCTTTTTTTTTTTTTACAGGACCCCTTTCTTTAAAACGTTATTCTTCTGGTGATGCTGTTATGGCTGTCATAGAAGATGACAGCCTTCAAAGAATTAAATTTAAGGGTCAATCAAAGGGCAGTATGGTGAGCACGAGTAGGATGCAAGGAATTACCAGGGAAGTTGCTGGTGCAACAGAAGCTGTGCAAAGGGTGTCGGGAGAGAAGTAATGTTGAACACAGAAGGTGGGCTCATGGTGTATAGAATAAGGGATAATGGAGGGGATGGACAGGCTGTATTCTCCATTGGTATCCATGCAATGTCAAGAGAACTAGAATGCTCCCTGGGGAGAACTTATGGGGAGTATTGAACCAGAGCAGCAGGGGATGAGAGGACATAGAAGCATTATTATCTGCATGGTACCCACATCAATGAGATCACAGCTTGAAGTGTTCTTTATCTGGCCTCTCCAAAGCTCCCTTCCCCTCCCCCAATCCTGTCTATTTCACTTTCCCCTCCCCAGAGTCTGAGGGTTGGACCCAGGATAACCTAATCCCCAGAATGTCCCCATTTCCTTTTCCCACTGCAATTAACTTTTAAGAGCTGCAATCCTTTTCTGTTGGTGGTGTGGCTTTAATCATGCAAATGCCTAGGCCGGCCAGATTTTATCCTACCTCATTCCTATTTGGAAGTTGGGAGAACAGCTGCAATTCCCAAAAATTCCTGATAAGAGTGAATTCCACACTCTCCACACCCCCAGGCCATTACTATCCATACCAGAAGAATCCTTGACTATGGGGATCCCCACTTGAAATTTGAGCCTAAACCTTCCTGAAGGTGGGCCTGTCAGATAATGATGCTTTTGAAGAATCCTTGTTTAGCAGATATAATCAATGCATCTCCGAATGGAGGGTCACACATCAGACCTTTTGAGGCTCTGGCTTCCAGAAAAGGAAATTAGCAAGGGGGGAGCAGTGTTGGGGGGGGGGGTGTGCGGCGAGGCTAAGGGCACAAAAATATCATTTACCACCTAAGAGCTCTTAGGGTTAGCCTTGCTTGTTTTTAGCTTTCTTCCTGTTTTACATGTGATTCTACTTTGTGAGTAAAAACAACAGCAGCAACTGTGAAGTAGGATTAGAGAATATTGAGGCTTTTCTGTAAGCTGAGTGTATACTTCAAAAGTAGGGATTTATCACCTGGTGGCCAACCTAGTAATGAGCCTCTGAATGTAGTTAGGCTGGTCCTAGGACAGCCATTATAATCCCTCACCAATTCAATTTACCAGGCACTTAGTGAATACCACCATGGGTAAGGCATTGTGCCGGAAATAGAAAGACAAAAACAAGTTTTGTCTTCCAAAGGAGCTTTTGTCCTGAAAAGATAAGCCACGAAGATAATTGATTTACAGAGTATACATACTAAGTCAAAGGTTTGCATTTAGTGATTTGCAAACTCCTTGGGGATTTGTGCCAATGGTCCAGGGGGTTCAAGCTAAAAAAAATTTTAATGGCGACTTAGTGAGTAAATAACTGCAGAACATTATCATTAGGGAAGGGAACAAATATATTAAGTACCTAGACAGTTCGCAAAATACAGATACTATCTCATTTGATACTAAGAACCCTGAAAGGTATATTCCCAGTTTTACAATTGAAGAAACCAAGGCAGTCAGAATTTAACTGACTTATGTACAGTCACACCTCTAATAAGCATTTTAGGCTGGATTTGAACCCAGGTCTTCCTGACTCTGGACCCAATAATACATTTAATTTACCCTGGGGGTTCATGCTACATTTTTGTTGTTATTGAAAGAGGCTCCAGGAATAAAAAAAAAATGTGGAAGCCACTGTACTGAGTAATTTAAAGTAAAGGGATAGATGAGAACAAATGTTCTATAACGTATGTACAGTGAGTGCTAAAAGAAGGGGAAGGGGAGCACATTGCAGACATGGGATGGATAGGCCCTATGCCTATAGGAGGGGAGGAATGAGTGCAGGATAGGGAATAATAAAAATATAAGTAGAAAAAGGCAGGTGGGAGCCGAACTGAAGAGGATTTTAAATGCCAAGCTAAGGAGTTTGTGTTGTAGATTTGGATTCAGAAGAATGTTACATCACTTAGGTCATGTAACAGATAGAGTGCTGGACTTGGGATCAGAAAGACCTCCATTTGAATCATGCCTCTGGCATTTTCTAGGTATGTGACCCTGAGACTGGTGCCTTCAGCTTTTAATCTCAATTTCCTCATTTATAGAAAAGCTGATGATACTGGTACCTATCCCATGAGGTTGTAATGGGGATCAGATAGGATAGGGATTAAAATTGGGACCTAGGATTTCATTGCCATAGGGAACTAACTCCCTGTACCAGCTGGATGTTGGTCAGCACCTTTTCTGAATGGAGAGGTTGAATGACTTGCCCATAATCTCACAGCCAGTACGTGTTAATTATATTGAACAGCCAGTATGTTGAATTTATGTTTTCCTAGTTCTGAGGCCAGTTCTCTACTATGCTAAGTTGACTCTTATCAGATGAAATAGTATATATTACCTTTATAACTTTAGGCTAGTCTTTTAACTTTTCTGGACCTGAGTTTCTCCATTTGTAAAATGAAGGAAAGGTGTTGAGCTAGATGTTCCATTGTGGCCCCTTTTAGTCTGGAATTTGTGTCGATGATTATCCTAGAGGCACTAGAGAATGCCAGAAGGTTTTTAAGTAAGGGACGATGTGCGCAGGTGACCAGGCCCTGACCAGACCCTTGTTGAAGCCTTCCTAGCTTGCTAGGGCCTGTTAGCACTTGCTACATACCAGGATGAATAGTGACTTACTTTTCTTTTGCTCTTTGGAGGGGGGAAGGCAGGGAAATTGGGGTTAAGTGACTTGCCCAAGGTCACATGGCTAGTCTAGTGTTAAGTGTCGAGGTCATATTTGAACTCAGGTCCTCCTGACTCCACGGCCGGTTGCTGACATGTTTCGAAAAAAAAAAAAGTTGGTGCTTTTTGCTTTTATATCTTAGTTTTTTTCCGAATATTCCTAGGGGCAAGTACTCTTTGTCCCCAGCATTGTACACTTCTTTATAACAAATGCTCATTGAAGCAAACCCACTAATGGAGTAACTGTGAGTCTATATTTTAATGTATGTGACATTCTGCACGTAATAACTTCCTCTTCTCTATTAAGTGGAAGAAGATTATGTCTCAATTGTGCTTTGGGACCAAGATTCCTCATTTCAGCTGCTCAGAGTTTCAGGTCCTTTCTGTGTCCTTTTGGTTTTGTATCATCAAGGTCATTTCAGAATATTGTAAATATTGTTTTCCTGGACCTAATGGTTTTTGTACCTCTATAGTTATATGTCATTTTCATTTTGCATCCAACAGTATTTGAATGCTAAAGGGCAGTCCTCATGATGAAGGAGATGATTTATGCTAGTTCACAAATCAGTCAATCAATAAGGATTTATTAAGTGCCTACTGTGTTCTGGGCATTGTGCTAGACACTAGCACAGGTAAAGGATAATTGAGTCAGGAGAGTAGGAGATAGAATAAGGAAGTTTGTTGCCTAGCAAGGGTCACACAGGTGGTAGAGTGATAACTAGAACTCAGGGAACCACAGTTTCCTAATGTAATGTTGTAATAATCTCCACAAGGGCAAGGACATGATACCTTGTTTACATTTACATGCCCCAACAAATGGTAAAACGACTCTGGTTTCCTGGAAAACCAGCCAGTCTGAAATCTGGGGCAGGCTGGAGTTGGGGGTGGGGGAGCAGTTATGTGGCACACTGGATGTGTCAGAAAGACTCATCTCCTTAAGTTTAAATCCAGCCTCACTAGCTGTGTGACTCTGGGCAAGTTACTTAACCCTGTGTGCCTCAGTTTCCTCATCTGTCAAATGAGCTGGAGAAGGAAATGGCAAACCACACCAGTGTTTTTGCCAAGAAAACTCCAAATGAAGTCATGAAGAGTCAAACATGACTGAAAAGGACTGAACAACAAATGAAATCTTGCAAATAACAAATAGAATTAAGACATATTAGATAGAACAAAGAGTGTTAGATTAGAAATCAGTAAATCTGGTTTTGGTCCTGACTCCTCCCCTAAATAGTTCCACCAGCAGAAAGTTACTTCATAGCTCTGGGTCACAGAATTCCCCTTTGTTAGAGGAGGAGATCAAGTTAGATTAGATGATTTGAGGTCTCTTCCAGATCTACATTCTGTTTGTTGCTACTATAGAAGCTTTTTCTGCCTTTCAGACCAGTAATAGCCCTGTCCCTACAAAGTTGTCCATGCTTTCCTGGTAGAGCCCAAAATCATGTTAAGTAGTACTTACTAGAGTGAAAGTACTTTCTCCAGGAAGTACTAAAGACTACAAATAGAAACAGCCATGAGAAAAGTTTGGATAAACGAATTGGTGTCTAGCTCATATTTAATTATTAAAAGGAACTATCAAATATGAAGTGTATCTATAACTTTGAGATTGACTTCAAACAGCAGATCTATTTGTGTGGGTGTTGGAGACATTGTGTGGAATGCTCCAAGGTGGTAATTCTAATAAAAATTTTTTTTAAAAGTAGCATAATTTAGTGTAAAGACTATGAGTCTAAGAGTGAGAAGACTTGGTTGAAGGTCTTATATCTGCCATTTAAAGCATTACAATGAGTAGAGTGAACTTGGACCCCAGGACAGAGCCTGACTCATATAGTAGGTACCTAATAAAACCTCAGTTGATTGACTGGGGTCAGAAAACTCAATACAGTCCTGTGAGATAAGTGGAGTAGGTAATTGCAGAATCAGGGAATCATTGAAAGAGTTTTAAAGATCTTAGTAGCCATCTAATCCAACCCTTATTGGGAATCCCCACTATAACATATTACATCAATGGTCATCTAGCCTCTGTTGGAATTATCTTGTTTCAAAGAGGAAATGAGGTTCAGAGAGGCTCATGGTTCAAATCCTGGATTAGATTAGACGGCCACTTTAAGTTCCTTGTAGCTCTAAATCTCTGGTCCTGTGACCAACCTGTGCCTCAATTTCCTCACCTGTCAAATTGAGATAATAAAAGTGCACTATCCATTACATGCATTTGTTTTTAAGTAAGTTATTACTGATATCTTTGGTTTTTTACATCACCATAATTTCCCCCCATATCCTTCCATTTCCTTTTCCTAGAGAGCTATCCCATATAGCAAATAGCATATTTTTAAGACAAATAAAGAGGAAAATCAGTATAACTGATCAATAAATTTAAAAAGTTTGAAGATATGCACAATGTACAGTGCTTGTGGATCCCTCTGCAAAGGAGTACAGCAGGAATGTCATCTCAAATCTCTTCTGAGTCATGCTTGTTTGTAACTTGCAGCATTAACTTTTGATTTGATTTTGTGTGTTTGTTTGTTCTCTCTGTTCACAGTACCGTAATCAGTATTTTTTTTACTCTACTTCTCTCTGCATCAGTTCATGTAATTCTGTATATTCTACGTTCTTCATATTCATTGTTTTATACAGCACAATAAAATTTTGCTACATTTACGTAGCACAATTTATATTGTTAAGTTTTTTCAGTTGTGTCTGGCTCTGTGACCCCATTTGGGATTTTCTTGGCAAGGTACTGGAGTAGTTTTCCATCCCTTTCTTCAGCTTGTGTAGGATAAAGACCCCCAAAGTCCCCTTACTCAAATAAAACTCAAGAGATTTCTCCATTTATTTCTAAACAAGTTCCACAAGAGTTGAGCGTCATCTACCTGAAACCTGTATAGAAAGGCAAAGTACACAAATCAAGCAAGCAGTTATAAACCCTTGTACAAACAATTCTAGGACAACCCCAAAACCCTAAATCCCCTCCCTAGTATCTGGACCTTCATTCTCATTGGTGGGAAGGTGTGTCCTTAAAATCCTTTTACCCAATACAAATGCATATTTCAATTATTTCCCTTATTAATCTGAAGTAAGCTATTACAGATTACATGTTACTTTTTCTTGTTTACCAAAAGGTAGGCAATTTACAGAAACACCTGGCAGATATATTATTTGTTGCCAAAAGTAGGCAATTTACCGATCACTTGTTGCTTTTCTTGTTTACCAAAGGTAGGCACCTGGCAGACATATTATTTGTTGCTTTTTTAATTTTTCTTAAGACTGTGTATTCTATAGTAAAATAAAATTTAGGCCTATCAAGACTAAAGCCCAGCTCAAGTTTGGTGACTGTCTCCTTTACTTTATGAGAATATTTTCACTTGTTCCACTCAAGCTCATTTTACAAATAAGGAACCGAGGCTACCAGGTTCAGTGACTTGCCCAAGGTCACACAGCTAATAAGTGTCTGAGGCCATATTCAAACTCAGGAAGATGAGTCTTTCTGATTCCAGGCCAGGTTGGACTGGCTACTTAGCTGCCCTGACAATTTGTTTAACCATTCCCCAATTGATACTTTGATACTACTTTGTTTTCAGTTCTTTGCTGTCCACAAAAGTGATGCTATAAATAAATATTTTGCGTATATAAGGATTTTCTTATCAACGGCCTCTTTGGGATAGAAGCTCAGTAAGGGAGTGTGCATCAAAGGGTATGGACATTTTAGTCACTTTCTTTGCATATTTACCAGTAGCTTTCTGAAGTGGTTGAACAGTCATAGCTCCACCAACAATCATGCATTTGTTTTTAGGAAAGTGCGCTGTAATCCATTGAGATAAATGTGGACTCTTATTTTTGTTGCATTTAGTTGTTTTAGTTGTGTCTGACCCTCTGTGACCCCATTAAGCATTTGCTTGGCAAAAACACTGGAGTGGTTTGCCATTTCCTTCTCAGCTCATTTTACACAGGAAGAAACCAAGGGAAACAGAATTAAGTGACTTGCCCAAGGTCACACAGTTAGTAGGTGTTTGAGACCACATTTGAACTCAGATCTTCCTGAATCTAGGCCCAATGCTGTATCCACTGTACCACCTATCTATGCTCTTATTGCAGAAACTCAACAGGGTATTATTTGAAATCGATTTGTAGTTTAAACATAGGTAATTGAGAGAGAGAGAGAGAGAGAGAGAGAGATGGCCCAAATCTTTTAGATATGAAGTTCTGTGCCCAGAGACCTAAAAGGGGAGTGCTTTGAAGGGAGATAGCTATGCCAAAAGGTGGGGGAGGGGAAGGATTCCTGAACTTGGCATTCTCTTGGTCTCATTGCTAAAGCGGTGGAGTTCAGACACTTTTCTGCTGCACTCTCCCATGGCTGAAGAATCTGGTTTTGCAGGACAAAGGTAGGGACACACCAGCCCTTTAGGAATTCTTGGTTTACTTTAAAACCGAAGAGTGGGACCATTTAGCCTAGCTATACCTTAAGAAGACCAGATCCCATCCCTAATGAGCCCTTTGACCTTGGGCAATGCCCCAGAGCCTTAGTTACTTCTTTTAAAGTGGACTATGATGCTTGCCTTACCTATCTCCTAGGGTTGTTGTAGGGTTCAGATGAGATAATCTAAGTTAAATTTATGTTTCTTTTGCCCTTCCTAATCATAGGGATATTTGCATTTTCAAAGAGGATGTTAAAGATTATTTAACCCATGTTACTCTTCAGTTGTTAGAACTTAAAACGCAACAAACTTAAAATGAAGCAATTGTGAGGGGGAAGGAGGGAAAATATTTTATAGAAGATGAACATTGTGCTACCACACACACGTAAAAGCAACCAATCAAAAAAGCTATTTGTTCATTTATTATTTAGTCAATCAAAGGGCCTACGATGGGCTCATAGATCTAGAGCTGGAAGGTATCTGAGGCCACCAAGTCTTGTCCCCTCATTTTACAGATCAGGAAACTCAGGCCAAGGGAAGTCAAATGATTTGCCCAAAGTCATGACCTCAGTAGAGGTCAGTTCTGAACCAAGGTCTCTAGGCTCCATTGCTCTATGCCTCCCAAAGGTGCTAAGAATAAAAAACGGAAATGAAACAGATGTTGACTTCAAAGAATTTATATTCTACATGGGTAGGCAATCTGTCTATGTCTATATCTATACATATATACACCTACACATATACTATAATAATAATATTCAACTTTATATAGTGCTTTACATATATGACTTCATTTGAATCTTCTGTAAATACTTTTGGGGGGGGGCGGGGAGTGGTTAAGATGAAATAGGAAAGGTCTCATGCTGAAGGTGGTGACTGAGCCAAAGGATTCCAACTGGAAGAAGAAGAGGAGGAGGACAGGAAGGGGAATGGGGAGGTAGAGGAAGAGGAGGAGGACAGGAAGGGGTATAGGGAGGTGGAGGAGGAGGAGTTGGAGAGGAAGGGGGATGGGAAGGTGGAGGAGGAGGAGAAATTGAATTGAGGTATTCCCTAATGGGGAACTGCCAATTCAAAGGAACAGAGCCAAGGGACAGATTGCCCTGTGTGAGAACAGCAAGTAGACATTATGCCTTGAATGTTGAATATATCAATCAGTCAGTCATAAAATATTTATTAAGCATCTACTGTGTACCAGGCACTGGGCTAAGCATTGGGGATACCAAAAGGGGCAAAAGATAGTCCCTGTCCTTAAGGAACTTAGAATTTAATGGAAGAGACAGGAAGCAAACAAATATGCACAAATCAGTTATTTATAGGAGTTAATTAACAGAGGAAAGGATCTGAACTTAAGAAGAATTCAGGAAGGTCTTTAGTACAAGGTAGAATTTTAACTGGGACCTAAAGGAAACCAGGGAAAACAGGAGGTGTGAGAAGAGAGAGCAATAGGGGACAGCCAGAGAAAAAGCCTGGGTCTCAGAGATGGAGTGTGATCCTGGAACAGCCAGGAGACCAGTGTCACTGGATGGAAGAATACATGGTGGGGAGTAAGGTTCAAAAAGACTGGAGAGGATGGGGGATGAGAAATAGGTTTTGAAGGACTTTGAATGCCAGATAGGGAATTTTGAGATGCTAGGGAGCCACTGGAGTTTATTGAGTTGTGGGGGGAGGGGAGGATGGCGTGGCAGAGGAGAATAATGTGTACTAAGGTTGGAAAGGTAAGATGGGGGAGCCAGATGCTTTTTAAGTACTAAGCAGAGGAATTTGCATTTGATCCTCCAAGTAACAGGAAGCCACTAGAGTTTATTGAGTGGGGGGAGGGGTGGGCCAGGGTGTTCTCCAAGTCTGTGTCTGGGGAGAGACCTGAGCTTTAGGCAAATCCTGCTCTAACTCCTTCTAATTCAGCCCTTCCCAACTTCAGAAGAAAGGGACTCCAGAGTGTTAGTGAAGTGGGCTTTTGGAAAGTGGTGAAATCCATCACTCTCTTATGTCAGCAATCACTGAAAAGTCTTTCCCTGGCTGCCAGCAAAGGAGGTAAACTTTCTATGCAGGGAGTTTTGCTGTCTGCCTCTGCTTTCTTCCTTTCAGCTTTTGCCAAAAGGAGCCTTTATTAGTTGCCACTGTGCACCACAGTCTCTTTTCTCTCATTAACACAGATCGTTTGTTTTTCATTCACCCACTGTGCTGTGTACCAGCAGAGGTACGAGCTTTAGGTGACACAGCTTCCTGTCCTCACGGAATGTTTTGTTATTGTTGTTGTTCAGTCCTACTCCCTGGGACCCCACTTGGGACTTTCTTGCCAAAGTGATTTGCCATTTCCTTCTCCAGCTCATTTTGCAGATGAAGAAACTGAGGCAAACAGGGTTAAATGACTTGCCTAGGGGTCACACAGCTAGTTGAACTCAGGTCTTCCTGACTCCAGGTCTAACAATCTATCCACTGTGCCACCTAACTGCCCACTATACAGGGATACCTTGGACATACTGAGGATTTATTTATTCCAGACCACTACAATAAAGCAAATATTACAATAAAAAGTCACAATTTTTTGTTTTCTAGTGCATATAACAGTTATATTTACATTATAACGTAGTCTATTAAGTGTACAATAGTATCAAGTCTAAAAAAAGTACAAACCTTAATTAAAAAATATTGATAAAAAATGCTAACCATCATCTGAGCCTTCAGTAAGTCTTAATTGTTTTGCTGGTAGAGGGTCTTGCCCAGATATTGATGGCTGCTGACTGATCAGGGGGGTGATTGCTGAAGGGTGGGGTGGCTGTGGAAGTTTCTTAAATTACAACTTTTCTTAACTAAATTAAATTCTCACCAATTGACTCTTCCTTTCTTTTGAACACTAAGAAGGTATTGTATTGTTGCATCTCAGGGAATATGGAGGCCTGAGGAGACAGAGAGAGATGGGGGAAAGTCCATCATAGAGCAGTCAGAACACATGCATTTATAGATTAAGTTTTCAGTAGTATCTGGATGCAGTTTGTGGTGCCCCAAAACAATTAAAATAGTAACATCGAACATCAAGATCTCTATAACAGATATAATAATGGTGAAAAAGTTTCAAATACTGCAAGAATTAACAAAATGTGACAAAGAAACATGATGTTTGCACATGCTGTTGGAAAAATGGCACCAATAGACTTACTCAGACACAGTTGCCACAAACCTTCAATTTGTGGGGAAAAAAAAAAAGAAATCAAGATCTGCTCAAAGCAATAAAGCAAAACACAATAAAACAAGGTATGCCTATACCAACACATTCAAGTAAGGCCAATCAATCCAGTGTTGATTAAGAAATCAGTCAATCAAGAGATAGTCATTAAGGGTCCACTACTTGCTGAGCATTTGGAATCATAGAAAGGGAAGGATTCAGGTGGAAAGAGTCCCTGAGCTGAGTATTGATGGAAGCTAGAGATTCTAAGGGTCAGAAATGAGGAGGGAAAGCATATTAGACATATGAGAGAGTCAGCACAAAGTTGTAAAGACAGGAAATGTTATGTCATGTATAGAAGAGTAAGAAGGCTAGTTTGCTCAGGTTTGACTGTGTATGAAGGGAGACTTGCACCAATGTTGGAAAAATGGGATGGGGTTAGATTCTGCCAAATACAGAAGTTTATAGCCTAGTAAAGAGAATTAAACTGATATAAAATGATGAAGATTAGGAGGTAGATGTTGCAGTGGATAGAGTGTTGAACTAGAATCAGGAAGACTCCTCTTTCTGAGTTCAAATCTAGTATCAGATATTTCCTAACTGTGTGACCCTGGGCAAAGCACTTGTCCCTGTTTGCCTCAGTTTCCTCATCTGTAAAATGAGCTGGAGAAAGAAATACCAAACCACTCCAATGTCTGTGCCAAGAATACCCCAAATGGGGTCACAGAGCGGCAGGTGACTGAAAAATACTGAACAACAAGCTGATGAAGTCACCAAAATACAAAGTATAGAAAGAGAGGACAAGATGATCAAGGCAGAGCCTTGGGGATATACCCACAGCTGTGGAGTGAGGTATGGATGATGATCCAGAAAAGAAGAATAAGAAATCAGATAGAAGGAGAACCAGGAGAGACCTGTGTCATAAAAACCCCTAAAGAAGAGAATATGCTGGAGAAGAAGATTGTCAACCATGTTAAATGCTTCAGAGATGTCCAGAAGATTGAGGATTAAGTAAAGACCATCAAAAAACATTAAAAATTTAAAAAAACCCATCAGATTTGACAATTTAAAGATTATCTTGAGAGAGAGCAGTTTCAGTTGAATGATGAAAATGGAAGCCAGATTGCAAAGTGCTGAGAAGAGTGTGAGAGGAAAGGAAGTGGTGGTAATGAATGTAGATGACTTTTTCTAGAATTTGTCGTCTTAACTACAATTGTCTTCCCCCCCCCCCAAAAAAAAAGAATTTGGCTAATAAAGGACTGAGGAATATAGGACAACAATTTGAGGGGATGGTAGAGTCTAGTGAGGTTGTTTGTTTTTGTATTTTCAGAATGAGAATGTTTGGGAATGTTTGTAGGCCATAGAGAAAGAACCAGTAGATGGAAGCCCTTGAAGATAAGGAGAGAGACAGGATCTTAGTGGGGACAATCTTCTGGAGAAGAAAGGAGGGAATAGGATCAATGGTAATGAACTCCATGATCTTGGGCAAAAAAAACAAGAACAATGATAATAATAGTAATAATAACAGTTATACAACTTTGAGGATTGCAGAACATTTTATAAATATGTAATTTTATCCTCACAACAATTATTATTATCCCCCCTATTATTATCCCCATTTTACAGAAGAGGTAAGTGAGGCAAACAGGGTTAAGTGACTTGTCCAGGGTCACATAGCTAGTAAGTGTCTGAAGCCAAATTTGAACTCAGGTCTAACAGTCTTCCCACTGTGCCACCTGGCTGCAAATTCACTTACTTCCAAGGGTCTCAGTTTCCTCCTCCATAAAATGAGGGAGTTTTTGGACCGTTCCAGGGGATGCAAAAGGAAAGACTATCTCCTGCCAGAGAGGTAACGGACTTAACATATAGAACAAGACACACATTTTTGGATTTGGCCAGTGTGGGAATTGTTTTATTTTGCTATGCATTTATTATTAAGATCCTTCCTTCCTTCCTTCCTTCCTTCCTTCCTTCCTTCCTTCCTTCCTTCCTTCCTTCCTTCCT
>NW_027187460.1:24553500-24604892 GCF_028583685.1 Petaurus breviceps papuanus | reverse complement strand
CCTTCCTTCCTTCCTTCCTTCCTTCCTTCCTTCCTTCCTTCCTTCCTCCCTCCTTCCCTCACTTCCTTCCTTCCTTTTTTTCTTCCTAGTTCTTCAATTGGGGGCTTGAGTGGGAGGAAGAAAAAATAAATTCTTGTCAAAATTAAATTTGAAAAAAAAAAACAATTAAAGGATTGGACTAATTGTTCTCTTCAATCTCCTATGCTTTTTTTTTTGTGGAGCTCTTTTGGACACTAAATATATCTGTTCCCAAGAAGGTGGGGACCAATGGAAAAGTGCAAAGGAAAGATAAAACATGTTACGTGGTGGAAGACAAAGACCTGATCCCATTAGGGACTTTTTCCTTTGCTCCCTTACCTGTGATTTTTCTTGAACTGTAAGTACATAGATATGATTACATTTGTATCCATATATGTGGGAATTTCCAATCTTCACCTTCACTTAACTATGAACTCAGTAACTGAGCTCCATCACACAGCCTGGGCAGGGGGAAATCCCTTTATGGAACTGCGCTGTGTAAAGATGCCCTTTTGAAGAGTCCAGACTGGGAAACTTACTGAGCATTGTGTTAGGTTTCATTGCCAAGAGTCCCATTAAATCACAATGAAACAGTAAATGTAGTGTTTTCTCAACTTAAATCAATAAGAATACAATCCAGAAAAAACACCAACTAGGAGACTTTATTGTAAAGTCTCAAGTCCTGCCTGTCATGATCTTAGCACCTGTTCCCATAATAACTTTAAAAAGAGACCCACAACTGTGCTGTGTGGCTACAGGTACTTGTAAGAATGTGGAAACCCACTGAGCGAAGCACAATTAAAGAATTATTAGAAAATCAGATTTCACAGCATGAGCACAATATTTCAGATGCATTTTGTGCATTACAATGTCATTTTCAATGATAATTTTTATTGTACTGATTCATGTGACAGTAATGCCTTTTGGGAGCCTTCCAGCAATTCTTGGCTTCTTTTTTTGCAGATAATAAGATTAGACAGAATCCTTGATTGTTGACATATTTCAGGGAGTTGGAGGATAGAATTAGAAGGTAGGGAACACAGCAACTTTGGGATGATTGATGATGATGATGATTGAGAATGATGACAATTGATTGAGATCACTGGGCTGTGATCTCAGTATTTGATGTGGGTATTCCCTTCAGTGCAGCTGGCAGCCCGTCACCAACTTGCCTCCTGTGGGACTTTTTTCCATGTCCTCCCTTAAGTCAAACCCAAGGGGTTCTCTCTAACATGCTAGTATCCTAAATCTGAATCTCTCGCTATTACATCAGTGCAGTTTGAGCACACAAGGCAATCTGTTACCCTTTGCACTTGTTACATGAGTGATCTGCCCTCTTTTCTGAGTCTACATCTTTTGGATGATATCCTGGACTCCACTTCTGGTGCACAAGTCAACATCAACTTTTAGAATTGGATGGGACCTTAGAACTCTTTTTCTAATCTCATCATTTTATGTGTCATACTGAAAAATAATTCCTCTGTTTTTATGCCACATGAGCTTATGGAAGTGGAATCAGAAGATGTCTTTGAATGAAACCTCTGCCATTTATCAGCTGTGCAGCTGTGGGTGAATCCATTTACTATTCTATGCCTCAGTTTCTCCATTGGTAAAATGAGGACGATAATGTTTGTACTGCTTACTTGGTAGGGCTAAATTGCTATATACGTATGTGATACTGTAATTAGTTCTTAAACATTGTTTTTCCTCCTTTGTTCCCTTCCCTGAGGGGTCATATTGAAAGAAAACATAAACAAATACTACCCAGCAAACAAAAACAGTCCTAAGACTTTGTATGTTGAGGTCAAGAGGTGGAGTTCCTTTCCCCACATCAGAGTAGGGAAAAGAGTGCAGGATTCAGCATTGGCGTACTCGGGTTCAAATTTCAGTTCTACTGCTGATAGCTCATGTGTGCTTGGGCAAGTCACATCAACTCTCTCATCTACAGAAAGAGGGGGGTTTGACTAGATGATCTCTAATTGCCCTTTCAGCTCTAGATTCTATGAGCAGACCCCAAAGGGCCCTAGAACTTGGAGAAAAGAATGCAATTGCCACCTTCCATTTCTTTTTCAGAGACAGGATTCTGGGATTGGGTGTTTTGCCCAGGCCTCAGATGTCCTCAATCACAATGGTAAAGGAGAAATAGTAAAAGGGCAGCTAAGTGGTGCAGTGGATGGAGTTCTGGGCCTGGATTTAGGAAGGCTTCTCTTCCTGAGTGCAAATCTAGCTACCTGTGTGACCCTGGACAAGTCACTTAACCCTATGTGCCTCAGTTTCTTCATTTGTAAAATGAGCTAGAGAAGGAAATGGCAAACTACTCCAGTATCTTTGCCAAGAAAACCCCCATATGGGGGTCACAAAGAGTTGGACATGACTGAAATGACCAAACAACAACAAAATTGATGTGATATGGACATGGAACTTAAACCACCAGCCCTTCGTAGTTGTTGTTACCATGAACTGAAATCTTCATGTTCTTCCTTCATCTCTTTAACTTAAGCCCTATTTTCTATCTTCAAGCCAGTGGATGTCAAATTGTGGCAGAGTCTTGAAATCTTTTCTTAGCACAAACATCAGGGTTGCTGTGGTGGGGTTTCTAACTTGACAGGGGAGGACATTGATGAAGAAGTCACATTCTGAAGAACAGATGGATGATTACAGGACAGAATTGTAGCACTCACCATGGAGGAATAGTAGGTTTTCATATCAGAAAAGGTGTATCATGGGGGCAGAGAATGCTGGCCAGGAAAGGCTGAAGATTGAGGATCAGATGTCCCCTTTCAAGCTCTTTTAGCTCATGAGGATTTCTGAAGTTCAAAGATCCCTAGAACCAGGGGCCAGTCTGATTGTAATCGAGGTTTCTTTTCTAGGAAAGGGTGTTGACCCAGCACAGACAAAGGGAGAGGTCAGAAACTGGGCCAGATCTGATAGAATGGAAATTATGGGCCTCATTGACAAGAAAGAGGCCAGAAAGGCAAGGTGGGCGGGGTTCTAACCTGGTTATGGTTACCAAGAATACAAGGGGCATTGGTGGGCTGTGGTCAGAGAGGAAGACTGGAGTCTTCTGAGGAAAGCTAGAAATTCAGATTGAAGGTGGGAGGGAGGACTATGATAGTCTTTTCTGGTGTCAACCAGGGGCTAGAGTATATTGAAAAGGTGAATGGTACTCTATATAAGCACTTTATCATTGAATGAAGCCTATGATGTTTCCTTTGCTCAGCCCTCTACCGCCTGTAATCAGGCCCTTAATTCTTAAATACCCTTTGTTGGTCATGAGGGGTCAAAGCCAGATTTACTCAGCCCTCTGTCAGATGTCCGCCTGCCTAATTTAGATTGCAGCCTCTGTATTCTGTATAGTATCTGCTACCTCATTAAACTTCTCAGATGCTGATCATTAACATCTTAATGATTAGAGAGGCAGCTTGGATCAGTGGCCAGCATTCTGGACTTGGAGTCAGAAAGACCTGGTTTTGAATCTCATTTCAGATATGAATTAGTAGCATGTCCCTGGACAAGTCATTTAAGCTCTTTGAATCTCCATTTTTTTTCCATCTATTAAATGAGGGTAGGGGCGGCTAGGTGGTGCAGTGAATAGAGCACCCGCCCTGGAGTCAGGAGGACCTGAGTTCAAATCTAGCCTCAGACACTTAACACAAAAACTAGACATGTGACCTTGGGCAAGTCACTTAACCCCAACTGCCCTCCAAAAAGCAAAAAAAAAAAAAAAAGAGTATATCACAAAAGGGAAAAAAATTAAATGAGGGTAATAGCACCAACCTTTTGTGGTTATTGTGAGGCTCAAATGAGATAATCTATTTAAAGTGTTTTGCAAACTTTAAAATACACATATAGGATTATGAACCATTAGTATCATCGTCATCATCATTATTATTTTACATTATTTTTATTTATATTATTATTTATGATTATTTTAATAGGTCAGAAATAATTTCAAAAGTTGTATACACAATAAAAATTAAATTAACAACGGTGTAATTTTAATGACCAAGCCTGATCCTAGAGAAGAGTTAGAAATAGACCTGCCTCCATTCTTTGCCACATTGGAGGGTGAAGTGTGGAATATGCCATATACTCTCAGACTTGGTTGATATGTTAGTTGGCTCTGCTAAATCAATGTTTTCCCCCCTTATTTCTTTTTTATTCTTTGTTACAAAGGATATCTCTTTGGGAGAGGGAGAAGTAACATGTTTTATATGTCCTGAAATGAAGGTGATGTAAAAACAAAAGTTAACAATAAAAATTAGATTTAAAACAAAATACTGAAGAACTCTTTTCTTTAAGCCTATGGTGTATTGTGTGTGTGTGTGTGTGTGTGTGTGTGTGGACTTGAGTGTGCATAATGTATAAGGAGCAACTCTTGAGAGGTGGAGATAGCTACAGGTAACAGTAGCAATGGTAATATAGTGCTTTTTCCTCTACATGGCTAAGTCCTCTACCATCATAGATTAAAACTCTACTACTACTAATAAATAAATGGCATTCATATGGACCTTTAAAGTTCACAAAATACTTTACATACATTATCTCCTTTAAACTTTACAACAGTCCTATGAAATATCAGTATTATCCTCATTTTATAGACAAGGATAATTAATCTTAGAGGGTGAAGTGACTTTCCCATAGTCACATGACTATTAAGTGAGCCTAGGGATTTTGACTCCAAGTCTAGTGTGATTTTTTTTTCTTTACTATTTCTGCAAAGGGTGGAGTGGAGGGTGGGGAAGTGGGCATGCCATTTCTGCTGTAGGTAGTATACTCCTGATGTAGAAAGAGGATGTCTCAATGATGTTCTCCTCACCAGTGTTCATCCACAAAGCAGAGATTTTCTCATTTCTCTTCTCAGTTTTCTGTAAATGGTTACTGGTACATGCCATATAGGAGACAGGGTTTGAATCCCAACCCTGGCACTTACTAGCTGTGTGTCCAAGGAGGGAATCCCTTCACCCCTCTGAGTCTTAGTTTCCTATCTGTAAAATGGAGATAATTTTACTTGTATTTAGAGGCAGCATATTTCATAATAAAACCTGAGTAGCTTAACTGTCTATACCTTGTCCCTAAGTCTTCTCCAGGCTACACCCCTGATTTCATTAACTAATTAATTCCATGTTGTTTTGTCATGATCTCAGACCAGGGTAGACTGATGGGATTGGATATTGTGCTTTCTTAATGAGATCCAAGATCACACAAGTATTTTTGAGTGTTGAGTCATACTGTTGATATGTTGAGCTTGTAATCAGCTAAAAATGCCAAGATCTTTTCTAGTTTTGATTTTCATAGTGGTCTTTTTGTTTATGCTGATTATGAGAACAGCCAAGTAAAATGACAAAATATCCCAATAAATGATACTTCTTTTTACTTTGGGATACGTGAAGAAGATAATTCTGATAGGTTCCTTTCTTTGTCCCTTCAAGAAGAACTTCCGAGCACGGAGAACTTCCTTTAGCAACATTCATTTGATCAGTGGAAGTGACATTAAAGAAGAGAAATTATAATCAGCTTTGCCACTGCACCCTAAGAACTCTAAACATTCATTTAGAGCGAGAATGCAAATGTTGATATGGATCAGTTCCTTTAATCATATGTTCATTTGTTGCTCTTTGGACAAGGTTCTCACCTTTAGAGTACCTAAGTTAAATTCATGTTTATAGATAGACTAAAAGCTGTGATTCTTTAGTACCCTCTGCCCCCTTTCCCACTATTTCACCATTGTCATTATAGAAGCTGAAGGGGCCTTACAGGACCAAGGGCCATTTTTCCTCATTTGTTTGATAGGTTGTCCTAGTCAAAGAATTTGTCAACTAGTATTTAAACTCTAAGCTCATTCTCAGATGACAAGCAGCAATCAACCAATCAACAAATATTTATTAAGTGCCTACTTACTCTGAATGAATGAATGAATAAATGAAGCATTTATTAAGCTCTTACTATGTGCCAAACATTTGCTAAGTGGTGGAGTGAAAAGGAAGACAGACCCTGATCTCAAGGAGTTCATGTTCTAATGGAAAAGACAACTTAAATGGAAGGTTTCAGCTGCAAGTGGGCTGGAAAGGTCCCGTGGTTCTTAGGGTGCAGTGGCAAAGCTGATTATAATTTCTCTTCTTTAATGTCACTTCCACTGATCAAACCATATCAGTTTCTAACACTGAGCAATTTGGCAGTGCCAAGAACTTCGGTGACAAGAACTTTCTTTTCTACAATTTCAATAGATGTAGCTGTAGCACTTGCAGGAAGAGTTGCCAGGTTAATCGCCACCTTTCCAGGATGATGGCTATGATCACTGGGCTAGACGATTTCCTATTCCAAAGGCTTTGGGTTCAGGGTCCTAGGCTGGTCTCCATCAGGATTTGTGGGGAGATGGTGGTCAAATAGTGGTGGTGGTTTGATTTGCCTGGCACATACAGCCCCCTGTATCTTTCTCAGAGTGCCTTGCTTCAGCTTGCTTTCCCTATGAGTGGTAGATCACCAACTGGCATTTGGTGGGGATGGCCTCTTCTCTAAAGGAGCTACCTCTCTGGATAATGACCATGAGCCCTGGGATGGAAGCTCTATTATGTACCAGGCACTGTTCTAGGTGCTGAAATGCAAAGATGATAATGTAATATCTATCCCCTAGCTTCAAAAAGCTTACATTCTACTGGGTGGGATACAACATATATACTAATAAGTAAATAACAGATAATTTGAGATGGAAAAGAATACATCGATCAATCAGTCAACAAGTATTTGTTAAGGGCTTATTATATGCCAGGCTCTGTGTTAGACATTGGGGATAGAAGTACAAAGAATGACACAGTCCTTATTTTGAAGGAATATTCTAATGGAGAAGACAATAAGTACATAGTCAGATATTATAGAATAAATATAAAGTCTGTCATAGGACCTGTAATTAAAGCTTTTCCAGCTTGGTAGATTATGACACAATTTGCATCCTGTTGCAGAACCCAGGGTCACCAACATTCCCTGGTGCAGAATCTGAATAGGATGTTTGTTCTACTTTACAGTGTCCTTGTGAGGAAGTCCTTCTGTAAAGTAATGTGTAAATGTGAGTTGTTATTAAGATGCAACCCTGCTCTCAATCAATCAATAAATCTTTATTAAGCACCAACTGTGTGCCAAGTACTGTGTTGAATTCTAGGAATACAAAAAGAAGCAAAAGACAGTCCCTGTCTCAAGAAACTCACAATCCCTCAAAAGATCCCCAGTCTAATGGGTATTATTAGTCAGATATTTTGTAAGTATACTAATTAGAATAAATTCTAGGCATAGAATAGAATCATATAGGGTGGGGAAGATGTATCTCTGAAAGGAACAATGAAATCATAGGTATGTTCGAGTATTTAAGTATATAAGAAGAGGTAAAAAATTTTTAAAGTCATCTGGAAGGAACCTTAGAAAATAAAATATTAAACTTGGCAAGTTATAGGATCTTAAGAGATCCTAATAGAGGTAGAAGGGATCTTAGAGTCCATTTAGTCCAATCTCCTCGTTTTTCAGATGAAGAAGCTGAGGCCCAGCGAGGTTAAATGATTTGGCAGAGGTCATTTAGACAGTAAAGTGGCAGAGCCCAGTTTGGAACCCAAATCCTTTGATTTCAAATTCAGCACACTTGGGGAAATCCTGTACCTCTTAGGACATAGGATTGTATATCTAGAAGAGAGAAATGTTAGGGATCTTAGTAGAGTCCCACAGCTCTCATTTTGTCAGTGAGGAAACTGAACCCTCCTTCCACACCCTCTTGGCATTTCAGCCTTAACTGCTAACTCTGGATAATGGTTGCACCTGTCGAGACTTTTTGTCCAAAGTAAGTGCAAAGTACCTAAAGGGGATTTTTTCTTTAAATTTTTTTTTTTTAAGTTTAGAAATACCGACCAACTTTTGGAAACACATCTGAGGCGCAAAAAAAAAAAAAGTCCCTACGCCTTTTGCTTTCTAACAATTAATCTTGGGTTGGGTAACTCTTGGAGCAGAAAGCCGGCCGCTGTTTTCTGTTTCTGGCAGCAGCCTCCAAATTGTTAGTACTCTTGCCGCTGGAAACCGGGCCTGACTCTTTGTGCTGTGCTTAAGAGGCCAGATTTTGAGGTTGCCAAGCCCTTCTCTGGAAAAGAGGCTCTGATTTCAATTCTCTGCTAATCATTCTCTTTGATCAAATGCCTGGTGCACTTGTAGCAACTACAAAGCGTTTTTCCATTATTTAAAAAAAAAAAGTTTGTGCCTAATGACTGTTACTTATTCAGCAATAATACCTCTTTTCTTCTCCCCCTTGCCCTTGTGTGAAGTGGGCGGTGAGGCATGGGTGTACCCTGGCTTGTGGGTCTTTCTCATCATGGGTACTTAATAAATGTTCGTTGATTTGAATTGGCTATTGCTTCCAGTGCTAACGCCCAGAAGATTATGCTTAGTGTCTAATGGGGAAATCCCATCCCATTCTCTTCATCTTGCCTTGATAGAAGGACAAGAAACTTCTGCCTAGAGAGAGTAGACTCTGCTGATCTATGACTCTGTTGATGGTAACCTACTGTGATAGTAATGGCAATTAAAGATTCCCCTGTATTGGCTTGGTTTTCAAATTGATTGTGTTAAAACCCAGAGCTTGTTAATCCCACCTGTGGGATGGACTTTTTGATGTGAAAAGAAAGTCCTGAACTGGGAGGAGCTGGTGACGTAGATTTGGAGAGACACAAGAGAGAGGCAGAAGACCTTTTTTTGGAAGCAGCACCTCGTGGAGAGAGAGAGACTAAGAGAATTGCTGGGGGCCGCTTTGAATTGCCCTGGACTTTTGAGACCTGCCCCCTGAGCTGCCAAGGACTGAGGAGACGTGGCTGTTTTGCTGGTACTTTGTCTGTCTGTTTTGATGTTGTCTTGCCAGATTTGTCCACTGGTGAAAGACAGTCCTGTTGTTGAAGAAGTCCTGGAACCTGGCTTTTGGCTAAGAAGCCCTGAGACTGTCCTGCAGACAGAGAGTGAATACTGTCCACTGGTGAAGGACAGTGCTGTTGTTGCAGGGGTCTGGAGACTGTCCTGCAGACAGAATGAATACTGTCCACTGGTGAAGGACAGTGCTGTTGTTGCAGGGCTCTGGAGACTGTCCTGCAGACAGAATGAATACTGTCCACTGGTGAAGGACAGTGCTGTTGTTGCAGGGGTCTGGAGACTGTCCTGCAGACAGAATGAATACTGCCCACTGGTGAAGGACAGTGCTGTTGTTGCAGGGGTCTGGAGACTTTCCTGCAGACAGAGTGAATACTGTCCACTGGTGAAGGACAGTGCTGTTGTTGCAGGGGTCCGGGAACCTTTCTGTTGGTTCAGAAGCCCTGAAGAAGGATTTTCTGGTTGTATGTTTACAGAAATCCTGGGAGAGGGTTTTGCTAATGTTTTCAGGGGTTCTAGGACTGTTCTACAGACAGAGGATGAATTAGTGAAGAGACTGGCAATGTATCTTATGGCCTTGCTAAGCCTTGTCTCCCCAGGAACTAAGATTGGTGAGAACTTGCCTCTTGTCAAGATGAAGAAAAGACCTCCATTTGGGTATTAAGTGCTGTGTTTAAACTTGATGTAACTCTGGGGTAGATTCAATTGTGATCCAGGGGTGGGGAACTTTTGACCTTATGTTTGGAAACTAATCTCCATTTGAGAAGAGGGGCTTTGTGGTGGACTTAATTAAGGTATAGCCTAGGGGTGGAGAAGTATTTAGAACAGAGACTTTGTAATTGATTGAATGATTGGAAGGTCCTGGGGTGGGGTAGTCCTTGGAGATTATTTAATCACATTTAGTAAATGCTGTATTTGGAATGATGTCATGTTTTGATCTTCTCTGTTCTTGGTTGGTCACTGAATAAAATGGAGAGCACCTATGTGTAGCAGCAAGCACCCCAAGCGTCCTCAGGGTTTGCAGCTACCACAGGTTCTTGGATCTGCTTTGTTAAAGGAAAGCAACTCAAAATGGGTTAACAAGCTTACTTTAATCAGTCAGACATATATCGTTTACCTTGTTCAGGAGAAAAGGTCAGCACCCTGAACCTCAAAGTATACAGGCATAATTATCAAGACAGAAACATCAAGTAGACAGATTTCCAAACTGTCCAACCATTACATCCATACCCAGTCAACATCTGGGTTTCCACATTCTGGGTTTTTCAAAGCCGGGAGACTCTCAACAACGGCTTCCCAGAATTCAGATCAAATCACAGAACACTTCTCAAAGTGAGTCCCAAAACAAGGCTACACATCAGGGCTTATATAGCCTTCTCCTGGCTCAGAGAATGTAACAACCTTATTGACTCACTAGCCAATCAAGAAGTATCTACTGAAAAACAAGCCTCCCCCACCCCAGGCTTCAGGTGCATATTAGCCTAGGGGCAGGGAAGATCTTTAAAATTTACATTCTTATTACATTCGGCCCCAAGATCTTTCATGCCCATAGCATAGACAATTTACTTTTGAATTAGCATTAAACTTCTCTTAGGTCACATTTTCAAAGTACAGAACTAAAGTTACCAAAGTGGCCACTGGGCCTTAAACAAACACCAAGTACATAGCATTATCACTTCAGTTCAAAACAAGAGTTCAAATAAAGTTGGGGGGGAGGGGTATCCTTCCCCTCACACAGCTCCAGCCCCAGCTTCCAAGCACAGAGAGGGGGCTGGGCAACAAAACCAACAAGGTGGGGTCCCTGGGGATCCAAGGCACTTCATTCCACCCACCATAGTCACAAGTCCATCCTCCCCCTGGGTCCCAAACTGTGGGATGCAGCCAGGAAACACACTCAGTGCCCCTGCTTTGCTGCTCAGTTCTTATCTTTTCCTGTGGCTGAATTCCGAACTCCTGGGCTCCTTCTCCTCCCGCAGGCGGCAGCCGCTCCTGGCTTCTGCCCAGGTCCCGATGCAGGCAGCTCACCATTCCCGCTCTCAGCTCAGCGAAGTCTGCATGCAGGCCATTCTTCTCTCCTGCTCCACAGCTCCACAGAGTCACAGCTACCACAACTGGGAAACAAACAATTATCCCAGTCCCCATACTTTCCTTTTACTCTGCAGATCCTGTTCGTGACGCCATTTTGTAGCAGCAAGCACCCCAAGCGTCCTCAGGGTTTGCAGCTACCACAGGTTCTTGGATCTGCTTTGTTAAAGGAAAGCAACTCAAAATGGGTTAACAAGCTTACTTTAATCAGTCAGACATATATCGTTTACCTTGTTCAGGAGAAAAGGTCAGCACCCTGAACCTCAAAGTATACAGGCATAATTATCAAGACAGAAATATCAAGTAGACAGATTTCCAAACTGTCCAACCATTACATCCATACCCAGTCAACATCTGGGTTTCCACATTCTGGGTTTTTCAAAGCCGGGGGACTCTCAACAACGGCTTCCCAGAATTCAGATCAAATCACAGAACACTTCTCAAAGTGAGTCCCAAAACAAGGCTACACATCAGGGCTTATATAGCCTTCTCCTGGCTCAGAGAATGTAACAACCTTATTGACTCACTAGCCAATCAAGAAGTATCTACTGAAAAACAAGCCTCCCCCACCCCAGGCTTCAGGTGCATATTAGCCTAGGGGCAGGGAAGATCTTTAAAATTTACATTCTTATTACACTATGCTGGTATTCTGAACCTTGGGAAGTTGCCTTTCCTTGGCATTACATTACACCTACTGAATTTCATTAAAACCCAATAACCCCATTTCCTAGATACTCTACTGCTTACCTTCTACTGCTATTGCTCAATATAAATCCACAATGGAAAGAGCCTTGGTTCTAGAATCAAAGGACCTTAGTTCAAAACCTGCTTCTAATACTACCTGTGTGATCTTGAGTAAATCATTTAAACTTCCTGGGCCTCAGTTTCCTCAAATGCAAAATGAAGAGGTTGGGGTGGCCAGGTGGAGCAGTGAGTAAGAGCACCAGCCCAGAGTCGGGAGGACCCAGGATCGGTTTCGGCCTCAGATACTTAATACCCACACAAAATAACTGGCCGTGTAACCTTGGGAAAGTTACTTAACCCCAATTGCTTTAAAAAAAAAATGAAGAGGTTGGACGAGGTGATTTCTAAATTTTGATATAGATCTATAATCCTAATTTAACTTTTTCCATCTAAACATGCCGATGATCATATTTGTTAATGTTATTCCGATTATAGCTAATGATAGCTAACATTTATATAGCACCTACTATGTGCCAGGGCAGCTAGGTAGCACAGTATAAAGAGTGCCAGGCCTGAAATCAGAAAGATTCATTTTCCTGAGTTCAAATCTGGCCTCAGACACTTATTAGCTCTGTGACCCTGGGCAAGTCATTTAACCTTGTTTGCCTTAGTTTCTTATCTGTAAAATGAGCTGGAGAAAGAAATGGCAAACCACTCCAATATTTTTCTTTTTTGGAGGGGGGAAAGCAGGGAAATTGGGGTTAAGTGACTTGTCCAAGGTCACATGACTAATAAGTGTTAAGTGTCTGAGGCCAAATTTAAACTCAGGTCCTCCTGACTCCAGGACCGGTGCTCTATTCACTGCATCACCTACCCCCTCCCCCCCAATATATTTGCCAAGAAAACCCCAAATGGGATCCTGGAAAGTTGGATATAACTTAACAGCAATTCTGTGCTGGACACTGTGCTAAGCACTTTACAATTATTATTCCATTTGATCCTTACAACCCCAAGAGGTAGATGCTACTATTATCTCCATTTTACAGATGAGGAAACTGAAGCAAGCAGAAATTTAGTGACTTTCCCAGGGTGACACAGCTACTAAGTGTTCGAAGATGAATTTGAACTCAGGTCTTCCTGACTCTAAGCCTGGCAGTCTATACCCTGTGCTGCCTATGAGAGAAATAGCAAGATATAGTTCACTGTATCTGGAGTTCAAGAATGAGGTTCAAATCTTTCTATTGACATTAGTATAATCATAGGTAAGCCATTTGTCTGAGTCTTAATGTTCTTATGGGGATAATTATTCCTGTAAAACCTATTGCACACAGTTGTTGTGAGGGTCAAATGAGATAATGTGTACAAACTGCTTAGCAAACCTTGGCAGTCTAAATAAAGGTCAACCATTATTTTCTCACTCTGGAACACCCTCTCCCTCAGTTCTTTTGCCTAAATAATAGCAACAGCCCACATTTTTATTGCACCTTACAGTTTCCAAAGTATTTTCCTAGCTTTGTACCTTTGAGTTATATGTAGCAAATGTAATTATTCTCAGCAAAATGAGAAGGTAAAGTGATGGGCCTCAGGACATATTGCAGGAAAGTGTGGCAGGATTCAGGTCTTTATCTTGCAGGTCTTTCTTGCTCAGTCTCTTTTCATGACCCTGAGATCTCAAGGCCCAGCTTCATGTCAACTCCAGTAAACCTTACTTTCAATCAGTCAGTCAACCAATCAGCCAACCAAGGAGTATTTATCAAGTACTGCTATGTGCCAGTCACTGATCCAGGAGTTCAGGATAAAGACAAAAATTAAACAGCCTGTTTGTGCCTGAAGGAGGTCATGTTTGAGAGAGGGAGACAACATATACATGTGCAGGTGCATATTAATACACATGAAGTAAATGCAGGTTACTTTGAGAGAGACAGTGGGAAATGCTAACAGTTGCTAGGATCAGGAGTGGTGCTAGAGCTGAGATTTTAAAGAACCAATACTTCTTTTTTTATTTAATTTTTTAATTTTTCAATTAACAGGCATTTATTTTCTCTCCTTTCGACTTCTTCCCATATGAAAAAAGAAAATCAAAACCCTTGTAACAAATATGCGTTGTCAATGGAAACAAAGTCCCACACTGGCCATGTTAAAAAATGGATTGCCTCATTCTATGCTTTGGGGCTATCGCTTTCCAGTCAGGACAGGAGGAAGAAGGGAAGGTGGGAAAGAAGTAAGAAAAGAAGAAAGGAAAGAAAAAGGAAGGAAGGAAAAAAGGGAGGGGGGGAGAAGGTGAGGGAGAGAAAACACTGAACACATCTATCATGTCTGACAGCATTTGTAGCATTTACTGTCAGGAACCTTCATCTTCTCTATGTGGAAGAGGGCAAAATGGTTTCATCCTCAGTCCTCTGGAATAAATTAGTCATTACATTTTAATTTTGATGTCTTCTGTTGCCACCTTCTTTCCTTAATGTGGTCACTGTGTGAATTTAAAAAAAAAAATTTTTTTTGCATTGGGGAAGGCAGGGTAATTGGAGTTAAGTGCCTTGCCCCAGGTCACACAGCTAGTTAAGTGTTTCAAGTGTCTGAGGCTGGATTTGAACTCAGGTCCTCCTGACTCCAGGGCCGGTGCTCTATTTACTGTGCCACCTAGCTGCCACTACTGTGTGAATTTAAGAAGGTCATGTATGTAGGGAAAAATTTTCTTATTATAATGATCAAGTTTTTCCCCATAGAAGAGATTCAAGAGTGTATCTTCCCTTGATCTCTGAAGAAATGGGGAATGATTGCTGTGAAACAATGCATGTTGATGTTGACTTGGCTAATATGATAGTTTTACTAATCTTTTTCTTTACCTCTTTTTTATTCTTTGTTGTAAAATGTGGCTCTCAGGAAGAAGAAGTAGGTGTGATATGTTAAGCAATTGAGGTCATGTAAAAATGAAAGATGCCAAGAAAAAATTTAAAATAGAAATTAGTTATTAATCCAGTCAATGATATATTTAATAAAGTGCTCTGATTTTCTTAACACAAAAACCAAGAATATACTTTCTTGCTCTTTACTGGAAAAAGGGGAAATAAAAAAGATATCTGTAGTCTTGTGTAGTCCCAAATGAGATACTCATCTTTCTTGATTAATCATCTTAGCTTGGGGTTTCCCCTTTCCTTCCATCCTCAGTTTATTGGCATAAACTATTAACCATAAGTATCAACCATTTCTGTGTCTTATATAACCTCTCAATTCTTTTCTGGCTATTAGCTTAGTTCAGGCCTTCATTTTCCTCCATTTGGTTTTTAAAGCCCTTTACAACCTACAGGCCTCAATCAGTCTTGCCAGACTCTTTGTACATTATTTCTCTTCTGCCTTCTATGATTCAGCCCAACTGGGTTTCCCCCCTATTCCTCACAGAGGGCACTCCATCTGCTGCTATCTTCCTGCTTTTACACTAACTGACCTTCACATCAGGATGTACTCTATCCTTCCCTCTGCCTTGTATAATCCCTCACCTTTTTTGTGACACAGATCAGACAACACCTTTCCCATGAAAACTTTCCTCATTCTGCCAACTGCTAGCATTCTTTTCCCCAAACTGTCTTCTATTTATTCTGTAATATGCTTGTCCATCTACATGTTGTCTGTTTTAGTGGAATAAAAGTTCCCTGAGAGCAAGGATTGCTTCATTCTTCTGTGCGAGATAGGGAGACCAGTAAACACTACAGGTAGAAGTTAGGCAGCAGCACGCTAAGCCTGGAGCACTTCAGAACCCATGTAGAGATTATGCATCAGGGGGAGAGGAGGTTCCAGACCATACCAAGGATCCATCAGACTCATACCAAAGCATCATGATGGGGACAGGTGCCAATTGGCAGCTTTGTTGTACATTATCCTGTTTTGGGTCAAAGACCCAGAACAGATTGAGGAGGGGACCTGTGCATAGGGGTGGCATTCTGGGATAGGAAGACCTTGGGCAATATCATAGGAAAGGAGGAAGTTTAGAAGCCAGAAGTAGCAGCTATTGTATTATGTCTCAGACCTCAAACTCAGAGCAGGAACTGACTTTTAGCATCCAACCCAGCCTGAACAAGAATAGCTAAGGCAAGAATCCCAGACCAAAAGGGAGCCTACAATTCTGCCTTTCTGAACCAACAGAACATTCCAGCTGGCTAACAGAGGTGGAGTACAGCAGCAAGCTACTCTTGCACAGACCCAAACCTAACCTGCAGAATTCAGATGGGGGAAGGGAGGCAGCCATAAGACCTAGGTCTTGGAGTACCGAAAGCTTCCAAGTCCCCAACCTGTCCCTAAAATTCTGGAATAACTTAACATTCAGTATCACTAAGAAAGAGGAAACAGTACCAGCCTTGACTTTCCCTCCAGAAATGGAGTAAAGCCCAGCCCTAATATCAAGTTCAAAGCCAGAAAGTAAACTGGAGGAATGGGCAAACCAAAAAAAACAAACCCATAATTAGCTATTATGGTGTCAGAGATGCTCAAGACACAAATGCAAAAGAAGGAACTGACTCCAAAACATCTACAAAAAGCCTCAGAGAAAAAACACACTTTGCATACAGACTCAACTAGAATTCCTGGAAGAGGGGTGGCTAGGTGGCACAGTGAATAGAGTGCCATCCCTGGAGTCAGGAGGACCTGAGTTCAAATCTAGCCTCAGACACTTAACACAGACAAAAAAACTAGCCGTGTGACCTTGGGCAAGTCACTTAACCCCAATTACCCTACATTCCTCCCTCCAAAAATGAAAAAAAAAAAAAAGAATCCCTGGAAGCAAAAGCTAAAAAAAGAGTTAAAAATTTTTCCCCCTAAAATGGAATGAAAGCCTTTAAGGAAAGAAATTAGAAAATAAATGAGAGCTATGAAACAAAGAATTGCAAAGGAATCAACAGCTTGGCCCAAAAGGTACAAAACCTTGCTCAAGCAACAAACTCTCTGAAAATTAATATGGACCAGATAAAAGCTAATGATTCCATGAAGCACCAAGAAATGTTAAAACAAAGTCAAAAGGCTTCCCATAGAAGGAAGTAGTTTGAAATACATAAAAGTTAAAAGCAAAAGTATTAATGACCTCTGAACTTCTGTCAAGTTATGGGATTCCATGATTCCATGAATATTCTTTTCAAGAAAGCTCCTAGACATGCCTCACAGACTGACTGATTCATCTCACTTAGGACTCCAGCCATGACTCACTCTCTGAATTTCTGTTCCCCAGGCACATTGATGCCATAGCACTCTTGGCTGCCTTCTGTGTGTTTACTCCTCTCTATCAGAATATAAGGTTTTTTTTTTGAAAGGGGCAAGGCAGGGCAATTGGGGTTAAGTGACTTGCCCAAGGTCACACAGCTAGTAAGTGTGTCAAGTGTCTGAGGCCAAATTTGAATTCAAATCCTCCTGACTTCAGGGCCAGTGCTCTACTCACTATGCCACCTAGTTGCCCCAAAATGTAATTTTCTTGAGGGTAAACTATTTGCTTGTACACTCAGAGTCTAGCACAGTGAGTAGCATACAGTGTTGATTAAATATTCTGTCATTATTCCCCAATAGATGATAAGCTTCTTCAAAGTAGACTATTTCTTCATTTATTTACACCAGAGGACCCAGCATTAATAAATATTTGTTAATTTTTATTTTATGCCTTTTTTGGGGGGAGGGCAGTTGGGGTTAAGTGACTTGCCCAAGGTCACACAGCTAGTAAGTGTTAAGTGTCCAGGGCTGAATTTAAACTCAGGTTCTCCTGACTCCAGGGCTGGTGCTCTATTCACTGCACCACCTAGCCACCCCTAATAAGTATTTGTTTAATTAAATTAAAATACATTCAAAAAAGATTTCCAGGGATAATAAATACTTAATGTAATGGAATAGATGAGCATTTCTTAAGTGCTTAGTGTGCACCAAACACTATGCTAAGCACTGGTGACACAAACAGAAAAAAACATACTTTCCCTGTTCTCAAGGAGCTCACACACTAATTAGGAGAGATGACACATACTGGAGGTTTCTGCTTCAGGGGGCATGGAAAGACCCAGAAGTCTAGAGGGTAAGAGATAGTGGGGCAGATGGTAAGTCCCAGTGGATTGTGGGGAGCAGTGGCAGGTGAGAAAATCCCCCTCTGATGACTCTGAGGGAGGCAGTAGGGGGCAGGGCTCCAGGGGTGCAGTGGAGAGGGGATCTGGCTTAACTCAGGGTCAGCCAGAATCTGTTGGGGATTGGACTTTAGGGGCAGGGATAGAGTTGGGGAAGAAGAATTCCCTAAGGTTTGCTTCAAATGTTTCCTCAGTTACTTCACATGGGTCAGTTGGGGTTTGAGAAGGGAAAGTACCCAGCTTCCTGCAGGGCCTAAGTGAGTCACTGGCTCACCCATACTAAGGAATCTGAGATGCTCTCTGAGTAGGGGGAAATTCCTTTATCAAGTCAAAATACTATTGTATTTTGTAGATAATTTGTAGATATTTGTAGATAATTTCTTTGTAGATAATTCCTAAGAGCTGACTCAAGGTGCAGGCCCAGAAACTTGCCTGGGGGTTACAGCTAGTAATTAGCAGAGTCTGGATGTGAACCCAAACTTGCCTGGTTCCATGTCCAGGACTCTAGCCACTTCACCCAATAATGTGGTGCCTCCAGTGTACCCATAAAGGGTCAATTTAATTCATCTAACATTTATTAAGTCCTTACTATGTTCAAAACACATGCAAAGATAAAAAGACAAAAGGAAAAATCATTCCTTCCTTTAAGCAGCTTAAATTCTACTTAGAGATAGAACATTTAAACAGATAATATATAAAAAATAACAACAACAACAATAATAATAAGCTAGCGTTGATATAGTGCTTTAGCGTTTGCAAAGCACTTTACAAATGTCATCTCATTTGAGTCTCAGAAAACTCTGGAGGTAGATGCTAGTATGATCCCCATTTTACAGATGAGGAAACTGAGGCTGAGAGATGTTAAGTTACTTGTGCAAGGTCACACAGCTAGTGTCACACAATGTCATGTAGACGTTTAGTCTGAGGCTGGATTTAAACTCAGGTCTTCCCGTCTCCAAGTCTGTCCATTGTGCACTGAGCTGCCTCAATACCCAAGGGTAGTGGAGTAGAAGGAATAGTCTCTGTATTGAGTATGGATCCACATGCAGTGCCTTACAATTTTGTTTCTATTGTTTTTTGTGTGTTTTTTGCTTTTTGGAGGGCACTTGGGGCTAAGTGACTTGCCCAAGGTCACACAGCTAGTTTTATGTTAAGTGTCCGAGGTCGGATTTGAACTCAGGTCCTCCTGACTCCAGGGCTCTTTCTCTATTCACTGTGCCACCTAGTCACTCCCCCTTTTGTTTCTATTGTTGATGACAATGATGACCACTCTGTGTACAACTTTGGAGCTAAGTTCTATTCCTTGATGGTCCAAGACGGAATGTTCCCCATGATACAGCACCTATTTGTTTCTCAAGGCCTCAGTTTCCCCATTTGCAAAATGATGAGATCAGACTCCATAATCTTAGAGGTCCTTTCCAGTTCTAACATTCTGTAATAGCACAAATGAATGAATTAGAGAGAGAAAGCAGCTCCCTGAGCACTGTTATCTTTACCTAGGAAAAACAGCACTTTTTTTTTGTCCTTTTGCCAACTTGGCTGATGCTGATGTGATGTGAATGGTGAACTCATAACCCTAGGTTAGATGCTTTTGGGGCTTCCTTAGGTACTGCTGTTGCCTTATTTCAGGGTTAGGGCACCAGGCCAGTCAGCTGGAGCACGGCTTTCCTATCAGAGAAGTAATGTTTAACTTTAGCCAGTGTCCATGGATGTCCTCTTAGTTTTGTTTATCCATGACTCCACAGACCACAAATGACACCATTTACTTCCCACTGTTCTTTTATCATACAGCTCTAACCCTTGGCCTCCTTATTCTTTGCCCCTCTAGGTATACTTCCTGGCTAAAGTGTTTTTAAAAGGTAATATTTCCTGAAATTTTTTGGAGCCTTGAGTTTTTTTCAAGTCTTTCTTCCAGCTATCACTCTTCCCCCTCTTTTAGTTCTGTTCCTAGGAAAGGGTAGATTTTTTTTTTTTTGGTGTGAATTCTTTTTGTAGACCCTTTGTTTTTCATAGCATATAGTCATATCGTATCAAATGGTAAGACTTATAGGCTATCTATATGGCAGTGTCAGGGCAGGTAGGTGGTGCAGTGTTTAGAATGCTGGACCTAGAGTCAGGAAGACTTACCTTCCTGAGTTCAAATCTGGCCTTAGAAACTTAGTACCTGTGTGACCCTGGGCACATCACTTAACCCTGTTTGCTTCAGTTCCTCGTCTGTAAAATAAGCTGGAGAAAGAAATGGCAAACCAATGTAGTGTCTTGGCCAAGAAAACCCCAAATGGGGTCACAAAGAGTTGGATGTGACTGGACAACGACAACAAATGATTCTAATCAAATCTAGCCTTTGTACCAATTCACTTGCAAGCTTGTTAGGAACTTTTTGCTATAAGGGATTAAACTGAAGCAGGATTCAGGCATCCAATCATATGAGATGGCCTCCAACTGGCTATGGGATCCATTGGGTTTTACCACTTGTGCCTTTAAAAATATCTTCAAGCCATTCAACTTGTTTCAATTATAAAGTATTATTAAGCATTTACTATCTGCCAGGGACTGAAGGTGTTGGAGATAAAAAGATAGAAATGAAAAGTTCTTCCCTCAAGTAACCTATACCCCATTTTGAGCAAAGTGAAATTTTATGGAAAATATATTTCATTATTATTATTATTATTTTGCTTTTTGGAGGGGGGAGGATAGGGCAATTGGGGTTAAGTGACTTGCCCAAGGTCACACGGCTAGTTTTTTTGTGTGTGTATGTGTCAAGTGTCTGAGGTTGGATCCGAACCCAGGTCCTCCTGACTCCAGGGCTGGCACTCTACTTACTGCGCCACCTAGATGCCCACTATATTTCATTATTAATGTAGCATGTCCTCTGGGTTCACTCTCCCAATCACTACCCTGACCAGCAAGTTGGGTCCCTAGGAGGTAATAATAACTCCGTCCCTCAAGGTTCTAGGGGTAAGCTTGAGGGGCTGGGATTTCTATTACTAATATTAGAATTCTAATTCTCATATCAGTGTTTTTAATCATTTAAAATTGCTGTCATTATCAACCAACCAGTTGATTTCAATTAGTTTTTACAAAGGGATGAGAAGGTATAGCAAAGGCACAATATTCCCCCTAAAACTAGTGACTTTTGAAACTAAGACCTGGAAAATGTGGAGTCAAACTTGAAGGGCAAAGGTACTAAAACATACAAATAAGGAACTCGTGGTTCAGGGGTACCACCTAGCCCTGGGAGTCCTTTTCTTCCTTTATGGAGTTCCCACCAAATTCTCTTCAGGGCAAGGTAGTTCTTCCTTGCTCAGCTAGGCTGACTCCTTGCAGTATGGCATCTGGACTTCTGTGTCAATTCACTGCTGGGTTGTCTGCAGTGTTGACTCCTTGCCAGACTTGACTGATGTTGCCACCAGCTCCAGTTGTTGGTGGAACCTTTGATGGTTATATTAGTTCCCTACATGGCCCAAGGGCTCCAACTTCAGTAGACAATATTCATTCACTTAGGATTAGGAATAGAAAAGAATAAACACAAACAGGCAAAAGAAAGGAGACATGAGTTCATGACTGCATGGCAGCCAAGCTGGAGATAGTTTCCCTTAGCCAGCCTCTTATAGCAAGCAGTCCTCTTCACTCAAAAACAGTCGGGGAAAGAGAGATCAAAAGATCTTCAACTCAAACCTTTTCTATACAATTCAAGTTTGGTTTAGCAGCCTTTGTTTCTGTTGTTGATGACAATGATGACCATACTGCATGCAACTTATTCCTTGATGGTCCAGGAGAAAATACTCCCTAGACTACAACATGTATGGATTATGGGAAGTTTAGGAGAAAATTTTGAAGTCAGGAGGATTGAATGCTCTATGGAATTTAAGGTGGCACAGGGGACAGAGCACCAGGCCCAGAGTCAGGAAGACCTGAGTTCAAATTTGACCTTAGACATTATCTCTGTGACCCTGGGCAAGTCACAACTCTGAGGGCCTCAGTTTTCTCATCTGTAAAATGAGCTGGAGAAGGGAATGGTAAACTACTCCAGTATCTCTGCCAAGAAACCTCAAATGGAGTCACAAAGAGTTAGATGTTACTCAAACAGCTGAACAATATATGTAAGATGCTATGTTTGGTGTTGGGGGTAGTAAGACCAAAACAAAATTCAAGGAGGAGCTCCCTTCAAGGAGTTTACATGTTAGGAGACATTACAAGTCCACAAGTAAGTAATTGCCAAGAATTGCAAAGGAGGGAATTGCTAATTACTGGATGGAAATAAAACAGATCTTAATTTAGAAGGTATAGCCTGAGCTGTGCTTTGAAGGAAGCTAGGAATCATTGCACTTAGAAGTGAGGAGGGCATACCGTTCTAGATTTAGGGCACCACTTGTGTAAGGACACAAGTAAAGGAAGTAGGAGTAAGGTTGGTGTTTGTCAGTTATTCATGGTGCCGTTTATTGTCTCATATGGATACAAAAGATTTGTTGAACTGATGACCAAATAAATTAAGGAAGGTTTCTGCCTTCTCCTTTCCCCATCTCATTAGAGGCCATTTGGGGTTTTGTAGAAGTGGCTGTTGCTATTGTTTTGATCTGTATAAACAATGTACTCATCTGTATTTATCAATTCAAATATTTCTCTGGAGGAAAAGCAATAAAGCCATCCCTTAGAGACAAGTCACTCAGTCTTGGGAGCCCTCTTAAGCTGAAGTCTTGTTTTCTATGCTTCCTTGCCCCCCTTCACTGAGAAGCAATTGCTCACTAAAATTCACAAGGGAAAATGTAGTTGTGGGATTTGAATAACTGCGTCCCATAACCATAAAGGTTCCACAGTGTCCAGATTCATCAGGAGTGCAGATGAAGAATGACAGACTTGTCTGGATACATTTTTGAAAGTTGCCAGTTTGATAGCTAAGTTAGAAAAATCTAGATTTAAATGCATTCCATACTACTGTATGATTGGGTTTTACATTTCCTAATAGGGGTGGAAACTTGAAGTATTCAGAGCCAAAGGATTTAAAAAACAAACCCAAATTCCGGAAATAGGATTATCAGGTGAAGACTTTGGCTTCTGAAGATGATCTGCTAAGACTTAGAAAAGTTGCTTTCTTTGAATGGAGTGTCTGCACTGATAAAATTCGAAGGAGGAGCAAGGGGTGGGGGGATTCCAGGGAGAAGAAGCAATCAGATACTGTTATTCTTATTTGTATTCTAGGATTCAAAGTCTCTAGGATGAAAGAGCCCTGTTGATCTATATCTGGAAAACAGTAGGCACTTAATAAGTGCTTGTTTCCTTCCTTCCATTCCCTATGATCTATATCTTGCCACTGGACTCAGATGGCTCTGGGGGACAGAGTGAGACTGGTGACTTTGCACAGCCCTTCCTCACTTAAATCCAATTCACTTTCAAGTCATGGCATCACCTTCCTGATGTCATGGTCCTCTTTGAGAACAAGGACAAACAACAATATATTGTAGAGGCAAGGGCTGGACTTGGAGTCAAGAAGACCCAGGTTTGGATCCCATCTTGCTTATTAGCTTTGTGATTCTGGGCAATCCTATATGCTCTCTTAGCCTCAGTTTTCTTATCTGTAAAAGGGGGATATTCAAAGCATCTACCTCCCATGATGGTTGTGAGAACCAACTGAGATAACATATGCAGAGTTCTGCAGTGACCTTAAAAAGCTATATAAATGTCAGCCAATATCACATTTTCCCTAAAGATAATTATTTTGTAGCTTTCCCCCTAAAGGCACAAGAGAATCCTTGGCATGTTTTCTGTAAGGTGCCCTATGACACTCGATAATAGTCTCCTCTTGCTTCATAGAACAGTTAAATGAGCACATACCTGGGGTCCCAGGTCCTAGTGCTATAGACCACTATCTCACCATCTAAGTGAGGGCTGTTCACTCCATCTATAAAATGAGATGACCTCTCACCATCCTTCAAGCTGTAAAATTTCATGCTATCATGCAACCCTATTTCTCTGATGTCTTTCAAGTGGCCTTAAGTGGTGAGAGTGCCCATTAATAATTACTACTTATGTCCCAGTGATTTGGAAAAGAAACAATTTTTATCAATCAAATGAGATGATGTATGTAAAACATCTCACTAACCTGAAAACCCTATGTAATTGTTCATGAATATAATTAAAATTTAAAATCCTTTGGGGTTTTTTAATGTTCTTTATGAATGCTTTGTATCCAGAGCTGTATCCCTTGTGTCCTTGGGTTCAATTCCTCCTGGCACACATTGCAGAAGTAACTCACCTGACCATACTGAAGTTTTCAGATATTGACCTTTTTTGATGTTTGTTTTATACTGGTATGCACAGGGACAAACAATTGATGCCTCCTAGTGCACTTGTTTAAAAAAAAAATCACAATTCTGCTAGAGAATTGTATATTCTTGCCTTGAGGCAAACACAGGAATTCAGAATAAATCATGTCTCCTCATGGACAGGAGCAGATTCTTCTCACCTTGACTTTATCTCTCTTGTGCCTGCTATTTGCTTTCTGCAATGGGCAAACATCAATCAATAGTCAGTTCAAATTCAGTGACATGACAATGTGTTGTTGGCCATATGTTTGTAATAATAATGTTAATAGTTTGAATTTTTATAACACTTTAAGGTTTGCAAATTACTTTACAACTATTATCTCATTTGGTCTTCACAACATTCCTGAGAAGTAGATATTATTATTATCATTTTTACAGATGGGGAAATGAAGGTAGATATAGGTGAAGTGACATGTTCAGGGTCACACAGCTAGTAACATTCAGAGGTTGAATTTGTACTCAGGTCTTCTGTACTCCAAGTCCAAAGCTCAATCCACTGTACCAAAAAAGCTGCCTCCAAATGTGTTTGAAGCTTAGTTCAATTTTGAGTTTTATTTGACCTTCGTTAGTCCACCATTATGAGCCATAATCAAATACATATTCCTCATCTTTCTCAGTCATTAAGGTAATTTAAATTTAGTTACTTAAATTTTTTAAAGATTATCTATATGCTTTAAAAATATTTTCCCCCCATCCCATTAAAAAAATAGAGTTGTACTTAGCAGTGCCTGGCACATAGTAGACACTTAAAAATGCTTGTTGACTAGTTGATGACAAATTGTTGGAAGCCTTAATTGTTCTTCTTTAATTGGTAGTCCTTTTTTCATCCTCAGATTACCTTTTTGTTTACATATTGCATGTAGAGACAATGTCTCTTTGATGTCAAGGGCTAATTTTCTCTTTCTTTCTTCCACTCTTGAAGAGGCTTGCACATACAGAATAGGAGCTTTCATAAAAAAAATTGTTGGATTGAATTGAATAGAAGGATTTGATTTCATTAGTTTATGCTCCCTACACAAGTAGAGGTGATAACCACTACACATCTTTTGGTCTTAGGGGCTTCTCCGCCATGTTTCTGTAGAAGAGTCACCCAAGTATTATTGGCCTTCTTTTTCAAAAAATATCTTTGGATAATAGGCTATCCATTGTTTTCTCTTCTTATAACTGCATGACCTGTTTATCCCCTTTTGTGATCATTTATGCCTTTTGTAATATTTTTGGGAATGATATTTTTCATGCCTAAACCCCCATTGTCAACGATATTACTTATACCCATCATGTATCTTTCCTTTGCCCTTTGGATTGGCAGTAAGTTTGAGCCTCCTTGTTGTTTCCCTGTCTCCCCTTCTTGGAATCTTCCTTGCTCAGGGTGTGCCACCTCCTGCAGAAGATACCTTCTCATCTGAGGTTATCTCGTGTTTATTTTGTGTGTGTTTTGTGCATACATCTGCATAGGTATGGATTGTCTCCTCTCCTGTCACATAAGCTCCTTGAGGGCAGGGACTATTTGGTATTTGCCTTTGTATTTCCTGAATTTAGCACAGTGTTTGGGGCATAGTAGGTGCTTAGAAAATGCTTGCTGATTTTCAAAGGTACCAGATTAGAGGAAGCACCCTAGTAAAACTCTCCCAATATTCCCTTCCAAACAACTTTGAAATACATCTCAAATAGAATTTTGAAGCAGCAGAGCCAACGAAAGGTCAGAATGAAGCATTTTTCCAACCTAAGACAATTTAAGAGATCAGCAGGAGAGATCTGTGACATTGGGGTGGGGGTTGGCCCAGAGTATAGCTGTGGCCATGGAGGTAGTTATGAAAGTGGTGCTAGCAGCAACTTAGGACCTTTCAGCCCAGATACTGGAAGAGAGTTGGGCAATTGGTCAGAGAGAGATTACAGGGGACCTTTTTTCTGGCACTGGGTGCTGCTGGTGCTGATTCAGCAACTCCATTGTCCATACATAGTTCTTGGTCACAATTCCAGGATGGAGAGGAGCAGGAAGAATGGATCATAGTTTCATGGCCAAGAGAAGTACTAATGCTTGGGACTCCAGGGTAGCAGGGGCCCTTTTGGGTAAAGACTAGAGCATAGACTAGGAAAGCAATGACCACACCTCTCTCTGGGTCACACCACTTTAGCAGCTTTAAAAACTTAGACTCCTAGAACTAGTTCTGAAAACAGTAGCACAAAAACCTGAAACTTGGGACAATTCCTCCTCATCTCCAGGTGAGCATGGTTCAACTTTAACATAACAGTGCAAAGTCAAGAAATAAACAAACATCAAAAAAAAAAAGAACTTTACTATAAAAAGCTATTATGGAGGCAGGGAAGACCAAGACATAAACTCAGAAGACAACAATGTGAAAATCCCTACAGCCAAAGCCTCAAAGAAAAGTGCTAATTGGTCACAAATCCAATAAGAATTCCTGGAAAAGTTAAAGAAAGAAATGAGTAGAGGAAAAATAAAAAAAAAAAAGAAGTGAAGTAAAGAGTGAAGAAAATATGAAAAGAGGATTAACAGCTAGTAAAAGGGGCACAAAAAATACTAAAGAAAAAACTCCTTAAAAACCAGAATTCTCCAAAATGAGAAAAGTGGCATAAAACTCACTGAAGAAAGTAATTCCTTAAAAATTAAAATTGGACAACTGGAAGCTAATGACTCCATGAAATATTAAGAAACAAACAAACAAAAAACCAAAGTCAAAAGAATGGAAAAAAATAGAAGAAAATATGAAACATCTCATCAGAAAAACAACTGACCTGGAAAATAGATTGAGGAGAGAACATATAAGAATTATTGAACTACCTGAAAAGCAGGATCAAAAAAAGAACCTATAGAGTATATTTCAAGAAAATATAAAGGAAAACTTCTCTAGTATCTTAGATATAGAGAGTGAAATAGAAATTAAAAGAATACACTAATCACCTCCAGAAAAAATCCCAAGATAAAAACTCCCAGAAGCCAAATTAGCCAAATTCCAGCATTCCCAGGTCAAGGAGAAAACATCACAAGCAACCAGGAAAAGAAAAGAGAAAAAAAAAAACAATTCAAATATCATGGAACAGTAGTGAAGATCACACAAGATTTAGTGACTTCCACATTAAAGGAGCAAAGGGCTTGGAATATGATATTCTGGAAAGCAAAGAAGCTAGGATTACAACCAAGAATAACCTACCCAGCAAAACTGGGTATGATCCTTCAAGGGAAAAAAAATGACATTTAATGAAATAGAACTTACGTATAAAACAGAAGTGGATAGCAGAATGCATTAGAAACCAGAATCTAACAAAATGTTGTTTACAAGAAGCACAGTTGAAATAGAAAGACACAAAATTAAAATAAGGAGATGGGGCAGAATCTATTATGCTTCAGGTAGTAATTAGGATCTCAGACAAAGCAAAATTTAAAAAAAGACCCAATTAAAAGAGATAATCAGGGAAAACTACATTTTGATAAAAGGTACCACAGACAAAGAAGTAATATCGACAGCAAGCCCCTCTGATAAAAACTTCTTTTATGAAATATATATAGGGGGGGGGCGTTGGCCAGGTGGCTCAGTGAGTAAGAGCTCCAGTGTCGTGACGACCTGGGGATCGAATCTGGGCTCTGACACTTAGCACCACACCCAGAAATAACTGGCGGTGTAACCTTGAGCAAGTTACCGTGTTTCCCAGATAATAAGACCTATCCCGAAAATAAGCCCTCCCCTTACTGTGTAAGATTCTTCTAAAATAAGCCCTCCCCCGAAAATAAGCCCTATTGAGATTGCTACTGTAGTGAAGGTGATCCCCTGCGCTACACGCTACATTACGGTACTCTCTTTATGCACCGTCCCCCCCCTCCCGGGTGAAACGCACGCCGCGCTCCGAGCTGCATCCAATCAGAGCTGCAGCAGTGAGCGCGTCATCCTGTTCTTCCCCAGTGATTTGCTTATTGAATAAAGGTACATTTTTTTGTTCACATTTACCTGTTTATTAAAATTGCTGTCAATGTCCATTAAAATAAGCCCTCCCCTGAAAATAAGCCCTCTGGTGTTTTTCTGTCCAAAACAATAATAAGACAGTGTCTTATTATCGGGGAAACACGGTACTTAACCCCGATTGCTTAAAAAAAAAAAGAAATATATATAGGGAACTGAGTCTAATTTATAAAAATTAGAGCCATTCTCCAATTGATAAATAGTCAAGGGATATGAATAGTCAGTTTTCAAAAGAAGAAATCAAAACTATCTATAGTTACATTAAAATGCTATAAATCACTATTGATTAGAGAAAGGCAAATAAAAAAAAACTCTGAGGTATCACCTCACACCAATCAGAAATGAAAAATGCTAGAAGAGATGAGGGAAAATAGGTACATTAATGAACTGTCAGTGGAGTTGTAAAGTGGTCTGATCATTCTGGAAAAAATTTTGGAACTATGCCCAAGGGGCTATAAAAAGGCATACCCTTTGATCCAGCAATACCACGACTAAGTCTGTATCATAAAGAAATCAAAGAATAAGGAAAAGGACCTACTAGTACAAAAGTATTTGTGACAGCTCTTTTTGTGGTGGCAAAGAATTGGATGTTGAAGGGACGCTCATCAATTGGGGAAAGGCTGAACAAGTTGTGGCACATAACTGTGATACAGTACTATTGTGCTAAAAGAAAAGACAAGGGAGATGGTTTCAGAAAATCACGGAAAGACATACATGAATTTATGCAAAGCAGAAACAGATCATTGTACATGGTAACAGAAATATCAAAATGATGATCAACAGTGAAAGACTTAGCTACTCTGATCAATACAGTGATCCTAGACAATTCCTAGGGACTCCTGATGAAAAATGCTATCTACCTCCAGGGAAGGAATTGATGAACTCTGAGTGCAAACTGAAGTATAGTTTTCTCACTTTATTTTTCTTGCCTTTTTTTGGTGGTATGGCTAATATGGAAATATGTTCTTCATGATTTCAAATGTATGACTGATATATTGCTTTCCTTCTCAGTGGATGAGGGAAGGATGAGAAGAAGGGAGGGAATTTTAAACCCTAAATTAAACAATTAAAAAAATTAATAATAAATATTTTAAAAAAAAATTCTTGGTGTTTGATTGATGGATAATGTTCTATGAATCACAGATGTGTAACATTTCAATCAATCTATCAATCTGTCAACAAATAAGCATTTATTAAGCACTATCCATGGCCTAGACACTGTGAGTGGCATTGGGAATCCAAAGACAAAAATGAAAATGGCCCCTCAAAGAGCATACATTCTATTGGAAGAAACAACAAGGAAATGTGTATATACAATAATACATTATAATACAAAATCAGTACAGACTACTTTGAGAGGTACTAGTAGTTGAGTATTTTAGGAAAGTCTTCACATGGTGGGTCCCATTTGAGCTGCATTTTAAGAAAATGAGGGGATTCTAAGTGGAAGAAATGAGGAGGGAGTTTATGCCAGGCATCGAGAACAACTAGTATGAAAGTCCAGAGACTGGGTATGGAATGCCCAGAGTAAGGATCATCAAGAAAACCAGTTTTCCTGTCCTCTAGAGTGTGAAAATGGTAATCAAGCATAATTAGAGGGGAAAGACAGGTTGGAGTGAGTTTGTGAAGAGATTTTTTATCAGGGGAGTGACATGAATAGATCTGTCCTTTATGAATATCAATTTGGCACCTGTATGGAGGATATGTTATCCAGTTGAAAAGGTATTGAAATGGTCCAAGTGAGAGGTGATGAGAACCTGGACTGACCTGGTTGTGATATGAATAGAGAAAAGGGGACATATGCAAGAAATGTGGAGGAGGAGGCAGAATCATCTAAATGTGGCAGCCAATCGGATATGTGGGGTGAGTGAGGAGTCAAGATGACTTCTGGGTCATACACTTAGGTGACTGGGAGAATAGTGGTAAGTGCCTTGGATGGAAATTGATGGGCACCCACTCACTTTGTTTTGAGGTCTTTGCTATCACAGAAGCTGTTATAAATACTTTGATACAAATGAAGCATTTCCTTCTATTGCTGAAGGTAAATGTACCATAGAAGGATTTCTGGAGTCAAAGTTTACATTTGTTTAATGATTTTTCTTACCAGATTCCATTTTTCTTTTCAGGATGGTTGGAAAAATCCACAGGTCTACTAACACTCTATTAATGTAACTGTTTTCTTACAATCTCTGTTAGTAATTTCTATTTTTTTTTTAATCATTCTGTTTTGGTCCATTGGTTTGGGAATCCCCAATGCTGTATCCTGAATCAGCTAAATATCTGTGGGAGGATTTCTCTACTGTCCAGTTCAGGTATTGTCCCGAACTAATACAGCTTAAGTGATCACAGTCCAGGGACACGTGGTGGGGGTAATAGGCCAAAGGCAGTGTTTTTAGAATACACTGTACAACTTACCAAATAACTTTCTGTGATGTAACTGGTGTTGTAACTTTAGCAAGTAAACTTGATGTCACTATATCCTCATCTACTTTACTTGTGCATAGAAACTCCAGGCTTCTATTGCATGATGCATCAGAACAGCCAGGAGCTCATCTATCTTTTGGGACTTCTCTGTGATGAATAAAGCTAGAAATAAGTCAGTGTGGAAAGAATGTGAGCTAGAAACAATGTGAACTCAAAATCAGAAGAACTGACTCTGCCACTAAATTGCTGTGTGACCTTAAGCAGGCCAATTTCTCCAGGCTTCATTTTGCTCATTTGTGGAGGATAAAAATACCAGCACTGCTTCCCTTACTGGGCTATTGTGAGGATCAAATGTGATGGTATATTTCAAAATGCCTTGTAAACTGTTAAACACCGTAGAGCCATAAAGTGAGTGGTTGTTATCATCTGACTAAATTCGTCTGAGTTGCTGAAGTTGTACTTTTTGATTCCAGATTTCACAACTCAAATACTTTGGCAAGCCACTTAACGTCAGCATACCTGAGGTTTCTTTCTCTTCAAAATGGGGGTTAAAATACCCACTTCCTGCCTACTTCAAGAGAAGAGAAAGTTTGTTTTAAAGTCAACAACTTTGGAGATGGGTGTTTGATAAATGATGAATCTCATGATCCTATCCTGAGTCTTATAGCTAAGGTACCATTATGTCACTACCCTATTAAAAAATATACAATGGCTTCTTATCACCTTTGGAGTCCTGTTTAAATAACTCAACCTAGCATCTTAGAGCCTTAATTACATATACCTTCCCTCTCTAATATGTATGACTTCAACATAATTTCTTGGCACTCCTACCCATTACCCCTTACTTCAACATGGAAAGTCTCCGTATGGGCCCCAATAGGTATCCTCCTTGATTCCCTGATTAATTTATTTAACAAGCATTTATTAAATACTTAGTATAGCTCAGGCACTATGCTAGATTCTGAGAAGATAAAGATAAAAGTGAAACTGTCCCTGCCCTCAGGAAACTTACCTTCTATGGGGAAAAACAAACAAGTCAATACAAGATAGATCCAGAGTAATTTTTTAGGGAGAGGCAACTAGAAAGTCAGGGGGTCAAGAGGGGCCTCTTGAAGAAGACCTCATGGAAATATGAAGTGGGATCTCTGGAGTTAGAATCCACAGTACAATGCCATGTCTGTTATCATGTAATGTCTAACTTCACCTGTCAATCTCATGTCTGTCTTGTCTGTCATATCTATTAACCTCAATGTCAGCCTCATCTGTTAGAGGGGAGGAAAACACTGACACCTCCCTCTCTCATATGTCTGGATCTCCTACACTACCAGGGCATAGTAATACTTCTAGGCCATTCCTTGCAGAGGTGTTCTGTGATTGTCTCCTCATGTTGTGTCCATCTGTCTTTATGTGAGTTTTCTGCTTGGATGAGAAATCCATTTTCAACCTGTCATGCCTGAGAAAATTCAAAACTGGGATTAACAGGGGAAACACTTTGCCCAGGGATGATAGAATCAGATTTAAAGCTGGTATATGTTCCTGTCTTGCCTTTTGGGCAGTCTTTGACTTCAAATTCTTTGCCATCCCTCCCTTCCTCACTTAATAAAATAAAAATTTTATATTCTGTGCAAGGAACACTGCTAGTGAACCTGAACCCATCCATAGGCTGGGAAAATCCCCTCCTTAACTCATCTCCACTGACTTTTGAACTCCAAGTAGTTGGGAACATGTGAAAACCAACCGGATTGATAGATCAGATACAGATCACATTATTTTAGTAACTGGAGAGTGGCAAGCCTAACTGCTAAACTAAGTGAAAACATTCTTTTTCTTCCTCTCAATAACAAAAACCATGTCTTTGTATGAAACCAGTTGAGTCTGTCTCTCCTCTTCCCCTCTTTTTCTCTTTCCCCTCTTTTTGTCTTCCATTCTCTTATTTATTCCTACCCCTCTAGCTTCTTCCTCCAACCCTGGGCCTCTCAGAACATATCCAGATTGCTTGGATGAGATGAAAGTCAATAAATCTATCCCTTCTGGTTAGATGAAGGATCATCAGCCTTGCCATCTGTCCTGTCTGTGTGGTTATTCTAAATACCTAACACAGTGCTTAGTACACAATGAGCATTTAATAATCCCTTCCTTCATTCCTTCCTACCTTACTTTCTTGCTTCCTTCCTTCCTTCCTTTTCACTGTTTTCCTCTCTCCCTTCCCCATTCTCTTCTCTTCTTCCTTACTGTCCTTTCCCCCTTTCTTCTAGTCCCTTCCCCTCCACCTTCCTTTTCTAAATCTCTTTCTTTGGTTTGATATAAAGCTTAATGTGAGCGATTTCACCCCTAACATCATCTCTGGGGGAGACGGAATCACAGATTGTGCAAAAGACGACCTTAGAGTTTATGTACAATAAGCCCTTCATTTAACAGAAAAGCACTGGATCCAGGGAGGGTAGTGTCAGTGACCCATCTGGAATACCACTGTTAGTCAGTCGTGGAGCTGGGTTCTAAAACCAAGGTTGTAAAATAGGATTGTCGACTTTCTAGAGTTGGAAGAAGTCTCCAAGATAACTTCTAGCACAAGCCCCTCATTTTAAAGAGGATGACCCTAAGAGAAGAAAGGAACTTGACCAAATCAAAGAGGTAGAAAGTATCAGAGCTGTGGGGCGGCTAGGTGGTGCAGTGAATAGAGCACTGGCACTGGAATCAGGAGGACCTGAGTTCAAATCTAGCTTCAGACACTTAACACTTACTAGCTGTGTGACCTTGGGTAAGTCACTTAAACCCAATTGCCCTGCCTTCACTCCCCCCTCCAAAAAGGAAAAAAGAAAGTATTAGAGCTGGGATTCAAACTCAGGTCTCCTGTCTCCCAGGGTATGGCACCTTCCATTTACTATCTACTTTCTGTTGCCCAGAGAACATGTATACCTATCCCCAGAGGTGCTGCAAAGACCCAGTGTGAGGGGTAATTCTTCTTTTTTAAACTGAATATAGAGGGCAACTAGAAGGCACAGAGATAGTGCAACTAACTCTGGAGTCAAGAGGACCTGAGTTCAAATCCAGCCTCAGATACTTACTAACTATGTGACCAGGGACAAGTCATTTAACCACTGCCTTCACCACCCCCAAAAAGTAGTTCAAACTGAATATAGCACCCTTTAAGGAAGATCAGGGGCTTTGAAGTCCTTGGGGGTAGGGCCTTGTGTAAGCACACAGGAAAGGCATGAAACATTTACTTTAATGACAACAGTATGACAGCAGGGAAGATGCGTGGGAGGTAAAGTTCATAGTACAGCCAGTAGAAATGAGTTACTAAAAGGAAAATTTGAGGGAGAAAGTGAAGAGGTGAGATGATTTCAGGGCATGGAGAAGTGTCATAACAACTATCACCTATTCCATGGGAAATCCATGAGCTCCCCCCACCCCCACTCCACCTCCCTGCCCCCAGCCTGTGTCAGTCCCCTTTCATGGGTCCCCCTGCACATGTCCCTATAAGCCGTGAGCTCTGACATTTAGAGCTAGCAGGCCTCTGCTTCTCTCCTCTGATTTCACAGATGAATTGATATAGGCCCACAAAAATGAAGTAAAACTTAGCAGAAGTTAGATTAATATTTCAGCTTTTGAAGGAAGGAAATCAAACATGGGTTTTTGTTGTTTCAAACAAAAAACCATGTTGTCATGGGGATAGCCTTCAACTTCAGATCCTGACTGAAATGAGAAGGATCCAAAGGACATATTGAATGATCTTCTAGAAATGCAAAGGCAGAAGCATTGAAATTCTAAAGGCTTTCAAGGTTGTAAAGGGCTTTCTTTCCTTGGCACAGCCCTGTGATGTAGGTAATTTACATGTTATCATCCCCATTTCTCTGATGAGGAATCTAGGAAGGCTAAGTTACTCAGTCTCACACCTAGGAAGCTTTGGAGCCAGACCTGGAGTCTAGGTCATTTGAATCCCTCTCTAGGTCTCTTCCCACTACACAAAGACCCCAAAATAGAGAGAGGTATTGTGAGTTTAGGGGAGGGTGAGGGTCATTTGGAATTAGAGTCTGCAGGTTAGGCTTTGTGGTGATGGCAAGGGTTGCATTGGGTCTTAAAGGGCAGGTTGGATTTGGGTTCTATCATCAAAGATCCCAGAACCTGTTTTGAGGGGTTGGAATTGCTTATTCCAACACGTCATTTTTTTTTTTTTAAAGCAATCGGGGTTAAGTAACTTGCTCAAGGTTACACGGCCAGGTGTTTCTGGGTGGGTGCTAAGTGTCTGAGCCCGGGATTCGATCTCCAGGTCTTCTCAACACTGGAGCCGGTGCTCTTACTCGCTGTGCTACCTGGCTGCCCCTTAACACGTCATATTTTATAGAGGCTTGGGAGATACTGAAAGGAAATGTGTCATAGTGGTGGATAAAGAACTGGTCTTGTAGCCAGGAGGATCTGGGTTCGAGTCCTGTCTTTAATGCAGACTGGCTTTGTGAACCTGGGCACTTCTCAGTGCTCTAGGGTGGTGTAAGGCTATAAATTGTGGGAACTTTTTCTTTGGGAGTTCCCTATTATAAAGAAGTCACAGATTTCATCTGGAGATTTTGAGATTGGAACCCAATTCCTCTGACTCAAAATTCAGTACTCTTCTGATTCATCATAGCATAGATTATATAGACTTTTACAGTTGGAAGAGACCTAGAGACCATCTCCTGCAATATCGTTATTAGACAGGTTAGAAAGCTGAGGCCCAGCGAGGGGAAGTATTGCTGATAGTCACATAGCAGAGTCATATTTAAAACCCAAGTTGATTCTTTGTAAATCAATTACTTTGACTTAGAAAAAATATTCTTTTTTTGGTCAACTTTTGGAACACTTCTTATCAACAAAATAGGAGTGTATATATTAAATAGGAAATCAGCTGTATGTATGGGTGAGAATTCTTTATAACATGAAAGTCCCAGCACCTGACAAGATGATAAAGAACAGAGGAAGGGGGGCAGCTAGCTGGCACAGTGAATGGAGTAGCAGCTCTGGAGTCAGGAGGACCTGAGTTCAAATTTGGCTTCAGTCACTTGACACACTTACTAGCTGTGTAACCTTGGGCAAGTCACTTAACCCCAATTGCCTTGCCTTCCCCCCTAAAAAAAAAATAATAGAGGAAGGGAGGAAACAAGGGAGGGAGGTATTTGAGCCACTTATGGAGTAGGACCAAAACATAAACATTTAATAAGCTCTTACTCTTCTCCAGGTACTATCAGGTCTTTTAATTACTCCTCTCTGCTCTAACCACCACACAACGCTGCATCTGTATCATTTATGTATATTAGATCACATTGTTTTATATCATGTTTTCACGGCAATCAGAAACTGCAGGACTTGGCTTTCAGATCTACCTGCTGCCTTGGGAGGAGTCATGGAATCTAGGCTCCTCTCCAATCCATGTTGATTCCTGGGAGAGAGCTTCTGTACAAATCTGCAGAAATATTTCCCTTTGCCTTTCCGTGTCTGGTAGAGGAATACTGAAGGAAGTGATGTACTGAAGAACTCCATGTCAGGAGTTCTATTATAGCCATGACTTCACTCAAGAGGGGCCAGCCCAGCCCTGTCAGCCAATTCCGTATCCTCCATCTGTGTCACATGGGGACACAGGCAGAGCAGGGAGTCACCTTACCTTTCAAAACCTAGGCATGAGCCAAGCAAGTTACAAACCTTCCATCTACAGGGAGATCCTAGAATTTCAGAGTGGAAAGATACTTCAAGATTCATTTAGTTCAACCTGTAACTGAACAGAAATCCCCTCTATGATACCCCAAGTAAATGGTCATCCAGCCTTTGATCAAAGGTTTGCATTGATGGGAAGCTCATTACCTTCTAAGGCAGTCCATTTCACTTTGGGACAACTCTAAATTCTTTTTTTTTTTTGCTTTTTGGTGGGGGAAAGCAGGGCAATCGAGGTTAAGTGACTTGCTCAAGGTCACATGGCTAGTGTCATCAAGTGTCTGAGGACGGATTTGAACTCAGGTCTTCCTGACTCCAGGGCCGGTGCACTTAGCCGCCCCAACAACTCTAAATTCTTAGGAAGTTTTTTCCCCCTTTCTTTCAGCAAACCCATTAGAAATGGGATTGTTTGTAAGGAGCTGAGTGCACTAAAGACCTCTACCATAACAGAATTTGTCTTCAGAACTAAGAGGAGCTGTGGGATTGAATGTGATTCTTGCTCACTTAAAGTGGACTTTCTAACTCATGGGGTCAATGGTAGAATGTGACCAGCTATTCCCAGGGGAATGGTCCCAGATAGTAGCAGCCCTTCCCTTAGTCATTTCTGTTTTGTGATTTGCCTACAGCACATGGAGTGTGTTAGTATGATTTCCAGGTCAGGAAACCCAATGCTTAGTTTGTCATTTTGGAATGGTGCTGCTCAGCTCAGAGCCCTGAATTACAAGTGCAGCATGGATAGTCATGTGTGTTGAATTAGGCCCCTTGGCAAGAGCAAGTTGGCAAAGCCTAAGGTTAAATCAATCCCTGCTAACTTTTTATTTCTTTCAGTGGCTGTGGATTATACAGGCTCTTTGCTCCCCCTTCTTAACTTCCTTTCTTTCCTTTTCCCCCTTCTCTTCCCTCTTTTTTTTTTTTTTTTTAAGTCAGGAGCCTGGGTCTGAATGTGAACCTAGATTCTTGTTGGCCATGAAATCCTGGGCAAGTCACTTGAGTTCTCTGAACACATTTCCACATCTATGTAGCGGGAATAATAGCACCCTTGATAGTTACTTCATAGATCTCTTGTGATAAAAGCTTTTTGTTATCCTTAACACACTATATTAATATGTTATATTTTCTTATTTTCTTTACCATCTTATCCCCACTTTTCCTCCTTTTCCACCATCCTAATAGTAGCACTTTATCAAAATGCTTACATAGTGCTTTTTCTCATTTCATCCTCATAACTAACCTATGAAGTAGATGTTATTATCCCTGTTTTACAGAAGAAGAAACAGACTAAGAGTGGTTAAAAGGCTCATGTCTTGGGGGTGGCTAGGTGGCGTAGTGAATAGAATACTGGGCCTGGAGTCAGGAGGACCTGAGTTCAAACGTGGCCTCAGATGGTTGACACACTTACTAGCTGTGTGACCTTGGGCAAGTCACTTAACCCCAATTGTCCTCCAAAAAGCAAAAAAAAAGCTCATGTCTTTCTGTCTCCAAGTCTAGCACTTTATCCACTGTGCTATCTAGATACCCCTTGTTCAGGGCTTTATCACTTCATGCTTGGACTATGGCCATAGCTTCTCATTTGCTCTCTTCCTCAGGCCTTTCCTCATTCCAACCCACCTTCTATATGGTTGCCAAAGTGGCTTTGCTAAAGCCCACATTTGACTATATCATCCTTCTCTCTCTCTCCTCTCCTCCCTCTTCCTTAATAAAATCCAACACTTCCCTATTGCCTCTAGGATCAAATACATACTCCCGTGTTTGGCATTTAAAGCCCTCCACAATCTGACCCCAATCTACCTTCCCAACCAGGTTTTACATAACTTCCCTTCACATACTCTACAATCCAGACAAACCAGTCTTGCTGTCTGTCAGATACAGTACTCCATGTCTTGTCCTCATGCTGTCATGTTGACTTTCTTCCATACCTGGAGTGAATTTTCTTCTCTTCTCACCATTTTTGAATCTCTTGTTTTCTTTAAAACATGATTCATAAGCCATTTTCTACCTGAAGCCTTTCGAGCTCTTGTCTTTGTTAGTGCCTACCCCCAAGTCCAATCACCTTGCATGTATTCGATCTATATTCTGTATATAATTGTGAATGTGCATATTGTCTCCCCCTATGGAATGTAAAAGCCTTGAGGGCAAAGGACTATTCTGTATTGTCCTTTGTATTCCCAGTGCCTAGCAGAATGCCTGGTGCATAGTCGGTGTTTAATAAATGTGTTGATTGATTCTCCTCCTCAGCTTCTCCCTTTTCTTTCTCTTTTCTAACTTTCTTCTTTTTTTTCCTGTCTATTTTTTTCTCCCTCAACAATTTGAAATGTTTTCATGTTTCCCCCCTTTTTGGGCACAGACACCCAGGGATGTAGAATCCTATAATGTTATAACTGAATGGCTAAGTCTAATACTCATTTTGGAACTGCTGAAACTGAGACTCAAAGATGGAAGACACCTTGCCCAATCATACATTTAGAACTGAAAGGGACCTTCAGAGTTATCTGGTTTAGCCCTTTCATTTTTTTCCAGTGAGGGCACTGATGTTACACAAGATAGGAAACAGTAGAGGTGGGGTCCTGCTTCTGAAACCTACTACCTGGGAGACCTCATTGGGGCAAGTCACTAAATTTCCCAGGACCCCAGATTCCTTTTCTGTAAATTGAGGGGGGGTTCAACTGGATGTTCTCCAAGGTTCTTCCTAGCTCTAGCTCTATGAACCTGTAATCCCATGAACCAGTGGACTCAGGTCATCTGCTCCAGATCCACTCTTCTTCTTACTATACCATAGAGACATTTCTCATCTTGGACACACACATGCTGGTTGTATGACCCATCACTTGATGTCAGTGCCGCAGGCAGCTCTCCAAGGTGGTAAGTTACAAAGGTTGTACATCTGCATTGGTAGAGGTGGTTTCTGCACAGGAACTCCCTGTATCAGTGAAATTGTGGACCTATTAAAAAAATCACAAGAATTTGGAGTACCATGGGAAAACTGGTATGAAGTGATACTGAGTAGAGAAAGTGAAGCCAGGACAGTAATATACATAGTAATGACAGTAATGTAAAGGAGAATAATACTATGAGACATCAGAATTCAGCCGATGCACAGTCATTTACTCTCTTTTGCCTCAGTTTCTTCATCTGCAAAACAAAGGTTTGGATTTGAGGTTCCTTCTAGCTCCACATCTGAGAGAGTAGGAAATATGAAAGCATGAATTTAGAGCTGGAAGAGACCTGGGAGTCTAACATCCCCATTTCACAGGCAAGGAAGCTGAGGACCAGAGAGTTGAAGTGACATTTCAAAGGTAAGTAAATGACAGATGTGGCTTTGACCCCAGGCCCTAGGATTCCAGAGATGGTAACCAGTGATTACAGATTATTGCACATGGTTAGTGTTGGCTGCTCTGCCAGGATGTTTTGTTCACCTCTTTTTCTTTGCTATGACAGGGTTCTATGGGTGGTATGGTGTAGGGTATAATGTTTATGAGAAGTGGCATTGATTCACAAACCTAAACCATCAATATAAAATAGTAACAAATAATAAGGCTGTCTGTTACCACTGGATTTCCTCAGTTTCACATTTGTCTGGTCTGAGATGCCTGGGGTGAAAGACTTCATACCTCAGGCATAATAGGGTCAGAATTGTTTGAGTCTCTGCTGTCCCCACCTCTAGTCCAGGAAGGACCAGAGAACAGGAAGGTTTTTCTCTCTCATTATCTCTCCCAAATTAGGGAGGTATTGTTGGCATCCTTTTGCAAACCTACCGTGTTTCCCCGATAATAACACACTGTCTTATTAAATTTTTTTGGAAAGAAAAACACCAGAGGGATTATTTTCAGGGGAGGGCTTATGTTGTCCTGCCTCAGCTCTCCTCGGCGGCACTGCTCTCAATGGCGCCAGCAAGCAAATCACTGGGGAAGAACAGGATGATGCGCTCACTGCTGCAGCTCTGATTGGATGCAGCTTGGAGCGCGGCGTGCATTTCACCAGTGGGGGGGAACGGTGCACACAGAGGGTACCGTAATGTAGCGTGTAGCGCAGGGGATCACCTTCACTACAGTAGCAATCTCAATAGGGCTTATTTTCGGGGGAGGGCTTATTTTAGAGGAATCTTACACAGTAAGGGGAGGGCTTATTTTCGGGATAGGTCTTATTATCGGGGAAACACGGTATCATTCTTCCTTCTTTCAGTCAGGGAGATTTCTGGGATATTTTCTTTCACCTGTAGAGCAGGTGAACTTGGATTTCTCTGGTGCTACAGGTCAAAGCTAGACCGGGAGACATCCAGGAGGTTCTGGGAGGATCTGTTGGTTGTTACCTTTCTGTCTGGGTCAGAGCCCCAGGGTATGGGACACTATCACACAATGATCCCCTCTACCCCCATCACCTTACCAGGACTCCCATCTTCTAGGAGGGGGAGGAAGATATCAGAGGTCTGGTTCCCACGCCTGGATCTCCTAAGCCATGGGGCACAGTAATGCTGCTGGGCCAGTCTTTGTAGAGGACACTCTATTTCTGTCAGCCTATGTTGTGTAGCTCTTAATTAATCAATCAACAAGCATTTATTAGGTGCCTACTGTATGCCAGACACTGTATTAGCAGACACAAGTATGAAGAACAAAACAATTCATCTTATCGAAGAGCTTATACTCTGACCGGGAGATAGTGATGCATGCGTGCATAAATGTATATATAAACATGCACACGCATACACACAATACAGTGCACTTACATATGTACATATATGTACACACATTAATATAATTGGAGCACATATATACACACATACACATATGTATAGAATTATATTTAATTTGCACATACAGAATAAATATGAATAGAATAAATACAAATCAATATATGAAATGAAATACAAGGTAGCTGGGACATCTTCCTGTTCATGGACTTTCTGCTTGGGTGAGAAGGACCATTTATAGCCTTTCTGGATCTGGGAAAGTTCAAAGCCTAATTGAAAATCTACCCATAGATAAAGCTCCCTCCCTCAGGACTCTGTCAGTGGGGGTTGGGAAGCATTCCAGTCATAGCTCACTTAAATGCCTTTTCCTTCCTTGAGAATGGGTAAGGTGAGCTGCTATGGGAGAATGTTAATTTATCTGACACAATGGCAAAAGTGCTATAGCCCCTGAACTGGAGTTAGGAAATCTGAGTTCAAGTCCCAGGTTGGTCCCTTTCAAGCTGATCTTCTACATCATTTACTTAAGACCTTTCACCATCCTGATTACCTTCCTCTAAATACTCTCTAGTTATTAATTGTCCTACTTAAACCATGGCTGCTAGAACTGAACTCAGTACTCCAGATGAAACCTGATAAAGACAGAATAGAATGGAACTGTCCCTCTAGAGGGCCAGGCCTGTAGTCAGGGAGACCTGAGTTCAAATCCAGCCTCAGAAACTTCCTAGCTGTGTGACCCTGGGCAAGTCACTTAACCTTGTTTGCCTCAGTTTCCTCATTTGCAAAATGACATGGAGAAGGAAATGGCAAACCCTTCCAGTTGCCAAGAAAGCCCCAAATGGGGTCATGAAGAGTTGGACATGACTGAAAAATGACTGAAAAACATGAACCTCTTAACACAGCCCAAGGTCATAGCTTTTTGGCTCCCACATGACATTGTTCACTCATCTTGAATTTGCCCTCCACTTGAACACTGAGATCTTAAAATTTTTTTAACCTAGAGCCAAAAACACCAGAATCAGTGATGTTATTTTCTTAATTTTGTGTGTCCAAGTCATGTTTCCCCAGAGTTATTGAGGAAAGAGAGCATGTTTTCTTTTTCTTGCATCCTTCCTCTGCCCCAACCCCTGTCTGTTGGAGCACTATTGGGGAACAAAGAAAGAGCTGAATAAAATTAACAGATACATTTTAAAAAAGAAGTTTTATTGATGTGGCTTTTTTTTTTTACCATTATGAATTTTTATAGTTTACTCCCAGCCTATGAAAGACTTCTTGTAATAAAGTAAAACAATCAAGTCAAATGAATAATACAGTGAAATGAATGGACCATTCTGTATCTGTAGAACCCTTTGCTTTCTATCTTAAGAAATATTAGCAAAAATCTTTTTTCTATCCCTCCTCCCCACCTCATGGATAAAAAAGAAAATGAAAAACAGATTCCCTGTAATGAATGAGCTTAGTTGAGAAAAACAAATTTCCCCAATGGCTGTATGAAAAGAAAAAGTAAAAGGTATGAAATCAAATTGGTTATTGACTGAGTGATTATTGTTGATTCTCTCTTGTCTGCATTCCTAGAATCTTCTCCTGACTAAAATCCAGTGAATGTGAAGAAAGAATCCATGCTCTCCAGGGACTTGAATGTACAGTGGGTCCCTTAGGTAGGACAGAACTGTTAGGGGAAGACTGGGCTCCTTCAGATATTCTGCTATAGAATTTTCTCCTATTGAGTCTTTGGAGCTGACTCTGTCTTCTTGAAAATTATGCCATTAGAGCCCACACTCTGCTGTGTCTCACTAGTCATTCAGTCAATAAACATTTGTTAAGCATTTACTTTATGCCAGGAACTGGGCTAAGCACTGGGGATGCAAAGAAAAATAAGACAGTCCCTGCCCTCAAGAAGCTTACAATCTAATGGGAGGAGAAAACACACAAAAAGAAACCGAAAAGCTAGGGGGATGAAGGGTGAGGGTAGGGGAGTTAGTACCAGGAATGGGGCAATGCTTGAGAGGTCCAAAAGCAGTGTAGCTGGTGGGAAATGGGGAGAAGATTGTACTGGGCTCCCTCTTTAAATGGAGGCCCCGAAGTCATGGCTCTGCTCTCCAGTCAAAGGATCCAATCACATCAAGCCCAATCTTACTAAACTGACACTAGTCCAGGGATGGGTTCCACGTCTGGGGTCCAAAGACAAGCCTAGTCAAGTCCAGAGGGTCTCCTTTTCAGGTTAATGGTAGGATGGTAAAATTTGTAGCCAGAGCAACTCTTAAAAACAATCATCTGTTTAGAATATGTGAATTTTTGTAGGGAGTGGGAATACCCATTTTGACAAATTATAGATTCATGAAATATTTAAGAAATTGGGGAAGGCTGCACAATGTTAGGTGTCCCCTATATCCATTACAGTGGTTCCTGGACAGGGGTAGGTCAGAGACAGAGTAAATAGAGCACTGGATCTGGAGTCAGGAAGAACTGAGTTCAAATCCTGCCTCAGACACTTATAAGTTGTGTGACCCTGGGCAAGTCATCTAACTTCTATTCACCTCAGTTTCATCAACTGTAAAGTGGGGATAATAATAGCACCTACTTCTCAGAGTTATGAGGATCAAATGCACTAATATTTGTAAAACACTTAGCATAGTACCTGGCACATGGCTAGGAGCAGTATCCTGATCCCTTCAAACTCTCACTGAGTCAAGGCAGAATCCTTAATCCTTCTGAACTCATATTGGACTGATCAGCCACAGTTGAATACATTGTACCTTGACCCCAAAATTGTGATGTCATTGGTTCCACTTTGAGGACAAAGGACAGACAACAACATTCAATTACTTACGAGCATGTGTATTCAAGATTTCTTTTTTTTTTTTGTAGAGGAAACAAATAACTGTCCATAGTAATGGAGGAAATGGATCTTAGGTTCTTTAGAACCAGCAGTTTCTTGTAATAAAAAGATGTGTGACAATTGAGCTGCAAATTTCTCGAGTATTTTGCAGGCCTTAATGTTTATATTACTTAACTGACAATGTCCACTGCCCATTTTGTTGTTTACTTTTGCACACACTCATGCCTTATTTCCTAAACCTAACTGGGCTGCCTTTTCCTTGAGGCTCTGCACCCTTCTTGAAGCTTCTTCTATTCAATTAATTGGGTATGGATGTTCTGGGAGGACTAGCCCCTCTGGTATGAGGGCTTGCTGAGCCCTTTTCTAGGCTGCTCATCCACCTTTGGGGTCCACCTGTCACTCAACTCTTACCTGTGCCTCCAAGAAGCTATAGCATATTTACCCTGTTAAAACTGTCTGGGAAGAGGGTTAACCCAGGTTGAGGGTAACTTATGGGCCTCAAACCCATTAATGAGTGTAGCAGCAAGCACCCTAGCATACCCAGGATGGCTGCTAGTGCACGTTCTTTGATCTGCTTTTCTAAAGGAAAGCAACTCAAAAGGAGTTAGCAATCTTACTTTAATCAAACATAGATATCATTCACTTAGTTCAGGGGAAAGAGTCAGCACCCTGAACTTTAGAAAACACAAACAGAAATCACAAGCAGACAAAAAATACAGACAGAGAAAACAACACAATTCAACAGACCAACAGACAGAGCTTCTAGCTGTCTGACCATTACATCCATACAGTGTTAGTTACCAGAGAGAGAAGCACCAACATCTGGGTTTTCAAAGCCAGGGGGCTCAACGGCTGCCCAGAGTCTCATCTGGCCAAATCGCACAACTCTTCCCATAAGTGAACCCCAAAGCAAAATATCACCTCAGGGAGTATACATAGCCTTCTCTAGGGTCAGAAGACATCACAGCCTTTGTGACCCACTGCCTGATTACAAAGTAACAAAAGGTGTGGACCTTCCTGAAAAACAAGCCTCCCCAAAGCAACCTAAGTGAGGTTCATTAAGGGCAGGGAAGATCTTCAAATTCCTTTACCATTACAGTGAGTTTAGGGGGATGTCTTAAGCACATGAAGATTTCCCCATCAGAATGGGCGATTGAGAGCAATTTGTTTCAGTGGGCTACGAAGGTGTCAGAAATGGCACTGTGAGGTATTTAGAGCTTGGTCAGACATCAAAGATGCCGAGGTCATCCATTGCATCCTGGGCCATCACCAGTTGTCTTAACTTTTTCTTGCCACTGTACTTCAATGACTCTGGAAGAGAGAGTGAGGCTGATGACTTTATGCAACTCTGCCTCACTTAAATCCAATTCACTATTGTAAGTCAAGACATCGCTCATCCCCCCACTATTTTATTATTTTACTCCAAATAGCAGACAAAGCTGGCAAATGAAGGCCAGCTTTTTGAAGCTGATGTTGGATACAGGCTTTTCTGGAGTGGCCACTGTGAGGAGGAACTCTGTGAAGATGGCATAGATTTTGCAATCAGGTCTAAGCTAGTCAGCAAGCTTGTCTTTAGTACCAACTGTGAGACATGGGAGATGCTGACATATGATCTCCCAGCATGGCGTGCCCTCATCAAAAAAGGCACTATATTCTATGAGCAAAGCAGAGTTGCAGTAGCACGAAGGAAACATGAGATGTGCAAACCTAGAGAGATTTCCATCTCAAACGTTTAGATGGACAATTTGTACCTGATCTGAACCTGAGCCTTCTGAACTCATATTGGGCTGATCAGCCACTGATGAATACGTTGTACCTTGACTCCAAAATTGTGATGTCATTGAGGACAAAGGACGGATAACAACATTCAATTAATTGAGCACCTACTATGCCTTCTATTAATAGAATGCACAGTCCTTTTCCCACTCAATTCAATAAACACTGATTATGAGAGCCCACTATGGTGCTTTGGCACTCACTGAATCATAGAGTTTGAAGGAGCTTCCATCAGGGGCCATCTGTTCCAATCATTATCTAAATAAGAATCTTTTCTGCTACTCCCTAAACTGACAGTCATCTCTAGTAATCCTATGAAAGTCCTTTTACCAACCTGGGCCTCGATTTCCTCATCTGTAAAGTGAGGGTGTTTGACTAGATCAGTATGAATAATTAATCCCAAGAATTGGTTTCATTTTTCATATTCACACTATTCAAGGTTATAATTACACATAAAACAATAATAATAATTAATGGCTAAGATTTATTTATAGGCACTTTGCCAAGCACTTTATAATTATTATAGCATTTCAACCTCACAACAAACCTGGGAGGTAGGTGCTATTATTATTCCCATTTTACAGATAAGGAACTGAGGCAGTCAGAGGTTAAATGACTAGGTTTGCCTAAGTTTTCACAGCTAGGAAGTGTCTGTGGTCACACTTGAACACAGGTCTTTCTGACTGAATTTGGTGCTCTATCCAATGTGCCACTTAGTAATGGGTTCCAATACAGTAGAAATAAGCAAAGAAAAAAATATTAAAGTAAGTTTCTAAAAATCTGTTTATTAACATAATATAGTAAAGGATAAAAAATGTATTTCTGATTCAAGCTTATTACAAAAGAATAGAGTTGTTATGGAAAGCACAGTTAAAAAAATTTAAGAAACACTACTAAAATACCTGAAGAAAAGCTTACACTGATTAATGATGAAAGCATCATTCTCATCATTTGAAATGTTTCAGAGGCATAGACTGAGCTGTCATTCTTTAAATTTCCTTACATAGGCTGGTAGGTACATTGAGCTTAATCAATATCTCAGAGAATTTGCATTTTCACATCCTCATACAATGAATCAAGTGTAGTTGGATGACTTGGCATAATGTAAAATCAGTAATGCTTTAAATGTGATATTTTGGTCTTCACAGTGTATTTCAACAGCTGGGCTATAACAACTCGAAAACCATCCTTAAAAAACAGTTTTAGCCTTCCCATGCTTTCTTATTTGACCAACAAAGAACCGGAAGTGATCACTGATTGTAAGCCTTTCAGAGCCCAAGGATTTTGAGAATGATAAACAAACATTGGTTTTCATTTAAAATCCTCTTCTTTATTACCTCCAAATAAAAGTGTTAGATGAGCCTTAGATACTTTAAATCCAGGTTGAGTTTTATTTTCCCTAGAAATTAAGTTCTAGAAGGCATTATTTTCTAGTGTTAAGCCTGTTTCATCCACATTAAAATTTTGTTAATTGGTATCTCCACTTTCTCCAATTATTTTCTTCAAAGTAACAGGCCTTGGGGCAGCTAGGTGGTGCAGTGAATAGGACACCAGCCCTGGAGTCAGGAGGACCTGAGTTCAAATTTGGCCTCAGACACTTATCACAAAACTAGCCGTGTGGCTTTGGGCTAGTCACTTAATCCCAACTGCCCTACCTTCCCTCCTCCAAAAAAATAAAAAAAAGCAAAGCAAAACAACAGGCCATTTAGCTGCCCTGTCCTCATTTGCACTAGCCAGCTCTCTAATAATTTTAACATTATGCAATTGAACTTGGTTTTAAAAGTTATGGTACCCAACCAAAAATTATGGTAATAGTTCCTTCGTTCTCCAGTTTATTTCCATTTTCTTTCATTACCTTAAATGGACTTGAAGTTTTGACTGAATGGCTGTTCTGCCAAGAGGAATGAATTTTTGATGGCAATCCTCAATTCACAGGGCTAAAACGTGCTTCATTTCTATTACTGTAACACTTCTATTCCTTGTAGTTGTTTGCCAACTATAAAAAGCTGAGGGGAAGCTAGGTGGCACAGAAAGTAGAGCACTGGCCATGGAGTCAGGAGGAACTGAGTTCAAATGAGATCTCAGTCACTTAACACTTGCTAGCTATGTGACCTTGGGCAAGTCACTTAATCCCAATTGTCCTGCCTTCCCTCCTCCTAAAGGACCATCCCCCCACCCCACTCCCCACCCCCCCCAAAAAAAACCAAAACTGATGCGACTTTGCATCTTACTTTTACTTTTCTTTGTGTTATCATATCCCATATTGTAGATTCAAGCCTTCTGGCTTGTCCTGTTTTAGACTTAATATGATCATGTTCATGCCACTTAATTGTACCATATTTTTGTTCTAATGAAATAACAAATCTCTTCTTTTGTGTGTGCTGGCAGTGTTTCCATCCAAATTATTCTCCCTTCTGTATATTTTGTTAATAGTTCTTAGTTAAAAAAAAAATAGCCCAACTGTAGTTAATATGGTACACAGTAGCACAGTACATCTACCCTTGACAATAAGCAAGCACAGCTTGATGAACTATTGGTGTGTAAAAACTCTCGATTAGCTCAAATGTGTTGCACTAATTGAATTTTGGCTCACATTAAATATATAAATGGTATCATTTTATAATTTTCACTCAATTTTGGCATTATTTGAATTTGCATTCATTGTGATCTGGCCAAATTTGTTTGTTTTACCTTATTGTATTCCTTTATTCTGAGAGAAGATTCTCTTGGGAAGTTGCAATAATGTAAAACAAACAAAAACATTTTTAAAAATCATTGAAAAAAAAAAAACCCAAAACTTTCCATGATTGTGGCAACTTCCTTTACTTGAATCTCAAAACCATAGGGTATTAAGTGGAACCAGAACAATGTTCCCCATACTACAACCTAATATAATGTTAATTTGTCTGGTTTCCATGCCACACTATTGACTTATTTCAAATTTGCAGTCTACAAAAACCAGCTGTTTGTTGTAAGTATGTGTGAATTTTACCAGTCTTTCTGTTTAGTCGAGGAAGCCAGGCTTGTTAAATACTTTAATATAGCAACATTTCTCATTAAGGTTGGAAGCCTTCCATTTAAAAAAAAAAAAAAGAAAAGCAATTGATTCTGGAAATATAAGTGTACACAAAAGTATGGCCAAAAGTACACATTTACTGGTTGTTCTACCCTGCAGCAAACATGAACTGCTGTTGGTCTGTAGCCACAGCGTGTAACTATTTAAAAAACTGCTTTCTGTCACCAATTCATAGTCAATGCCATTGTCAGTGACATCATTAAGAATTTCCTGCCTATGAAAAAAACTTTCCTTTACATAGATTTCTTTTAAAAGAACTTTTTTTGGGGGTTTGTAATTGAATTATTTTTACTATTCCCTTGTAGTTTCATATTGAGGTTTTAAGGGTGATATATTTGAACTTTGGCGATATATTTGAACTTTTATCATAAACGTCAAAGTTCAAATGTCAAACCACGAGTGTATATGACAATGCAGATGTCTGTACTACCTTGTAAGAAAAGTACATGTGATTATTCTCCTTTCTGATAACATCTGCCATGTGATGTGTATAAAATTATAAATATTGAATTATTGAAATATTGAATTTCAGAGTTCAGAGGGACCTTAGAGATCATTGAGTCCAACCCCTTCATTTTATAGATAAACTGAAGCTGGGGAAAGAAGAAATGTCTTGCTTGAACCACTTATATAAATAAATTAATATTACTAAAATTTCCTCTGTTTTCTCCAAATATATAACTCCAAATAAGGAATGAATAGGTTATTAAACCTAGAAATGAATGCTACTTTGAGCCCAGAATGCCCTAGGTCTTCTTTATTTCTTCATCTAGTTGATCTAGATGGCCTTTGAGGTTCCTTCTGGTTCCAGTTCTATGATCCTATGATTGTAATTTCAAATTATTCACTAATTCAGAAATGACCACTACATTTGTTCAATGTCTCAGATTGATTGAAGATCAAAAGTTAAAATACATGCAATATACTTTATAAAACATCACTTTTTAAATGTGAACTGTCAATATTAGCATAATTATCTGTTGTATCCTTATAGAAATTTTGTCAAAGAAAATATTTTTTTGAACTCATCTGTCTGGCCTTCAAGATCTGCCATTTGTAGGTCAAGATGTGAGTGAAGCAGGACACATTTCAGAGTCTGAATCCTTTACTGAAAACATAAGCCTGGAAATCCCCTTGATCTTGAAAAATGTCAAAACTGACAGGCTTATTCTACTAGTATTCTCTGCTGTTATAGGCTGACTCCCCATTGGTATGTTCTCACTTGTAAGACAGAGTTTAATGGAACAGTAAATGGTAGACACACTGGAGTGCTTTGAATTGCAGATATACCAAAGGATTGTTTCTAGGTGACAAAGCTGGAGGTGCTTACTGAACATAACATGATGAAGGCCAGCTTTGGAACATTCTACTCTAGTAATCCCTCAGATTGAAATTCTGAGGGACTCATCATTACTGTCAAGAAGCAAAGGCTTTTCCTAGTCTCCCTCATTGGGCTTTCCATTTTCAGAATATATATTACACCCACTTCCTTAGTTGCATTCCATTAGACTATAAGCTCATTGAGGGCAGGGACTATTTCTGCCTTTCTTTGTATTCCTAATGTTTAGAAGGATGTTTACCCCAAGCATATGAAGACTTCTCCCCTTCTCTGTCAGTCATGGAATGGCTGTGTGAGAACATTCTGTTCCAATCACCTGTGATAGTAATGGAATATAAAGATTCCCCTGTATTGGCTTGTTTTTCATATTGATTGTGTTAAAACCCAGAGCTTGTTAATCCCACCTGTGGGATGGACTTGTTGATGTGAAAAGAAAGTCCTGAACTGGGAGGAGCTGGTGACGTAGATTTGGAGAGACAAGAGAGAGGCAGAAGAACTTTTTGGAAGCAGCACCTCGTGGAGGCAGAGAGAGACCGAGAGAATTGCTGGGGGCCACTTTGAATTGCCCTGGACTTTTGAGACCTGCCCCCTGAGCTGCCAAGGACTGAGGAGACATGGCTGTTTTGCTGGTACTTTGTCTGTCTGTTTTGATGTTGTCTTGCCAGGTTTGTCCACTGGTGAAAGACAGTCCTTTTGTTGAAGAAGTCCTGGAACCTAGCTGTCAGCTAAGAGCTCCTGAGACTGTCCTGCAGACAGAGAGTGAATACTGTCCACTGGTGAAGAACAGTGCTGTTGTTGCAGGGGTCTGGGAACCTTTCTGTTGGTTCAGAAGCCCTGAAGAAGGATTTTCTTGTTGTATGTTTACAGAAATCCTGGGAGAGAGTTTTGCTAATGTTTTCAGGGGTTCTAGGACTGTTCTACAGACAGAGGATGAATTAATGAAGGGACTGGCAAGGTATCTCGTGGCCTTGCTAAGCCTTGTCTCCCCAGGAACTAAGATTGCTGAGAACTTGCCTCGTGTCAAGATGAAGAAAAGACCTCCATTTGGGTATTAAGTGCTGTGCTTAAAGTTGATGTAACTCTGGGGTAGATTGAATTGTGATCCAAGGGTGGGGAACTTTTGACCTTTTTGTGTTCTATGGTTGAACAAATGAATGTATTTTACTTAGATTGGAAACTAATCTCCATTTGAGAAGAGGGGCTTTGTGGTGGACTAAATGAAGGTACAGCCTAGGGGTGGAGTAGTATTTAGAACAGGGACTTTGTAATTGATTTGAATGATTGGAAGGTCCTGGGGTGGGGTAGTACTTGGAGATTATTTAATCACACCTACTGTGTTTCCCCATAATAAGACCTATCCCGAAAATAAGCCCTCCCCTTACTGTGTAAGATTCCTCTAAAATAAGCCCTCCCCCGAAAATAAGCCTTATTGAGATTGCTACTGTAGTGAAGGTGATCCCCTGCGCTACACGCTACATTATGGTACCCTCTGTATGCACCATTCCCCCCCCCC
>NW_027187460.1:24519308-24553400 GCF_028583685.1 Petaurus breviceps papuanus | reverse complement strand
CCCGTGAAACACACGCCGCTCCGAGCTGCATCCAATCAGAGCTGCAGCAGTGAGCGCGTCATCCTGTTCTTCCCCAGTGATTTGCTTGCTGGCACCATTGAGAGCAGTGCCGCGGAGGAGAGCTGAGGCAGGACAACATAAAAACCCGGTATGTAAGCAGGAGTGAGGGGGCATGATGGAGGATAAAAAGGGCATGATGGAGGAAAAAAGAAGAACTCAGGGGGCATGATGGAGTGAAAAGAAGGACTGATGGTCATAATTTTATTATTCTGTCTGTTTTGACCCCCAGACATGAGTACAAAAAGGAAGAGCTATACTGTTGAGTATAAGAAAGCAATTGTAGAGGAGTCACATGGCAAGAATCTTGCAGTTTTCTGTAAAGAAAAACTTTTGGATCTTCGAATAAATAAGCCCTCCCCTGAAAATAAGCCCTCTGGTGTTTTTCTGTCCAAAAAAAATAATAAGACAGTGTCTTATTATCGGGGAAACATGGTAGTAAATGCTGTATTTTGAATGATGTCATGTTTTGATCTTCTCTGTTCTTGGTTTGTCACTGAATAAAATGGAGAGCACCTATGCTGGTATTTTGAACCTTGGGAAGTTGCCTTTCCTTGGCATTACATTACATCACTATGAAGGAAGCTGAAGGAAACACCATGGAGCACTTAGAACTTGGTCAGAAGGGGTGGCTAGGAGTCTCAGCAAGAAGAACACTGGCCCTGGAGTCAGGAGGACCTGGGTTTGGATCTGGCCTCAGACATTTGACATAAAAACTAGCTGTGTAACCTTGGGCAAGTCACTTAACCCCAATTGCCCTCCCCTCCCCCCTCCAAAAAAAAGCAAAAAAAAAAAGAACTTGGTCAGACAAGGAAGACACCAAGGTCATCCACTGTCCCCCAAGCCATTGCCAGTTTTTTTTTAAATTTCATTTTTAATTTATGGAATAAAACTTGACTTTTGTGCTGCCATTGGACTTTGATGATTCTGGAAGAGAGAGATGACTGTGAAACTCTACCTTACTTAAAATCCAATTCATGCTCAAGACAAGACATCTCTTGTAATGCCAGTGGTCCTCTTTGGTCACAAAGGACAAACAGCAACAACATCAACATCAGCAGCAACCACAACAATGTTTAACACAGTGTTTATCTAGAAACATCAGGGTACAGTGGAAAGAACATTGGAGAGGAGACTGGGGGTTCAAATGCCAACTTTGTTATTAATAATAGGTTGATAGTTTCAAAGATGGAAAGAACCCGAGAGGCCATTGAGTTTATGTCCTCTTATTTTGGAAATAAATATGCAGGGGTCCAAAGACATTAATTGACTTGTCCAGAGGCACATAATTAGTAAATGTCTGAGATAGCATTCAAATTCAGGTCTTCCTGACTCCAAAATTAATGTTTCCTGGCAACTGTACGATATTTGTATCTGCTTAGTTATCTGTGGCTTATCTTATAGTAGGAAGCAGTTAAAAGATCCCTTTGTGTCCTTTAGGGTCGTTTTCTTCCTGACCATTTGATAGGATCTTCTCAGTGAGATCTCTGATTACTCAAATTAAATCAGCTTAACAGTCCATACAGGAAAGACTAAGTGAATGAAAACTACTTAATTTCCAGACAAGCTTTGGATAGCTAGTTCATTGAGTTAGCATGTCAATCATTATATAGAGATATTAGGGATGGAAGAAAACAGTGGAATGAATTGCTTTGGGAAACTGTGTAGTCCTTTAAACCACTACAAGTTGTTCCTCTGTGCAAAGAACCATTCTTCTCCTCCCTCCCCCAAACAAATATAACTCTAATAATACTGTGTGACTGCAAAATTTGGAGCACCACCATCTCCAAAAATTCCAATGAGCAGATGATTCAAAGGCTAATGGAGTCCAAGAACAGACCGTAGCATATTTCCATAGATATCCTATGCTAAAGAGGTGGCAATTTGCTAAATGAGAAGCAGGTAGGTTGTAGAGTACACAGAGTGCTGGACTTGGAATAAGGAAGATGTGGATGCAAATTCTGTTTCAGTTGCTCACTTAGCTCTGTGACTCTGGGAAAGTCACTTAAACTCTCTGTTTCCTAATCTATAAAATGGGGATAATAATATCACTTACCTCAAGTGTGGTTGTGAAAACCAAATGAGATAATCAATGTATAGTGCTATGCAAATACTAGCTGTTATTATTAAATGGCATAAAATATATCATTGAGAAGACATGGGATTGGAAATATGGGTGAGCTGTCCATGTATGAGAATGAGGTATTATAGATGGACAACCCAGATACTTTCCACTTACCTGTGAAATGTAAAAACAAAACAAACCCCAACAATAACAACAAACAAATAAACAAAAACACCCAGAGCAACACCTCTAGACTACTGGGAAGGACCTTTGTGGATGAACATGTTCAAGATTGGCCCAGAATGAGAAGGCTAATTTGTGCATGGTTTGTGCTATATGCCCATGAAGGGCACACCTATAGGAATGACATTGTTGATCTGTTGAAGCATTGGCTTCGTAGGGTGACTAAGCCTCCCTCGGCCGCTTAATGAATGTGCGTGTCTCATTTCTTGCATATTTATATATGTGTTTAATGGATATCCTTGACATCTCTTTCATTATTATCTATCTTTGATGATGAATTCACTGAGGGCAAAGAAAGACGTTAAGGGGGACACTGGCAAACTGGATCTTTTCCATACATTATCAGGAGAGATAACATACAATACTTGATAAACCTTAAAGTGTGTGTGTGTGTGTGTGTATGCATAAATAAGTATACCTGACATCAAGCTTAAATTTTCTACTTTGCAACTTCCACTCATTTCTCTGATTCTTCTGTCTGGTGCCAAACAGAACATTCTGCCTCTAGATCCCAGTCTTTGCTGAGAGTAAGGAAATGTGTTGCAACATCAGTCCTCTCCAGCCAATGTCAGTCATTGCATTCCATATGAACTTGGTTGCCTTTTTGTGTAGTTTTCATTTACTTTGATGTAATTGTTGTGCAGAGTGCTTTCCTGGTTCTCCTTTCCTCTCTCTGCACGAGCCTATCATATCTTTACCCACAATCTGAAAAGCCCTCTGTGTTTTATCCTGATATTTGAATCACCCACTTACTCCCACCTTCACTTTTCACTCTTCTTTTGACCTTAAGATCCTTCTTGTTATAGCATTCTGACTTATTCCTGAGTCCATTTGTAGATGATTAGTCAGAAAACTTTTTTTACCCTTCACAGTGGAACTTCTTATGTACCTAGATTGGTGCTAGTCAACTGTGTATGGGATGTGAAAATTATGAAATACAGCACTTGACTAAAAAAATGTATAATCTAGCCAAGGAATGAGGCATGTGAAAATGAGACATTTAGAGAAGAAAACATTCTGTTGCTTTGATGATTATGTGATTCAAACATCAAGGGCAAAAAGAAAAAGCACAAATCCCCAAATGGCCAAAAAGAAAATCCAAAGAGAAAAGAGAGATCACTGTGGACTGATGAACACTTCACCAAGGACTTGAAAGGAAGGTTAGGGAGGATATGAATTGATTAAGACCAGAGGTATTGCTTATGAACAGGTGATCATTGTGGTTCAGATCTGTACTTTTAATATTGTCATGTCTTTGTTATCATCCCCATCTTATATGTAGGACACTGGAAAAAGCATTGTGCACTTTGAGTCTCAAGATGTGAACCTTAAGTTAATGGCCCTCTGAGCTGCCTATAAAGAAATTCATTCTGTTTGCTGGTTTCTTCCTACATAGAATATGGATAGTGCTTGCATTTCTGAGACCACAAGGTCCTTATGAGGATCAAGTAAGATTTTAGGATTGTAGATTTAGAACTAGAACTTCTAGTTCTTTTCTTTTTTGGCTGCTTTTTGGAGGGGGAAGGCAGGGCAATTGAGGTTAAGTGACTTGCCCAAGGTCACATGGCTTGTGTTAAGTGTCTGAGGCTGAATTTGAACTCAGGTCCTCCTGATTCCAGGGCAGGTGCTCTATTTACTCTATTCCACCTAGCCGCCCCTAGAACTTCTAGTTCTCAAAGGTCATCTAACCTTATTTTTCAGATGGAGAAAGTAAGTCCTAGAGAGGCCTTGATTTACTCAAAATCACAGACAAAGAAAGCATCAGAGTGAACATCTGAACCCAGGTCCTTTGGAATCCAGAGCCAGGACGCCTCTTTACATTGCTTCCTCAGTTATGCAAAGGTCTTCAAAACTCTCAGGCAGTACTTTTATGTAGACTGGTATCTCAATAAAAATTAACATCTTGATTCTGGGTTTCCATGAATACAGATCTTTTAATATTTCCAGAACATATGGCTGTCCTTCAGGGTCCCTGGGCCTGCTTGAAAAACGTTTATGTTCATCAATTCTTAGATTTAGAGCTGGAAGGAACCTTAGTGGCCCTTGAGTTGAATTCACTCATTTAATAGATGAAGAAACTGAGGTCCAAAGAGGTCAAGTTATTTAGGGTCATAGGTTCATGCATTTAGAGCTGGAAAAGGTTTTAGAGGTCATTTGAACCCAACCCCCTCTTTTGACAGAGGAGAAAACAAAATCTGAGAAGGGAAGTAATGTGCATGTTAGTAACAAGGAGAATCAGGATTTGAAACCCCATCTCATGACTTCATATCTAGTTCTCATTCTCATCAAACCAAATTTGTTATTAAATTGTCATTGTTATTGCTTTTTCTTTCCTCTGGCATGCAGAGTTACTCAGGGTAGTTCCAAAGTATCCCAGGTTTCCAGGCATCCAAGAGATGCCTAAGATTCAGTAAAGCTAAGTGAGGACAAAAGCTTACATCTTTTTTTTCCCCCCTACTCCTTCCTCTGCCAGAATTACCCAGGCCTGGCCTTGCTGTACCCCAGTGATAGCTGTTCCTGTTACTGACCTGACTGATCTTTAATGCCTCCTCTGGGTCCCTTGGACATCTAGGGACAGCTAGGTTGGCACGGTGGCTAGATTGCTGGGCCTCAAGTCAGGATAGACTTGAATTCAAATCCAACCTCAGACACTAGCTGTGTGACCCTAGGCAAATCACTTATCCCTGTTTGCCTCAGTTTCCTCTTCTGTAAAATGAGCTAGAGAAGGAAATGGCAAATCACTCCAGTATCTCTGCCAAGAAAATCTCAAATGGGATCATGAAGAGTTGGACACGACTGAAAACAATTCAACAACTCAGTCTCTCAGTGATTCTATATCCTATACATTAATCAGATTGTTTATTGAGCACCTACTATGAACACAGGCTTTGCTAAGCATACTTTATTTCCAGTATGAAGATGTGTTATTTGGAGAGCCAATAGCCAGCAGAAAGAACACCCTCTTCCAGTTTAGCTGTCTGATCATGAAGAATCATCAACTCATTTTAGGACAGATTTAGCATTTAAAAAGATCTCAGGCTAGAAAGATGAGCCAAATCTAACATGAAACCAAATTGGCATAAATGTAAAGTTCTACAGTTGAGTTAAAGGCATTGGCTATATGAGTACAAGATGAGAAAGATGTGGCTTCATAGCAGTTCATGTGAAAAGGACATGGGGATTTTGTTGCCTGTAAGTTCAATATGAGTCAGTAGTAGTATGATATGGTTGCCAAAAAATAGCTAATGCAGTTTTAGGCTGCAAAAGATATTATCATGAATATATGTGACCAGAAAAGGAGGTGGTCCAGTCATATAGTGAAGAGTAAGGAAAGCATTTGGACAATCTGAGTGCTATTCTGGTACCCAAGAAATATGAAGAGAACCAGACCTACAGTGTTTTGGTTTGGTCCTCTGGAATAGTAATTCTCAATGTTTTTGGGCTCAGGACCCCTTTATGCTCTTAAGATTTATTGAAGACCCTCCCTCTCCCAAAGAGCTAACCTAATCTAACTAAGCTATAGCTATTTACCATGTTAGAAATTAAAGCAACTTAGTGATAGTGATATTTAAAAAAAATTTTTTTTAAAGCAATCGGGGTTAAGTAACTTGCTCAAGGTTATACAGCCAGTTATTTCTGGGTGTGGTGCTGAGTATCTGAGCCCGGATTTGATCCGGGTCATCCTGACACTGGAGCCGATGCTCTTACTCGCTGAGCCACCTGGCCACCCCTAAGCAATTGGGGTTAAGTAACTTGCTCAAGGTTACATGGACAGGTGTTTCTATGTGGGAGCTAAGTGTCTAAGCCCGGGATTTGATCTCCAGGTCATCCCAACACTGGAGCTGGTGCTCTTACTCACTGTGCTACCTGGCCTCCCCTACTTAGTGATATTAGTTAAAGAATTTTGACTTTGCAGACTCCTTGAAGGGGTCAGGAGTCCCCAGACCACACTTGGAGAATTGCTACTCCAGAGAGGATTTCTAGAAGGATGTGGCCAAGAAAATCAATCATCAAAATCATCACTATTTCAACATAGAGTATCTAGAAGAAGGGAGCAACCATATTATTCCTGATGTTTTCTGTACTTTTTTTGGAGGACTAGGGTGAGCTCTAGTACTGGAGTTAGTACTAGGGTTATTTTATGAGCCACATTGACAAATTGGAGCGTGCCCAGGGGAGTGCTCAAGGGTGATAATAGAATATATCTTGTGAAGGTCAGTTGAAGCAGGAGGGGATGTTTAGCCTGGAAAAGACAGAACTAAATGTGGGTAACAATAACTATCTTCAACTATTTGAGGGGTTCTGACATGAAAGAGGGACTAGACTTCTCTGTGGCTTCAGAGGTTTGGACTGAAATGTAAGCATAGAAATTATAGGGTGGCAGATTTCAACTCTGTAGGGAAGAATGCCTTAAAAATTAGTGCTGTCCAATATAAAATAGGTTACTTCACTGGCCCATTTTCCTATCACTGAAAGTGTTTCAGGAGACTAGATGATCACTTGCTGAGAGCAGATGTCTTGTGAAGGGGGTTTGTCTTTTGGATGGGTTGAATTAAAAACCTCCAGGGAACCTCAGTTTCCTCATCTGTCAAAGGAAATGGTTATACCGAATGATTTTTTTTTTTTTGAGAATCCTTTCAGGGCTCTGTCCCCTAACCAGCTCATTCTTCATATCATTGTCAAAGTAATATTTCTAATACCTGCATGAACATATTACTTCCTGTCTCAAAAATCATCAGTTGTTTCCCATTGCCTAATGAATAAATGACAAATTCTTTAGCTTGGCATTCAAGCCCACTCCTATGTGTTCAGCCTCATTTCATGGTGATTTTCTTCATTAACACCACACTGTGGACAGGCTTTGTTATCTACTGATTTCTAATCTTGTTCCCCTGTCTCTTTACTTTGTACATGCCATTCCCATCTACCTCCTTTAAGGCTAGCTCAGGTGCAAACTCCCACTTGAAATTTCCCTTAATACCATCAGTTGGAAGTGTTTTTCCCCTCCCTTGACTTTCTTAGTCCACTCTTTTTGACTACCTTAAGCACATGAAAATTCTGTAAATTGAGTTACAGTCCCTAGTGTACATATTTTGGCCTGTTACTAGACTGTATCTTTTTTGAAGACAGGGACTGTATTATTATTATTATTAATTTTTCATCCAGAGCACCTAGCATAGCACCTTTGATGATATTGAAAATTCAATGTTTACTGAATTTGAGCTTAATTAAATTCTTGTGAATTTCAGCCTCATGTATTTTAGGATTCAGAGGATTTTTTTTTTTTTTGCTTTTTGGATGTCAATTGGGGTTAAGTGACTTGTCCAAGGTCACATGGCTAGTTTTTGTGTTAAAAGTCTGAGGCCGTATTTGAACTCAGGGCCTCCTGACTCCAGGGCCAGTTCTCAATTCACTGTGCCACCTAGCTGTCCTGGTTCAGAGAATTTTTATAACAGTTAATAGCTTGCTTAATACTCTCTCTCCCTTCTTGGGTCACTTCTTCAGACATAGAAGGGAGCTGCACAGGACTGATGACAATTTTGCATTTTTCTTTGTTTCATTGGTTACCAAATACCCAAATTCCTGGTGATGAACTTCTCCTTACTTGTCTGGGTTTCTGAAAATAGACCCCAGGCTATTCCCGAGATCATACTAGAGGTCTTTTCAAGATGAGATGGTGGAAACTACCCGAAAGTATGCTTTGGGATGGCCTTTAAGAACCTAGGGTCTCTTCTATGCCAGTATGAGGCATCTTAGTATCCATAGATATACAGTTGGAGACCCTTGAGCCCTACCTTCCCATTTTACAGATGAAGAAAAAGCAAAATGACCTGCTTGGTTACACAACTAGCAAGTATGTGAGTCAGGGTTTAAACCCTTTTAAAGGTTTAAACAGGTCTTCCTGACTACAAGTCTGGTTGAGTTGGACTTTGTGGGGATGTAAAGAGGGTTCTAAAACCCTCATAATTTTTATAGTGATTATGAATATTAACTTATATATTGGCATTTTGAATGTGAGATTCTTGTTCAGTAAATGAGTAGATATGTTACTTTAAGAAATGAGTCATATCAATCTTGACATTATTATTACAAATCATCAAACCATCAGCCACCACCACACCATCCATATGTGGAACCATTGGTTACAGCAAATGGAGAAGTTTTGGATGCTGTGGATAAGTTCACTTACAATGGTAGTGTACTTTCCAGGAATGTACACATTGATAATGAGGTTAATGTAGGCATTTCTAGAGCTTGTTCAGTCTTTGGGAGACTCTGAAGGAAAGTATGGGAGAGAAGAGGTATTAGACTGACTAACTGAAGGTCTGCTGAGCCGTTGTGCTGACCTCATTGTTGTATGCCTGTGAAACCTGCACAGCCTACCAGAGCCATGCCAGGAAACTGAATTACTTCTTTTTGAATTGTCTTAGGAAGATTCTGAAGATCAGCTGGCAGGATAAGGTACCAGACACTGAGGACCTTTTTTGAACTAAATTGTCAAGTTTCAAACTCTGCTTCAGAGACCACAACTCCAATGGGCTGGCCATGTTGTTCAAATGCAAAACATTGCCAAAAAGACTATTTTATGGAGAGCTCACACAGGGCAAGTGTTCACATGGTGATCAGAAGTGATACAAGGACACTCTTAAGGTCTCTCTTAAGAACTTGGGAATTCATTGTGTGACATGGGAGACACTGGCACGGGACTGATCACCATGATTTGCCCATATCAGAGAGGATGCTGTGCTTTATGAGCAAAGCAGAACTAAAATAGCTCCAAAGAAAAACAAGATGGGCAAATTTAGAGTATCCACCCCAAATGTTCACATGGACTATTTGTGCCTGGCCTGTGGTAGAACATCTCAAGCTCATGTTGGTCTGATCAGCCACTTGACACACTGGAACTTGACTCTAGCATAGTGATGTCGTTTTGGTCTTCTTCAAGAGCTGACACCAACCAAGCAACAAATGAAACCAGAAGACAAATGGAAAATGGAAGTAGATGACTATAGGTTTTCCTTAGAGAATCAAATAAAAGAGTTCTTTATCATGCATCCAAAAGCAAAAGAAACATTGTATTTTATATTGCAGTGCTCCTGATAGGAATTTATAAAAATATTGTGAAGAAAATTATTGCAGCTTATGCTGTCATAGTGTCATAGTGAATGAGAAGGTGGAGGATGTCTATAAAGAACCTGATAAGACCCTTCCAATTAAATCAATATATAATTTAATACTTGAAGAATTCAATTCCAAAGCGGGCACTTAGAAAGATAACCAAAAATATGTTGGAAATTAGAGTTTGAAGGTAAGAAACAAGAGAGGCCAGAGCCTTGTAAAACCCTCCTGCTTATATAGTAAAAATACTTAATTCAAGGGGCGGCTAGGTGGCACAGTAAGAGCACTGGCCCTGGAGTCAGGAGAACCTGGGATCGGTTCCGGCCTCAGATATTTAACACCCACACAAAAAAGAACTGGCCGTGTAACCGTGGGCAAGTTACTTAACCCCAATTGCTTTAAAAAAAATATTAATTCAAGAAAAAGAAGGCATAATGTATGTTGAAACATCAGATAACATTACAGAAGAATTAAAACTTATTATATTTCCCTAGATAAGAAACAATTTGCTATAGAGTTTGGAGTCTTTTTTGAATCAATATGCTGTGTACAATCAGAAGAATGTATCTGAGCAAAGATTAAAACAAAAAACAATGCCAAAATAGAAGAAAGCATAAGCAACAATAAAATATTGCAGGCAATTAAGTCATTTGCAGCAGGGCCTATTTAAACTAGCAGTTGATGCCAAAAGAGAAGTGCATGAAAGAACAGACATTGACACAGAATGTCATCACTTCTTCAAGCAGTTTAGCTGATGCAAACTATTAGTAATCACAAGACCAAAAGAGCACCATAACCAACTTAGCAAACATTTGATGTCCTTTCTAAATAAAGAGATACATCAGCCAAGGGCAGTACTAGTTTAGAATGTCACTCCATTGGAAAATCTTATACAGGAGCTCAGTGGAAGACCATGAGCAAAATTGCTTCATAAAACAGTAATAGCCAATAGAAGGTAAAACAAAACAAGTTTATATTAAATTTAGTGTTATGTCCAAATAATCAAAATTGTTCCAAGGACAATTAAAGATAAATGAAGGGAGGAAAATGAAAAGGCAATTTAAAAAATCTGTGTTTTGGTTTGTTAGTTTTTACAAAAGCAAAGAATCTCTAATAAGGTAGCTCCCAAGCATGTATCACAATTATATCACTCTTTGAAAGATCTAGCGTGCAATGGGATGAATAGATGAATGACATTGGTACCCATGTACCATGTTAAAAGGCCTAGGGAAAGGTCTCCAACAGGTTGGGTGGACCTTATGTAGAAGGCTTAAATGGAAGACAGCCAAGAGTCACACTGGAGGAAAAGGTATGTGCATGAGTTGTGGTTTGCTCCAGGGGAGGGAATACCCACACTTATTTGAATATCAAAGTAATAGGCTATTTGTTTTCATGGAAGGCAACTTCATAAATTGATTCAGAGAAGTCTTCTAGGGAAATTTTACCTGACATTTCATTGTACTAATATAATTTACCACTTCTTTCCATTTCCCCTCATCCCATTGACCCCCTCCCCCCATGGAAGGTTCATGTAGGGGAGAAATGGGAAATACCTTTAAAGAAGTATGTTGGGAACAGGCTGAAGGTTTTTTGCTTTTAAATTAAGAAATTTATCTTGTAGGTAATGGTGAACTATGGTGGACGAAGTTTATGTTCCACAAATGACAGATATGATGGAATTTGGTCATCAGTATACATTGGCTCCTCTAATTACTTTGTTTTATGCCTATTGTCTTTTTTTTTTCTCCTTTAGATTCAGACTAGTTTCTTTTTCTGTCCTTCCGGACAGTGTCCTAACCTCTTTTGTGTCATGGACCCCTCTGGCAGTCTGGTGAGGTCTGTGGAGTCCTCCTTAGAATATTTTTAAATGCATACAATGAAATACATAGAATTACAAAAGAAACCATTTTTATTCAAATGTTAGGGAAAAAGTTGACAATCTTTGCTTTAGTCATATGGGAATATTCTATTTTTACTTTTGCTGACGGTCTTGAGGGTTAAAATGATGATCTAAAATCCCTCATTGATTCAAAATTTCAAATTTTTTTCTTATTTTTTTGAAACCACTTGGTTTGGGCACCATTTAGTGGGCTTTGGTGTTATAGCCTACCTTAAGCTCCCAGGGCTGATTGTTTCCCTGTCCTCCTGCTAGGAAGTTCTACTTTCCCCCTTCAGGCTATTTGGGAATTCCTAATACTCTATGCTGGTTGGTTCCCAAGCAGCTTACTGAGCAAGAAGGTGACGTCTTGAGTTTCCCAACACTGGAAAAAAGGTGCCCAGAGAGACTGGGGATATCCTCTCTGACGGTGTATAAGTATGTGTTGGAAATCTATCTTTAAAAATAAAACGGCGGTAGATCTGACAAGAGGAAGTGTGGTCCTTCTGAGGAATAAAGGTAGGGTGGGGGGAGCCCTTGGGGGGATTTCCTCCTACCCCCAGTGCCTGCTGTTCAGTGGTCATTAAAATGCTGAAGTTGAAATGTTACCAGATGTTCTTTTAACAGTTCATATGGCTCATGTCCTGGGTGAGAAGACTAGAACTATGAATTACATCTGTCTTTACTAACAACTATTTTTGGAGTCAGCCAGTGAGTACAAAGGAGCCAGAACAGAGAATTAAGACAGTTTACCCTGTAAGGTTTTTTTCTCTTTTAACACCCCAGCCAGTCCAATTCTAGGTCACAGGTACATGGGTAAAGCTTTTGTTTCGCAGCCAACTGTGTAACCCTACCTGTACCTTATGACTGGACTGGGAGTCCAGTGGTCAACTGTGAAGTGCTATCATTAATTTTAGGACCAGGAGATGGTCATCATGAACCATAAGACATTAATAGCTGGGGGAGATCTTAGAGCTTACATCTAGAGAGGCAGCTTGGAGTAGAAAGAAGATACTGGTGCGAATTCTGCTTTTACCATTTAGCAGCTGTGTGATGATGGGCAAGTCACTTCTTGAGAGGCTCATTTTCTTGCAGATGGGGTATGATATTTGCAATACTGACTCCTCAAGGTTGATTTTTTTGAAGGTCAAATGTTATAATATATCTAAAACATTTTCTAAAAGTGACAAGTATTACTATGTGATGTCTTTCCTCTTCTTCCATCTTCTCCACATATCCATTTTACAGAAAAAGAAACTGAGGCCTGTAGAGGGTATGATTTGTTCACGTAAGTTCATTTAAGGCTGTTTTTTTAAACTTCTCACCCTGAGAATGTTATAGGACCTCTTTTGGGTCCTATAATGGGACACAGAATCATAGTTCTAAATCTGGAAGGCTGCCTCAGAGGCCACCTAACTCAACTCCCTCATTCTATAGACGAAGAAACTGAAGATTGTAGGGGCTAACTACGACTTGTCCAAGGTCACAAAAGTGACATTATCAGAAATAGAGTTATGAACTAAGGGCTTCTGACTCCAGAGACAGTACTCTATTCCCTGTACCAATGGATGAATGAATGAATAGATGGATACAGACAAGTAGATAAAGATATGGATGATAAATATAGATAGATAATGTATTTATTAAGGACTTCCTATATATTAGGCAATATATTAAGCTCTGTGGTTTCTTAAATGAGCAATCTAGACAATTTCTACTTTTAAGAAGCTTACATTCTAATGGAGGAGTGGAACTTTCCTACCTGCTTCTCTCCAGATTATGTCAGGAATAGAAGGAAAAGAGCAATAAGACTCTTGAATGGTTTTTTTTTTGCTTCTTTTTTTTTTGGGGGGGGAAGGCAATTGGGGTTAAGTGACTTTCCCAAGGTCACACCGCTAGTTTTTGTGTTGTGTCTGAGGCCAGATTTGAACTCAGGTCCTCCTGACTCCAAGGCTGGTGCTCTATTCACTGCACTACTTAGCTGCCCCAAGACTGTTGAATGTTTAGCTCTTAGCCTTTCATTATTGTGCAGGACTCTCTCCATCTTTACCAAATTTTAGGAAGAACATCAATAAGCTGGAAATTATTTGGTCAAAGGAAACCATGACAGTGAAGGGCCTTGAAGAGCATGCCAAGTGAGAATCAGTTGAAAAACTGGAGGAGAAGCTATCTTCAAATGTTTAAAGGGATGTCATGTGGATGTAATGTATTCTACTTGACTTCAGAAGGCTGATCTAAGAAGAGGTTGAAAATTTAGGCATGATATAAGAAAACTTCCTAATAATTAGAACTCTCCTGAAGTGGAATGAACAGCCTCAGGAAATAGTGTGTTGGTTCTCCATTCACTGGGAGTCTTCAGTTAGTGTCTTAGCGCTGATTAAATGTTATTCTTGTATTGTCTAACTTTTCTCATGGACAGATGTCTTGTCTCTCTAACTATGGGTAAGGTTCTTACAGGGATGGTGTCTATATTTACTTATTTGCTTGATTTTCTTGCATTCTTTAATTATGCTTTTGAAAATTTCTGAATTTAAAATTGTTGCCCTTTGTGTCCCAATCTCATTCAGCACAGATTTGTAAATATAGATATCCAATGAATATTTGTTGATTTATTTTCTTAAACTGTGAAGGGGCAAAGGGAGTGTCATGTCATTTGTGGGCAATATGGAACATTTGTTTCAGCTTCTCCTATCCTGACGTCTTTACCCACTTACCACCATCATTTGTCAACTGGGAGGACAAGACTTTTGACTAAAAAAAAAATTGCATAGCAAACACTTGCCTTTAGGATAGAGACATGTTTTCTGTAATCAAGCAGAGTATTGTACTGAAAACCTTCAGGCTCTCCTTTTATTTCCCTCCTCATCCCTGCCTTTGTCTACAGCTCTTGTGACTGCAAGTCAACTTCACTCAAAGAAATGTAATGGGTAAAAGCACCAAACCAAGACTGTGGTCACACATCCTCCCGAGTAGCTAACCAGTTCAGCAAGAGAACCTGACCCTGCATCAATACTGCATTAGACTCTCAGGAGCAGGAACAGAAGAGAGGGAGGGTGGGATTTTTGCCTTCTTGTTTCACTTTGGAATAGAATATTTGCCATTATAGCTGGTTAGTTATATGCCATCATTGGCATCAAGTAATAGCAGATTGATTGAATAGAAAAAGCACTAAATTAGGTATAAGGAGACAGGGGTTAAAATTCCTCCATGGATTCTTATTACCTGTATGACCTTTTAAAATATAATCCAGTGCAGTCCAACTAGGATCAGATCCTGCCTCTAACATTTACTGTGTGATCCTAGGTAAGTCACTTATAGTTACTCACTCTTAGTTTTCTTGTTTCTGACATAAGAGGATTGAACTCAATGACTGCTAAGCTCCCTTCCAGTTCTAAATTTATTGACTCAGTGACTCAACAAGCATTGAACTAGATTGGATTGTACAAGTCATTTTACCTCTTTTAGGGTGAATTTCACTATCCATAAAATAGGGATCATAATATTTACGCTGCCTACTTCACTGGATGTTTGTTGATTATAAGTCTTTTTCAGCCTAAAAGTTTTAAGTGTGAGAATATTATTAGTTTTAGAAAGAGGCTTGAATTGATATTAGAGGGAGCTCTGTTCCCATCCTTTCTCTGCTCCTCCACTTAGACACACAGGTACCCCACCTCTATTCAACATTGATATCTTAAATATTGACTAGAGCATCAGTTAGACAATCAATAGGCATTCATTAAATGATTACTATTTTCCAGGCACTGTGCTAAGCTCTGGAGATACAAAGAAAGACAAAAGATTGTCCCTGATCTCAAAGAGTTCACTCTCTACTGGCAGAAATAACATGCAAACACCTTTATACAAACAAGATGCGTACATAATAGAAATACCCGAGAATCTTATGGTCGGTAAGAGATCGTTATTTGGGTGGATCCCTCCCCCTTTCTGGTGTCTGAGCCCAGAGCTCTGACATTATATAAATGTGACAAATTAACTGCGTCCTTCCTCAAATCACCTTATATTTACTTATATGTGTAAATGTTGTCTTCTCTGGTTGAGTATAAGCTTCTTGATAAAATGTTTTGTTTTTGATGTCACATCCTAAGCACTTGGTTATCATTAATGTCTTGCAATTGAATTAATGAACTTACTGGCTGAGGTCTAAACACTCACTGTGTAGAAGTCATCAAGCAAAGGAGGGTTTCCAAATGAGCAGAAAAATTATGAATTCCAGATTTACAAATTCTGCAGACTTAGCTTATTCCCTTATGAAGGGAATTGTCAGACTTGGTCATTTGATAAGACTGATATGAGAAAGAAGGGGCCAATAAATGAAGGCACCATCTCTTTAAAGAGGAAAAAAAAGGGGTGGCTAGGTGGTGTAGTGAATAGAGTACAGTCCCTGGAGTCAGGAGGACCTGAGTTCAAATCCAGCCTCAGACACTTAACACTTACTAGCCATGTGACTTTGGGCAAATCACTTAACCCTAATTGCCCCTAAGAAAAGCAAAAAAAAAAAAAAAAAAAGAGGAAAAAAAGTACACGTGGTTTAACTATCAATCAGTCATTAAGCATTTATTAATATGTGCCAGATGGGACAGCTAAGTGGTGCAGTTTGGAGTCAGGAAGACTCATCTCCTTGAATTCGAATCTGCCACTTACTAGCTGAGTGATTCTGGACAAGTCACTTAACTTCACCTCAGTTTTCTCATCTGTAAAATGAGATGAAAATGGCAAACCACTCCAATATCTCTGCCAAGAAAACCCTAAATGGGGTCAAGAAGAGTTGGACTAGACTTGATATGACTGAATAATAATGTGCTGAGGATGCACAGATAAGATTCCTTATGACATCTGGGGATGTCTTCAAGGAGATTACATTCCGTCAAGAGAGGCAACATGTACGTGAAAGGGAAGATACAATATCTTTATTAATTAAATACAAGGTTGTTTCCTTGGGGGAAGGCTCTAGCATCTGGGTAGAGGGAAGGGGATCAGTAATGGACTACTGCATTGAGATGTCCAGTAAATAACTTTAATGGGTTGAAATCCTGACTCTGTTCCCCTCCTCGATCACTGCCTTATCATGGCAGAGGGGCTTGCATAGTTCAATGAAGCTATGAGCTATGCCACAAAGAACAGATATGTCACAGTGCAAGTTCTAATAAAAGGTGATTGTCTGGAGAAGGAAATGGCAAGCTACTCATATCTTTGCCAAGAAAACCCCATGGACAGCATTCATGAGCACGGACAGACTTGAGAGATAGTGGAGGGCAGAAAGGCCTGTGCTATGGGTCATGGAGTCCCTAAGAGTCAGACACAACTGAACAACAACAAAAACAAGGCCTTTCATCAAACCATTTACCCATTGGCCCTCAGTTTCCTCATCTGTAAAATGAATTAGTTGAGTCAGATGACCTCTAAGATCTTTTCTAACTCGATGTTTCTATTTCCTCTTTTCCCCCAAGGATAAGTGTTTGTAACTAAGGGTGAACAACACCGGATGAAAAATTGTCTTCTGTAATCATCTTCCAGATCTTAGAGCTGGAGATGTAATGATAATGCTTGCTATTAATTTCATCTTGCAGGTATAACATCACTGACTCCCTCTTGCTACGCACACGATGACGATGAGGTTCTTGGAAACCAAGTTTACTTTTTAACTCTGCCTTTGGAAGCTGAGGCCCTAAAAGATGAAAGGAGATAATATCTGAAGCACAGTGCCTTCTACATACATGCTTAATAAATGCTTATCCCCTATCCCTTTTTATCACACCTCAGCAAACTTTAGCAGAAGGAAGGGCACAAGCATTTATTAAGCACCTATGTGCCATTTGTGAGGGAAGTGGGAATAATGCAGAGAAAAAGAAGAAAAAGAGGGTCACTGAAACATTAAATAAGAAAGATAAGGACATTCAGAAGGCAACACTCAAAAGCAGGACAAAACTGGTACTAGCACTTTAAACTTCATTTATATACATATATATGTGTATCTATGAATATATATAAATTTTTGTAATAGATTCATGGTGTCATGTTCAATATTCTTTTTATATCCTTATTTGTACATGGAAATATTAATGATTATTGATGATTCTCTAGTATTAAGCTAAAAAAGGGGGTGGGGCAATGTTTTAAAAATATCAAACTAAATATAATAATGTTGCCACTAAAAGCTAAAGTGGAAATGATGACCCTTATGAAAGTTTTATTATACAAATATATCATATAAATATGTAGTATATAAATATTCTATAAACAGTATATTATTAAATAATATGTAGATGTTATATAAACAGTGTATTATATCAATATATTATATATTATATAAATACATACATTGTATGAATAATATATAAAGATATACAAATACATTATGTAACACATAAAAATGTAATAATAATGATTGCTTATGCTCATTTAGCACCCTACTTCCTTCTGATCTTTACATTTTTATCAATATTGATACTTTCCTACATCCTCTTCATTTCCAGATATACCTTTCTATCTTCCCCCCTCCAGCTCAGAGAGCCATTCTTTATAACAAAGGGCAAAAAAATAAAATAAAAAAGGAGAGCAAGAAAAAAAAGTAGTTCAGCAAAGTTGACCAACACATCAGCTGAGTCTGAGAGTGCATGAGATATTACACACCTATAGTTTCCCATTTAAGAAAATGAGGAGGGAGGGGACACTCCCTCTGAAGGAGAAACAAAGTAACTTAAGGTAAAAAGATAATTAGCCTGATAAGATAGTTCCTCCCACAAAATCCATTTAAGGACCACACCCAGGTCAGCCATGTTTTCATATAGCTCCAAGGTGCACACTGAACTTTTTCTGCTATCTCTTCTTCCTGCTTTTCTGGTTCTTTCTATCTGTGGTTTTCCTCCCCTTAGAGTGTAAGCTTCCTGTGGGCAGGAACTGAATATCTTCCTTTCACCTCCACCTACTAACCTCCCTGACTTTCTTTTGTCTCGACTAAAAGAAATTTTTTTTTTATCTTTTATTTGGAAGCTTTTATTGGAAGCTTTCTCTAACTTGTGTTAATTCTAGTACCTTCCCTCAGTTAATTGTCTACTACTTATCATGTATATAGTTTGCTTCATATATAATCGCATGTTGTCTCTCCATTAGATTGTAAGTTCCTTGAGGGCAGGGATTGTCTTGTGCCTCTTTTTTGTATCCATAATGCAAAGTACTCCCTCACTCAAATCAAAGTCGTGTCCTCAACTCCCTGACATCATGGTCCTCTTTGAGAACAATCCATAATCTGGCGCATAGTAAGTGCTTAATAACCACTTGTTGACTGACTAGTATAATAAGCTCTAAATAAATACTTGTTGATTGACAAATAATATTCCAGGAATATAATGGAATAAAATTATGCTATAAGAATATGAGGAATTCAGAGAAATGTAGGAAGCTTTATATGAACTAATGCAGAGCAAAGGAAGCAGAACCAGAAAAACAGCTAAGCACAAAAACGCCAAAGAGAAAAACACAGAAAGCCGTAAGAACTCAGATCAATGCAGTGCCCATTGTTGACTACAGAGAACTGAAGGTGAAATACATTCTCCTCCTTTTTGCAGAAGATGAGGCATCTGTTGTTAGATATGGTGAATATATTCCTTATTCTTGTTACAAGGAAGATTTTTCTTTTGTGGGGAAGGGGAGAAGGTAGTTACTGGGAAGTAACAATACATATTTTAAAAGCTTCAAAAAAAGCATTTATTTATTAAAAATTGAATAAAAAGAATTGATACCCACATATAAACTTCTTGTTAACAAATGGTATTAGTCTTTTTACTTAATTTTTTTTTTTGAAAATTTTGACTGGAGAGGTAACAGCAGCTAGATGCTAAGTTTCTCAACAGCAGGTTTTGTGTTTCTATTTTTTTGAACTACATTGCCTAGCACCAAGTACTGCATAAAGGAACTAATATTTTAGAGATGGAGGGGACCTCATAAGTCATTTAATCCAGTTCATACCATAATAAGAACCACCTCTGAAATATCCTCAAGTCATCATTCAACCTCCACTTGGAGAGCTCCCGGGATGGGGAACTCAAAACCCCTTGTGGAAGCTCATCCCACTTCTGGATAACTCCCATTGTTAGGGAAATTTTCTTTATGTTGAATGGAAATCTGATCCCCTGTAATATCTCTCTTGCTTTTTATTCTGCCCTCTGGAGACAAATGAAAGAAACTTAATTCTTTTGCATGGCAGATCTTCAAATATTTTAAAACTTCTGTCATATTCCCTAGGGAGGGAAAGGGAATAATCATTTATATAACTCCTACTAAATATGACTGGCACTGTGCCAAGAGCTTTACAAAGATTATCACATTGGATTCTCACAACAACCCTGGGAGGTAGGTGCTAGAATTATCCTCATTTTGCATTTGGGTAAACTGAGGCAATTGTGACAGGTATATGAATATACAGATGCATTGTAGCCTTAAGGTGTGATGTAAATGATAAATAAATATTTTCATCATTATAATAAAAATAGAATAGGAAGTGTAAAAAGAGAGAAGTGTCAACAGAGCTGAGAGTGACTTTGAAATGTAGAAAGTTAGGACATAGAACATAAAATCTTAGAGACAGAAGGGCCCTTCAAGATCATGCAGTCCAATTTTCAAATATTATAGGTGTGGAGACTAAAGCCCAGAGAGGGGAAATTACTTGCCCTTTTCTCTGGGCCTGGGAATGAGAAAGAATTCATGGAGATGGTATCATTGAACCTGGGCCATGAAAGATGGGTAAGTTGTCAGTGACTTAAGATTAATACTTAATATGGCTAATTTCTCATGTGAATATCATATAACCATATAATGTCATGTTACATCACATCATACCATGTCATGCCATATATCATGTCATGTTGTATCATGTCATGTCATATACCATTATGCAGAGTATATAGTAGCCATGGAACTCTTTTGGTTAATGATGATTTCAAATGGCACTCTGAAGTCTCATCACCCTGAGAACTTCTCCACTGCTCTCTGGTAATTAGGCAATCACAAAGTTCTTTGTCAATGAAAGATGAGTTCCATCTCTTTATCTTGAAGATGCGGTCCTTTAGAGCATTGACAAATCAGAAATTGAGCTTTTTTTTCCTCAAATACCAGAATGATGTGTGATTAGAATATTTTTTAATTAATTTTTTTTTCAATGAACAGATATTTATTTTCCCTCTCTCTTACCTCTCTCTCCACTGAGTCAAAATAAAAATATTAAGTGCCTACTATGTGTCAGGCTTTGTGCTAAACACTGGGGGTTCAAAGAAAGGCTTATAAGACAATCTTTGACCTCAAGGAGCTCAAAGTCAGATAAGGGAGAGAACACATAAAATGGAGTCATGCAGCCATGGTGGGAAGTGATTTGAGGAGGTGTGAGTTTGAGTTGATTACATCTTATAGAATGATGAGTTTCTGGAGATGATGAAGTCTAGGAAAGTAGACAGATGGAGAATAATGAGAATACCCTCTGTACCATCCTTAAATAGTGGAAGATCCGGGAGGACCACTCCAATGTTCACCCTTTCCAAACAGAGGAAGGGAGAGGATCTGGGGGGCAAATAAAGTGCTGGGTCTGAAGGTAGGAAGACTCATCTTCATGAGTTCAAATCCAGCCTTAAACACTAGCTGTGTGATCCTGGGCAAGTCACTTAACCCTGTTTGCCTTAATTTCCTCATCCATAAAATGAACTAGAGAAGGAAATGGCAAACTACTCCAGTACCTCTGCCAGGAAAACCCCTAATGGGATCACAAAGAGTTGAACATGACTGTAAAACAGCTAAACAATAACAGAGGCCTCAGGAGTAGGGGGTACTGAGGAGGTGTGAGTTTGAATTGACTTAATTTTGCAAAATGATGAGTTTCTGGAGATAAAGAAATCTAGGAAAGTGTATGGGGGGTGGGGTGGGGGTGGGGAGAAGCAAGGCAGGGTGGAATTGAAAAAAAAAAAGATGAAAAAAACCCCAAAACAAAACTGATAACAAATGTGCATAATCAAGCAAAATAAATTTCCACATAGTCCATGTCCAAAAAATATATATATATATATTTGGTTTTGCAACCTAAGTCAATCACCTCAGCAGATTAAAAAAAAAATGATACTATCTCCTCTTCAACTTCTATGGTAAGAAGTAATCTTTAACTTTGGATAAATTAAATATCAACATTATTACTTGCCACCTCTGTGACCTTGGGCAATTTCCTTCATCTCTGGTCCTCAGTCTCCTCATCTCTTAAAATGGGAAGGTTTGATGTTTTGGAGCTAGCTCGAACTAACTCAAAGAGAGTTGGCTGTTTTCAATGTGAGCATTTGAATTTTCCTTGGGAGCATTCACACCTCAGAAATCAGCAAATACAAAGCAGGTGTGATTTACTGTTTTGTTGACTGTTTAGACTTAAGAAAGTGACAGAGAAAGTGTTAATAATAATGCAGATTAAATTTTTAAAAAAGTGTCATGAATACTTTTCCCCCCAGAGAGTCAGTTGTTAAACATTTACCAAGGCACCCCTGAAGGAGTGAATGAAATGATCTCTAAGTTCTAAGTGCTTCTAGCTCTAAATCCTGAGACCTAGAATCCTAATCCTTGGAATAAGAAGATGCATTTGAGCCCTAAATGTTCTTCTTAGACCAGAGGATATTAAGACTTAGAGATCCTCCCTTCTGCTCCTCTTCCCCTTCCCTTTGAACTAATTTGCCCAAGGTTACTCATCGATGTAACTAGCAGAGCCGGGATTCACACCCAGCCCTTTTGGGTTCCAAACCATTGTTCCTATTGAGTTCTTTGTTTTTGTTTTTTTTACTTTTTGGAGGGCAATTGGGGTTAAGTGACTTGCCCAAGGTCACACGGCTAGTTTGTGTGTTAAGTATCTGAGGCCACATTTGAACTCAGGTCTTCCTGACTCCAGGGCCAGTGCTCTATTCACTGTGCCACTTAGCTGCCCCTTCCTGTTGAGTTCTTTTTTTTTTTAAGCAATCAGGGTTAAGTAACTTGCTCAAGGTTACACGGCCAGTTATTTATGGATGTGGTGCTGAGTGTCTGAGCCCAGGATTCGATCTCCAGGTCGTCCCAACACTGGAGCCGGTACTCTTACTCACTGAGCCACCTGGCCTCCCCTAAGCAATTGGGGTTAAGTAACTTGCTCAAGGTTACACGGCCAGGTGTTTCTGGGTGGGTGCTAAGTGTCTGAGCCCGGGATTCGATCTCCAGGTCGTTCTGACACTGGAGCCGGTGCTCTTACTCGCTGTGCTACCTGGCCCCCCTCCTGTTGAGTTCTTTAGGGACAATCTGGGGCAGTGGAAAGACTGCTGAGCCTGGAGCCAGAAGCCTTGGTTCCAGTTCAAGCCTTTCTGCTTTTTAGTTGTATGATCTCTGAATGTGACCCTCAGTTTCCTCACTTGTAAAACTGAGTTAAAAATCTTTATCTCACAGAGATAGTACATTAATCACAACATATAATGTATGTGGCAGCATTTTGTAGCTTTAAAATGCTATATGAATAAGTGGTCATTTGTAGTCTATTGCCCTGGAAGAAGGAGGCCTAAATTCAGGGGCATGCTGGAAAATGCTTAAAAAAACAGATTTCTAAGAAAAAAGAAATTCATGCATGACACACTTTTAAGTTTAACCTCCATTATTAACATTTTCTTCACGACTTTCTTCAGCTTAAACAATCAACAAAATAATACATATAGATCTGATTTATAGGATTTCTTGCTTCCCAAGGTATGACTTGAACAACCAATTGAAAATTGAACAACCAACTCTTGGGAGTTAGTAGAAACTGACTCCATTACACTTCTGCTTAAATAGTTTTACATAAGTGCCTAATGTCTATTTAAAGTCATCTATGGGAAAGGGTTTCCAAGAATGTCCACAGAAGCCTCATGTTGTCACTAAAAGACAATAGGTTAAGCCTATGGATGAGGAGAGAAGTTAGAATTGGGCCTGGTCCAGATTCTAGTGCTGGATACCCCACTGGAGGGAGGATGTGGATGAACTAGAGTGAAAGGGAGAAGCCATCAGGACGGTGAGGTAACTAAACCCCATGGGAATAAATAAAGGTACTGGGATTGCTAAACTTGGAGAGGAGGAAACTTTGGCATCTGGGCCGTATGATGTAACATCTGTCTCTAAGTATTTGACAGACTACAACACAGGCAAGAGGAAAGAGTGTTAGATTTCTAGTGAGACCACCTGATTTGGGTCCTGGCTCTGCAATTTATGACTTGTGAGATATTAGACAATCCACATAAAACTCTTTAAGCTACTTAATCTGTAGAGGCAGAGAGTTGTTACAGTGAGAGGAACAATGAAGAATTGAGTTCAAATCCAGCCTCAGACACTTATCTATGTGACTGTGAGCAAGTTGCTTAACCTTTTGGCCTCAGTTTCTACATCTGTAAAACGGTGATAATAATAGCAGCTGCTTCTTGGGGTAGTTGTGAGAATCTGATGAGATTTGTTTCCTTCTTCTCCTTCTTTTTCTTTCTTCTTCTTCATTCTGAATTTGAATATTTGTAAAGCATTATATACTTAAGGAAGTATATAAATGCTATTTATTATTTTCCACAAAATGAAGGACTTGGACTTCATGACCATTAAGGTCCCTTTTAGCTCTCAGTCTATATGATCCCATAAAGTATTAGGGATTAGACTTATTCTGCTTCTCTCTAAAGGGCAAAAAAAGAGAAGCAAAGGGTGGGAGCTTTCACCTTGAACTTCCTAACTATTTTTGTCATTGTTGTTCAGTCATGTCTGACTCTCTTTGACCCCATTTGGGATTTTCTTGGCAAAAATACTGCAGTGGTTTGCCATTTCCTTCTCCAGCTCACTTTATACATGAGAAGACTGCTGTAAACAGTGTTAAATGACTTGCCCAGGGTCACACAACTATCAAGTGTCTGAGGTAGGATTTGAACTCAGGCCTTTCTGACTTCAGGTGCTCTATTTACTGCCTCACTGAACTACCCTCCTAACTATTACAAGTGTCCAAAAGGGGAAGAGATAGTTTCAGGGGGAAGTAAACTCCCTTTCACTGGAGGCTGCCTGACTCCTTGTCAGGAATGTTGTAGAAGGGTTTATTTTTCGGATACAGGTTTGACTAGAGCAGAGGTTCTTAGTCTTTTAAAAAATAAATATTTTATTTTTTTCAGATGAAAATCTGCCTTCTTTCCCTCTCACCTGTGTGGTAGCATAGGAAGAACACTGAGCTTGAGAGATGAAAGGTATAGGCTAGAATGTTGGCTCCATAGCTGTGTGGTCTTGGATGTCAGCTCTCTGAGACTCAGTTTCCTCACCTGTAAAGTGAGAATAATAATATTTGTGCACATTACCTCATGGGCAAGGGGTATTGAAAAAAGTTCACTTTCCAACTCTAAATTTTATGATCTATGGATAGTAATATCTTTTACTTTATGAAACTTTCCACACGCATATTTTATCTCCTTGGGTAGATCTTAAACTCTTGAAACAGCAAGACCATGTCTTATCCCCCACACTGCCTGGCACATAGGACAAGGTGTTTAAATATTTGTCATTTGTTAATTGATGTGTGGAATTCAGTTGCTCATCAGGATGTGATGCCTTTTTTTTTTTCCTTCTCTCTCAGTCTCCACTGAAAACTGGATAGAAAATAATAGGATTAAACTCCAGCCTGACAGATTTGGGTTAGATTGATGCAAAGAACAATTTCCTGGCAGTAAGAGTGGTTAATGAAGGACCAGAGTGAGTTTACTGATAGGGAATCTTCTGTAAAAGTTCACTTGAGAGAGGGGAAAAGCACCTCATCATTCTGAGGGAGTTCACCAAATTTCTGAGTGAGAAGGGACCTTGGAGATCATTCAGTTCAATCTTCTCATTTTACAGAAGGGGAAAGAGACTTGCCCAAGGTCATTAGGTTCTAAGTAGTAGAACATGGGTTGAAACCAAGGCCTTTGGATTCTAGATTCTTATTCTCTCATGTTATGCCATCTATACTGCCTGGTGCTAGGGAAATGGGCTAGCTGACTTCTTTAGAATCCCTTCCAGCTCCAAGATACTATGAGCCATTCTAATATCAAGAAGGGGTCAGTGAACAGGGTCCCAGAGTTAGTCATATAGCAGATAGGCAATAAACACTTGGGAGAAATGCACACAAGGATATATTAAGCTCATGATCTTTCAAAGACAGTGCTTCTTGGATATCTTACTGAGGACGTCATGTCTTCTTTAAACATTTAGCAAGCTAACAGGATTTTGAAGCCAACTGGCTAATTTATATTGGCTGAATTCCCAATGCACAGTGCTGGATAAACACAGTTAATATATAACGTCCTCAGTCAATTCTGTGTGAGGCCTTGGGCTGCCAGGGTTCTTATAATGCTTAGGCCTGCTCCACTTACAGAGAACATCAGGGAGAGATCTGACTATAGCAGCATTAGTAGGTCATTGTAAACCCATAGTTCTCACCAAGAGCAACAGAAAAAACAGATCAATAGATCTTTACATCCTTAATATTTGCAAAATGTTTTTAAAAAGCCTGTATCCTCCATTTCCTTTTTCATCCCCCTTCTCCAAAACAGAGAATAGTTTTATGCTTAAGTTTTATAATCTTGCTTGAGGTAACATGTTACAGTTCAGGCCTACACAACCTGCAGCTCACCAAAGGGTTTCAAAAGAATGTAGGGGGTATGCAGACCTGTTATAGTGGACAGAGAGCTTGCTTTGGGAGTCAGGGCAACCTGAATGGGTTCAAATTCTTTCTCTGCTCTACCATGACTGTGTGTCCCTGGATAAGTCACATACTGCAGTCAACTCTCTAAGACTGTAAGTTGCAGAGTAAGTGTTGCTCTGCATTGGTAGAGGGAGTTTCCTCTCTGGGAGTCCCCAATATCAATAAATTAGAAGTCTGGTTAAATTTTTTTCTTTTTTGCTATCAGATACAAGGAAAGGAGGATAAGCATTTATGTTGTGCCTACTGTGTGTCAAGCATTGTGTTAAGTGCTTTACTATTTATTATTATCACCCTCATTTTGTAGATGAAGAAGCTGTGGCAGACAGAATGAGTGACTTGCCTGGGATCACCCATCTTCTAAGTATCTGAGGCAAGATTTGAACTTAGGTCTTCCTGATTCCATCTCAGCACTCTTACACCTAACTGCCTTAAATCATTGATTAACTCAACACTTACTGTAAGGAAATGGGGTATATAGAGATAGATGATAACACTTGCCGTCACGTAACTTGTGACCTAGTTTGGGAAGTAGAATATATATGTGTCCCTATATGTGTATAATTTTCATATTTTTCACCTCAACCTTTAGTCTACACTTTTTTTGCTTTTTGGAGGGGCAATTGGGGTTAAGTGACTTGCCCAAGGTCACACATCTAGTAAGTGTTAAGTGTCTGAGGCCTGATTTGAACTCCTGAAGAGGCAGTGAGGCTCAGATGAGATAATACTTGTAGAGTGCTTAGGATAGTGCTTTCCATTTAGTAGGCACTTACTAGATGCTTATTCCCTCTTTTTATCTTCTGGGAAATGGGCCATAGAGACACAATTGCTTTTCTTGTCTTTAAATCTCAAGTTTCCAGTCTAGTACTTGACATTTAATAGATGTTTGTTGATTGATTAATTAATCCTAGATCTGGTATCTAAAACAAAAATGGTTTTTTTTGGGGAGGAGGGTATAACTTTATCACTTGCAAGGGCAGAACAAACCTTCTCTTCCTTCCTTAGAACCTCAAAGCTGTGGATTAGGCCTATGGAAAAATACTATCCTGTCTCATTTAAACTGTATGCTGTATTAGAACCCTGGCTTCCCTGCAGATCAAAAACACTGTCTGACTGATGACATAGTAAGAGTGAGCCCTGGATCTGGAGTCGTCAAGCCTCACCTCTGCTCCTCATTTTCCTCCTTGGACAAGGGAGGGAATTAAATTAGATGAGCCCTGCAGTCCCGTCCAGCTCTGAATCTAAACCATAAAACCCTAGTTACTCTTATTAGTATCATTAGCTAACATTTAGATGAGGTTTTTAAGGTTTGAACAGCACTTTGCATACATCAAAGTCACTGTAACTCTCTCATTTGTGAAATGAGAGGGATAGTCTTAGGGAGCCACTAGTCCCTTCCAGCTCCAAATCTTGGGATCATATAAATGTGAAGATGAACTTGACATACGTTCATTTTTTGATCAACTGACAGGTAACTGGGTGAAATCCGTGGGAACTGGTACCTGGTGTGCAGACAATGAGACACACACACACACACAGACAGAGAGAGGCTGAGAGAGAGACGGAGAGAGAAACAGAAAGACAGAGACAGAGAGAGAGAGTGAGAGAGAGAAGAGGGTGAAGAAGAGAAGAGAACAGGAGAGGAGAGGGAGAAAAAGAGAGAAAAGGAAGGAGAGAGAGAGAGAGAGAGAGAGAGAGAGAGAGAGAGAGAGAGAGAGAGAGAGAGAGAGAGAGAGAGAGAGAGAGAGAGAGAGAGAGAGAGAGAGAGAGAGAGAGAGAGAGAGAGACAGAGAGAGAGAGACAGAGACAGAGAGAGAGACAGAGAGAGAGAGAGAGAGAGATAGAGAGAGAGAGAGAGAGAGAGAGAGAGAGAGAGAGAGAGAGAGAGAAGGAGATAGAGACAGAGACAGAGGGGGAGAGGGGCAAAGACAGAGAGAGAGAGACAAAAGACAGAAAAGAGACAGGGAGAAATACACAAAGAGAGAGATATACACAAAGAGAAATAGAAAAAGACAGAGAGACAGCAACATACACACCGATACAGAGAGACAGACCTGGGAAGGGAGACTTCACTAGAGAAAATGCAGTAGAAAAAGACTTCCATTATTGCAAGTTCTGCCTAAAACAGGGGTTCAGGTTGAAATGGTTCAGAATGGTACTTCAATGTTAAACTGAGTTAAGCAAGATTCAGTGATCAACCCGTGGGTCTGGTAAGTACCTTTCCATCTATAGTTAATTTCCTTAAGATTCCTCACACTGCAATATAGTAGCCTTTAACTCCAGCTGGGCTTGCTGAACATATGCTATACAGAAAGCTCACTCAAGGAGAAGGAAATCAGAGGGGAAAAAAGGGGCCAGACTGGAGGGCCAAAGTCATGTTTGAAGAAGGAGAAGAAATCCCTGATTTATTATAGCATTACAGCATTAGAACTAGAGAGTATTTTAGAGGTCATCTATCCCATTCTATTTTGTTTGACAGAGAAGATAACTGAGTCCCAGAGATGATAAGCCCTTTCAGATAGTTAGAGGCAGGGCTGGGATGAGAATTCTGTTCTCCTGAATTCCAGGTCCAGTGTTCTTTTCATAGCTGGGTCCACTAAGCCTCAGGAAGCAGAACATAACAATACAACTAAATCATTTGGATTGCCCCTTGAAATTCACTGTAATGACACAATAATGTTGAAAAAGTACTTTCTACACAATCATCTAGTAACACAGAAGGTAGAGTGAGACCCTATTTTACAGGTGAAGGAACTGAGAATAAATGAATCAGCATCTCATAGTTGGGAAGGACCTTAAGAGCCATTTAGCTTAATCCAGGCTCAACCAAGATTCATTTCTAAAAAAAGCTTGATAAATGGTCCTCCAGACTTCTCTTGAGTACCACCAGGTGTTGGGGGAAGGGGAACCCACAATCTCCTCAGATAACTTATTCCACTTTGGAATAATTAGATCCCCCCAAATTAAGCTGAAATTGGCTTTTACAACTTTGACCATTTGGCCTAGTTCTGCTCTGTGGGACCCAACTGATCAAATGTTAATCTCCCTTTCACTTGACAGCCTCTCAAATACTTGAAGACAGCTATTGAGTACTTATTTATACATTTGGATTGTGTACAGAGAGTAACTTGTTCAGGGGTCACACTCACTTTCAAGTGTAAGAGCTGAGACTCTGACTCAAGTTTTCTGACCCTAAGATTCATAGTGACCCATCCATTATTTTGCATCTGACCAGTAGAGGCATGAGACATTTGTAGAGCTTAACAATGTGCTAAAAATTATTCAGTTAGCTTGGCCTAGTATCAAAAGCTAGAAGGAACCTTAGAGATTGTTTAGGGGTTTAGGGGTTGGTAGACTGGGGTCACTGTCCACAGATAGATTTCAGGGGGTCTATTGAACTAGATCACAAATTTATTTTTAAAAAATAATTTGAAAACACTAAAGCCAGACCAAAGTGGAATGAATTGTTTTAGAAAATAGTAAAAACCTCCTCATAAGAGATCTTCAGTCAAAGATTGAATAATCATTTGTTGTATATATTATAGCAAGAGTTCCTGTTCAGGATTCTTCCCATCATCCACATCTATCCCCATAGAATCTATCTGATATGTGTAATGATAAGTCTATGGGAAAATCCATATAAGAGTTCTAAGCTCTAGGCACAATGGGCGACATCTTCATATCTTAAGCTACTGAATCCAACTTAAACTCTTGTGATTTCTTCCCTCCCTTATCCAATTTCTCCTCCAGTCCTCTGAAGTGGCATGGAGGACTCTGCTTGATTTTATATACTTTACCTGGGCATTGAGTCCTGTGAACTCCCTCCATTTTCAGCCACTTGTGGTAGCTGTTAGGGCAAAGTGGGTCTGTGTTTGTTTGTGGAGTGGTGGTGGGAAAACAACATAGGTCAGGAGTAAAGAAGTGGAGGCCTCCTCTTGATTTAAATGTATTTCAGCGTAATAGGTTTCCTTTGTAAACCTATATATTTTGGCTTATAGATTTAACATTATTCTGAAAAAGGGTCTGTAGGAGTCACTAGACTGCCAAAGGGGTCCATAATGCAAAAAAAAAAAAAGTTTTTTTTAAGTGTTAAGAACCTTTGATCTAGAGGGTAATTCTAGTTCAAGTCACCTTAATTTATAGATGAGGAAACAGGCTCAAAGTACAGGCATGTCACTGTGATCCAGTGAGGAGTTAAGTGGCAGCACTGAGATTCAGATCCAGGGCCTCTGGTTACAAATCCAGTGTTCTTTCCATGACACCAGGGTGTTTCTTGACTTATTTGGTTATTCTGTTCAGCATAAATCAAAATGCTCCGGGCCAGGCAGAGCCAGTCACAGGAGAGGAAGTCAGCAGTTAAGAACCAGAACAGATTTCCTTGAGTCATCATTCTAATGCTGAGTCATAGTGATTGTGGCAAATGAGGAATTCAGCTCATGACTGAGGCTGAAGCAGATTAAATTAAAAAGAAAGAATGAAAAACTGAGAAAACCCCAGTTGAATATTTCTGTGCTGATCATCTGTCTGGCAGGGCCCTATGCGGGGCAGTTCCGAGCAGCACCGATTAGTGGTGACCACTTGTCCATCCCTTTATCATTGGGCAGTGTTCCATGTCTGGCTTTCCCCGTCAGATAGCCATGTCCTAAAGGCCGATGAGCCAGGCAGCCTTGTTATTACAGCCACCCAGGGAATTCCAAACAAGACCATTGGCTCTGAGAGCTGGACACTGTAACGGGAAGTACCAGGGCCAGAGCAGAGTGGAAGGAGAAAGAGGGGCTGGCAGGTTTCATTCAGGTGGTATATGGTGAATCTGAGACCAGGATTAAAATCTTGTGCTCCTTCTTCCAGATTGGACTGCCTCTCTGTTCAAAGGGACTTTGATTGGGGTAGCTAGGTGGTTCAGTGGATAGAGCACCAGCCCTGGAGTCAGGAGGACCTGAGTTTAAATTTTGCCTCAGATACTTAATAGCTGTGTGACCCTGGGCAAATCACTTACCCCTGATTGCCCTGATTGCCTCCCCCCGCAAAAAAAAATTGGCTTTGATTTGTATTCCCTGTAGTGCAGTGGGGATAAAACAAAGATAACAATAATAATAGCCACTAAACATTTATCTAATGCTTACTATGCGCTTGATAGTGAAGTAAGAGATTCATGGTTACTATCTCATTTGATTCTCACAACAACCCTAGGAAGTAGGTGCTAATATTATCCTCATTTTGTAGAAGAGGAAACTGAGACAAACAGAAGTTAAGTGACTTGCCCAGGGTCACATAGCTAGCAAGTGTCGGAGGCTGGATTTGGATTCAGGTTTCCCTGACTCCAGGCCTAACACAACCTACTGCACAAAAAACAAGGGTCAAGAAAATATGGTGATTTCCATATGTGTTGTTGAATCATGTCCAACTCTTCATGACCCCATTGATCATAGCATGCAAAACTGTCCAAATGGTTTTCTGGTCAAAGGTACTGTAGTGGTTTGGCATTTCCTTCTCCAGTGGATTGAGGCAAACAAAAGTTAAGTGACTTGTTCAGGGTCACACTGCTAGTAGGATCTGAGTCTGGATTTGAACTCAGGTTTTCCTGACTCCAGGCCTGGCATTCTATCCACTGAATCATCTAACTGCTTCCATGTATGTAATGGCCCCCTTAGACTGTCATTTAATTCAGTTAAACATTTATTATATTTAATAAGACAGAGAGACTTGGGAAGGCCCTTTGAAATCATCTCAACTGACCATTGTACAGATGAAAGAATTATGGTCCAGAAAGGGACGTGATTAAATGAAGGTCTTCTAACTCTAATCCCGCTTAAAATGTTGTTCAACATTTGACTTGATGTTGATGATAACAATAATAATCGCTCCCATTTATATAACACTGAAATTGACAAAGCACATCATCAATAATAACACAGGAAATGTTATCCTCATTTTATTAATAGGGAAACTGAGCCTTATAAAGTTTAAGTGATGGGTCTGGACTGAGTCACCCCCGACAGCATCTGAGGTGGGATTCAAACCCAGATCCTCTTAACTTCAAGTTTGGCACTCCAGTCACCACACCATCAACACAGGGTAAAGGGAGTCACACGTTTTAAGATTTAATTCATGACAACATATTGTGGAGTGAGAATTTGCTCCCCACATGGAGGGAGGAAGGGCTATTCCAAATTATATTATTTGTAAAAGACATCCATTTTGCATTCCTGTCAAGTACACAAAGTGATTCAGACAAGATTTAAAAAAAGGTCATTGATTTCAACCATGACTCAGAGGGCCTTGATGAAGTACTAAAGTAAATGAGTTATTAGCATGTAAATGGCATCTTTCAAGTACTTGATGGTATTTGGAGACACTCAGAAACACTTTAAGCAGCCTCTTTAGCAATCCTTCAAAAATATACATATAGGTATTACCTTTTCTTAGGCATAAGAAAAGCATTTGTTTAGAGAAGTTAAATTTCAACCAGTCCCCAGGGTGAATGAGGTTTTATCATCTGTCCTGGCTCCTTGCTACACATAGAATCCCTGGTCAGGCTTATTCATCAGGAAAGCTCCAAGATCCTGACTGTAGGGATGATATTATCCCGGGAGGCTTTATTATTATCACCAACACTTGACTTTTGTGCAGCTCAGATTCATTCTCTCATTTAACTGTCATGAGGATATGGAGGCAATTTTGCTAGAAATTAGCCCATTTTACAGATGAGGAAAATGGAGATCAAAGTTTCTCAGCAAAAATAGTAAAAGCCTGGAGTAGAGTTAGTGTTTTTTAGACTAGTCCAGTATTCTTTCTATCTAGGACCATCACTTTCACTCTTCTCCCCAGGGGGATGGGAAGAAGGTTTGCTCATGGTATCAATTTAACTGGTTCCCTATTCAAGCATGATTAACAAAGGCTAGTAGCAGAAGGTTTTGATAGACCAGACTTAGAAAACGTGTTATTTTCTGACCAGTCTTAGAAAATATAGCATTAACCATCAAAGATAAGATTCAAACCCAGCTCCCAGGCTGACTCCAGACTTTTCTACTGTATTACTCTGCTATGGACTTTTCTCCCCTCTCCTAGAGATTTTCCTTTTGATTTTTTTTCCCCTCAGTGTGTGTGTGTGTGTGTGTGTAGGACCATACTTAAAGACTTTCTTTTTATTATTTTTGTAAAAGTTGAACTGGGTGAATGAGGGGTGGGGAGGGAAAATCTTTCCATATTACAACCTCAGAAAGCTTGCCAGAGGAGCGCTGGCTGCCTGCTGGCGGGACTCCCACGCTCTAGCAAGAAGCCACGTCCACAGTGGATTCCTCCACAGTGGAATCTGTCAGTACCCCCAAGCAAACCTCTCCCTCTCATCTGACAATCTAACTGCCGGGTGCTGGGAAATTCTACTGTGAGCTATGCTAAAGAAAATGGACTTTCTCTCAAATCTTTAAAAAGCCTCTTCCAGCCTGGGAAACCTATCTCTCCCCCTCCCAATTCCTCCTTTTATTCCACGGGAAGTTCCATTCTCCCTAATTGAAGATGATTACATTTTTGGGCAGAATGCAGATTCGTTCCTTGAATCCCCAGTGGGCTGACACAGCCACATGAGTCAGGTTTGGGAGGGCAGACTAACTCTGGGCCTCCAGGGTTCCATTTCTCACTGCATTATCACTATGAAGGAGGAAGTGTGGAGCAATGGTCCAGACATTTGGATTCTAATCCCATCTCTGACATTTAAATATTCCAGTGAATCTAAAATTTCATCAGTGTAGGTATTCCCTCCAATCATGCAGTTCAGAACCCATCTGTGGCAGGGGATCTTATCTACATTCTCCCCTAAGTTCTCAAGGTAAGGTCCATTCAATGTATTCAGAAACTTAAGAATTTATTTTGATGTCTCAAGGATGCCAGTGGAACATAGGAGGTATCCACTGGTTTTTCCTTGATCTCACTAGTCCTTCTCTATCTATCTATCTATCTATCTATCTATCTATCTATCTATCTATCTATCTATCTATCTATCTA
>NW_027187460.1:24511015-24519298 GCF_028583685.1 Petaurus breviceps papuanus | reverse complement strand
TATCTATCTATCTATCTATCTATCTATCTATCTATCTATCTATCTATATCTATCTATCTATCCGTCTGTCTGTCTGTATCTATCTCTTTATGTATATATATGTATACAAGTATATATATGTTTAATGGCAGCTTGGAATTACTGATAATAGTGATCATATGGATGATGGTGAACATAATGATGATGGTGACGGTGGTGTTGATGAATCCCTTATGTCTTTCACTTTCTCTCACACACATATCTAGGCAGTTAGAGAGTGCCAAAGTAGATTGATCTCTGACCCTGGAGTCAAGAAGTGAGTTCGTGGGGTGGCCAGGTGGCACAGTAAGAACACCAGCCCCAGAGTTGGGAGATCTGGGATCAGTTGCAGGCTCAGATACTTAACACCCACACAAAAGTAACTGGCCGTGTAACCTTGAGCAAGTTACTTAACCCCGATTGCTTAAAAAAAAAAGTGAGTTCAAATCACTTACTAGTTCAGTGATCCTGAGCAAATGACTTAAGTTCTCTGTGCCTCAGTTTCCTTGACTACAAAATGAGTATCATAAGAGCACCAACTTCGCAGGTTGCTATAGTGATCAAATGAGATAACATTCATAAAACACTCAGCCTGGTGCTTAGTGTATTGCTGTTATCGTTCAGTTGGTTCTGACTCTTCATGACCCTGTAGACTTGTCTTTGGATTTTCTTGGCAAGGATCCTGGAGTGGTTTGCCATTTCCTTCTCCAGTTTGTCCCCATTTTGCATATGAGGGAACTGAGGCAAATAAGAATTAAGCGATTTGCTCAGGGTCACAAAGCTAGTTAGTGTCTGAAACCAGATTTCAACTGATTTCAAGTCCAGTGCTCTATCCAGCATGCCACCCAGCCTAGCATACAGTAAGTATTTACTAAATGCTTGTTCCCCTTCTTACCCCATTTCATTTAATGTTCACAACAATTCCCAATTCCTCAGGATATGTTAACTTACAAAACCTCTCCAAGCTTATGTTTCCTCATCTGAAAAATGGATTTGAGGTTGGGGACCAGATTATGTCACAAGGCCTCAAGAACTTTATAATGGCATGTGGCTTAGTGGCATCTTGGTCTGTGCTGACTAGTTGGATTTGGGTCCTTGTCCCTGATGCTCACCCTCTGAAACTGCTTATAGTCTAGTGGAAGGGGGTGGGTGGGATACAATACCAATACAGATAAATAGAGAGAGAGGGCCTGACCCTGTGATTTCATTGGCAAAGAGGACCCCCAGTTGAGGAGTCCTACCAGTGCAGGTCAGCACCTTCTCCACAACTTCTATGCTAAAGGAGTTGCCTACAGCCCTGAAAGTGGAGGTGATTTACCCAGGGTCACACAGCCAGTATGTGTCAGACAGAAGCAAGACTTGAACTGAAGGTCTTCCTGGCTTCCAGGCTAGCTCTCTCTCTTATCCTCTAATCACTGACAGCTCTATATTGCTTTAAAGTCTCCAAATGATTTAAGTGCATTTTCTTATTTGGGTATCATAGTACTTTGTAAGGTCAGGATCATAGATATTCTCATCCCCAACTCACAGATGATGGAACTGAGACTCAGAGAGAAAGTCACTGGCCCAAGACCTCCCAACTAGCCACTGCAACTTGAGTAGTACAAGCTTTTTCCACTATATATACCACACCATCCTTCCATAATTCAATCAGCCAACCAACAGGCATTTTTCAAGGTTAACAAACTACGAACCTAATATTGTGTGGTAGGTGTTGGGGTTTACAAATACAAAAGTGAGGTCATCTCTGTTTCCAAGAAGCTTTTATTGTATTAGAACAGGGGCTCTGGTGTTTGATGACCTTCAACTAATGGTTTAACCTTATAGAACAGAGAGAATACAGGATTTGAAGTCAGAGGACCTGGTCTTGAGCCCCTGATTCGCCACTAACTTCTGTGCCTTTGGATAAGTCTCTTCATCTATAAAATGAGTAAGGATTTAACCAAATGCTCTCAAAGGGCCTTTCCTTCATCCTATGATCTGTGCTATGTGTAGGGATAGGAGGTGTGCCGAGGGTCTGGATAGTAAGGCCTATAGTTTTGTAGAAGAGGTATTTGGCTCCTTCTCTAGAAGGGTAACTGTTTATCTAGCCCCAAACCTAGAGCAAATTAGACAGCTTCCCTCAAGTAGATGACTTTTATGGAGACATCGTTCCCAGTTAGGGATCATGTATCTCAGTGCCCTTATCCTAGGCATCACTGAAATGCCATGATAAAGGGCTTCGAGTGACTCAGCAAGGCTAATGCCATCACCTGAAAACATCAAATGGAAAATCTGAGTCATGACTGCCTCTTTATTGGACTCTCCCAGAGAGCCAGCATCATGCTCTGAAATGTTTTTGTAAACTCACATTTGGAGGGATGATGAAAGAAATAAATGTAAATTGCAATACATTCTCTGTGGGGGCTCATGCATGCATGTGTATGACTGCGTGTCTTGCATCTTTCAGTTATCTGAGTTCCAGCTGAGTATGGAGCTGCCAACCATGCTCTGCCAAGGGAGGAAGCTGCCCCTCCTCTTCCACTGCCTCCTCTGCTCAAGCAGTCCCCACTGACCCGTCAGCTTGGAGGCATCATCTATTCTGATGAGACTCAATGGTGCTGCTGGTGCCAGGGAGGTTAATCCATCTGCATTTGCACCTTGGCACGAGTGAGGAGGACAAGAAAAGAAGGGCAAGTGGTAAATCCAGCCCCAAATAATCATCTCAGGGCTCCTGCCAGGCTGAGACTGTGGCCTGAAGGAGAAGGAAGGCTGGGGCCTTTGAGTTAAACAAGACAGAGAAGGGTGGGGAAGGGGGTGGCTTTCTTCCTTGCTTTCTCTGGATCTCTCTGTGTCCTCAGATACTTTTGGTGATAAAATTCTACCAGATTACTGGGTTCATAGGGGTGCAAGTAATGGCGTGATTAAATTACCACATTCTAAACACTACGGTGAAGTCATTGGTATTTAGACTTTTTCAGTCCCAAAATCTCTGATTTCACTTTGGTGCACCAAAATAATAATGATAATAGTAATAGGATTAATACAGTGCTTCTATGTGCCAGACACTGTGCTAAGCACTTTGCAAACAGTGGTTTCATTTGATCCTCACAACCACGTTGTGCTATAAGGTGCTGTTATTATCACCATTTTACAGCTGAGGCGAGTGAACCAAACCGAGTGACTCACCCTGGACCGTGTGGTTAGAAAATGTCTGAGACTGATTTGAACTCAGATCTTCCTGACTCCAGATCTCCTGTACTACCTACCATCCAGTCTCCAACACTACCTCCTTTCATTTGGAAAATATTATCTGCCACAATGTTGGCAGGATGGGCCTGTTGCTGAAGAAGCTCCCCACCCCCACCCCATGAAATAATAGCAATAATAATAATGCCCTTTGTTTAGGGTAGCTGTGTTCTTAGTAGCTCAGAGCTGGCTATATATAGACTTTAGCAGATTTCCTGATGCCTGTCTTATTCTACCACATCAGGTTGTCTCCACTCTTTCTGTGTTAGGAGATCTTAGGTTTCAGGGAGTTTGGGAACTTGATTGGGAAAAAAAATGCATCTTTATTTTCACTAACCTTCGATTTCCTAAGTGATCTTTTTATTCTGAGGAGTCCATAGGCTTGGCTAGACTTCCAAGGGATCCATAAGACATAAGAAGAGGTTAAGAAGGCCTGATCTAGTTACAATTTAGACGGTGAAGCACATGGCTCAGCAGAGCTCACCCCTGGTCAGTCACAAGTGTGTGAGGCCTGGACCTCGTCTACGGCCTCCTACACCTGGAGAAAACAGCCAATCTCAGCAGTTCCCTTCTCCACTCTAGAACTGTTGGTCTGTAGATTAAGGAATACCTGGAATGCTTAAGATACAGGGATTTCCTTTCCCTAAACCTGCCGGCTCTTGGACCATTTCTGGGAAGGGAGGGCCTGGTGACATTAGCCTAGCTTTGGTTTAGATGCTCATGGTGCCTTTGATACCCATTCTGGCTGTCTGCTAGGGATTATTGAGGAATAATACAAGTGCAATGAAATAAAAATGTCCCTCTCCCAGCTCCTTATTGTAGATCCTTCGGCTGTTTCCTGGTTATGGGTATTAAGGTTATATGAAGAGCGTTGGGGCTGCATTTCATATGAAATGTGTCTTCTTTTATCCATTCTGTTTTTTTTTTATTCTTTTATTCTGACAATGACATTTGATTTCAGGCTTTCTGCTTACGAAGGAGCTTTTCAACTCTGTTCTCATTTGAGCTCTATTATCACCCAAAGGAAGAGGGTAATGATGGTATTATCATTTTCACTTGAGAGATGAAGGAAATGAGGCCTGTTCTTCCTTCCACATAACACTCCATCTCCTGCCTGCCTCCCTTTGCACTGGGCATCCCCTTTTCTTGGAATGCTCTGTCCCCTCATTTGTCAGGGCTTCCTTTAACACTCAGCCTGAAGCCCGACTTCCACACAAGATTTTTCCCTGAATATCCGGTCCCCACTGTTAGCGCCTTTCCCTCTGAGACTATCTCCCATTTACACTAGAAGTCATTTGTATGTGGCTTCCCTCATCAGAATGTGAGCACCTTAAGCCCATATTGTCACCTTTCTTTGTAACCCCAGTGCCTGGTACCCATTACACACTTCATAAATGCTTGTTGATCAAGTCGAAGTGGGTGGTTCACTGAAGGTTACAAAGCATGCTGGTAGTCGGGGTAAAACCAAAGCCTGGGTCTACCAAATCCAAGCCCAGTACTCTGTTAATAATAAGGATCATATTTACCCACAAGCTCTTCCTTTAAAACCACCCTCCAAGATGGATAGTATCTATGTATGAGGAACTGAGGCCTAGAGTGGTCAAGTGACTTGCTCAGGGCCATACAAGAAGTAAGTGATAAGACTAAGACTTGAACCCAGGGCTTCTGAATCTAAGTTTGCTTTGTTCAATACCAGGCTCCCTCCAAAATCACGTGGATCCACTGGGTGAAAAAAATTATAAACTGATGACTCATTTCTTTTTTTTTTAATAGATGCCTTTTGTTTTTTTATCACAATCATTTCTCCCTCATCCAAGGAGTTTGAATGAATGAATGAATAAATGCATGAATGAAAAGAATGAAAATTGAATGAAATGAATGAAAAAAGTATTTATAAAGCATTTACTATGTACCAATCACTGTGATAAATTTTCCCTTAAAACTGTGATTTAAAGAGGAGTGGGAAAAGGAATTTGATGATACTAACCAATACATCAACTAATAGGCAATGTAATACAGTAGAGAGAATACTGGGTCCAGAGTCAGAAAATCTGAGTTTGAGTCTAGGCAATAGCACTTATTAAACACCTACTATGTGTTAAGTATTTTGCTAGGTACTGGGGATACAAACAGAGGCGAAAGACAGTCCCTGCCCCTAATGAGCTCACAGTCTAATGGGAGAGACAATATACAAACTATGTATAAACAAGATCTATTCAGTGTAAATCAACATAGGGAAGGCATTAAGATTGAGAAGGATCAGGAAAGACTTTCTGTAGAATGTGGATGTTAGCTGGGCCTTGAAGGAAGCCAGGGAAACCAGGAGGGAGAGAATTCCTGGCATGGGGGGCAACCAGTGAAAATGGAAGATGGAGTTTTTTGTGTGAGGAAGAGCGAGGAAGCCTTAGCTGCTGCATTGTGGAGTGTGTAGAGGGAGTAAAGTGTAAGTAGACAGGAAAGGTGTTAGGGGTGCCCATGTGATGAAGTATTTGCAGTGTCAAATAGAGGATATTGTATTTGATCCTGGAGGTAATAGGGAGCCATTAGAGTTTATTGAATAGGGGGTGACATGGTCAGACCTGAGCTAGACAGCTCAACCAACTGCTTGTCCTATTACAATGGCTCCCTATTACCTCCAGGACCACCAACCACCCTGGTGCAGGGGCAGTATAGAGGAAAGAAAGGGGTGCATCCAAGATATGTTAACAAAAGTAAACTCATCAAGCCTTGGCCACAGATTGGATGTGGAGGGTGAGAGAAAAAGAGTCCAGGATGTCACCTAGATTGCCAGCCTGGGTGACTGGGAAAGTTAGGAAGAGCCAAGGTATTGGGGGTGACAGATCATAAGTTCGGTTTGGGCCATGTTGAGTTTAAGATGTCTACAGGACATTTGGTTTGATATGTCCATTAGGTGTGAGACTGGAGGTTAGGAGAGAGGGTAGGGTGGGGGAGTTCAAATTCTGGCGCTACTTCTTCCTACCTGTTTGGCTTTGGACAAGTCATTTAACCTTGGCCTCGGTTCTTCATAAGTAAACATGAAGGGATTAGACTTGAGGGCCCCTAAAGTCCCTTAATCTCTAAATATGTGGTCCTATGACCACTTCTTTGATCATAGAAATCATCTCACACCCATAGTTCCTGACCTCTGCAGTGCAGAGTGAGGGAGGGAGGGTCCAAATGTGGTCACTTAAATTATAGTGATCCATTTCTTTTTCATGATTCTTTCCATTTCCATTGTAGTCACCGTGTGTTGCTTTTATGGTTTTGATTACTTCATTCTTCGTGAATTCTTTTAAGAGAAGACTCATTTTTGTAGTGATATGAGTCAGTGGGAAAATAGGATTGGATTTCCATAGATTTGGCTTTTTTACCCAATAGTTTTAGGGGGGCACATATTTCTTATGTGAAGCCATCCTCATCTGTAATTATAGCTCTATAAATAGGGGTCCTTCAGGTAAGTTTCTGCAGAGGCAGCCAGGTGACTGAGTGGATGGAGTACTCAGCCTGGAGTCAGGGAGTCCTGAGTTCAAGTCTGGGCTTGGATAGTACAGTGGAGAGAGCACTAGGACTGGAGTTAGGAAGTCCTAAATTTAGATCTAGATTCAAACAATGACTAACTGGGTGACCCTGGGCAAGTCACTTAGACTCTACCTGCTTCAGTTTCCTCTTCTGTAAAATGGAGATAACATCAGATGAGATACTATTTGTAAAGCACTTAGTACAGTGCCTGTCACACAGGAGGTGCTTAAATGCTTGTTTCAGCCCTTCCTCCTAAGCATCTTTCCAATTCATAAATTATATTGGAAAAATATTTTATTTAGAACCAGGAAATTCATTCAATATTAGGGTCCCAGCTATAGACCCCCCTTCCTTTACTTAGGGTCCTGGCTTTATCCATTTCTTCTGTGCTTTTCTTTGTGTCTGGGGCTGGTAGCAAGGGTAGAACATTGTTCTACAAGGACTCAGGACACCATGGTAGCATTCCCTTGGACAGTCAGTCTGTCAACAAGCATTTATTAAACACATCCTATGTACCAGATATGGGCAACTAGGTGCCTCAGTGGATAGAGTACTGACCCTGGGGTCAGGAAGACCTGAGTGCAAATCCAGGAGGAAGGTTTCAGGGGGCACATACTTTTAAAAAATTTAATCTTTTTTTTTTTTTTTTTGCTTTTTGGAGGGCAGTTGGGGTTAAGTGACTTGCCCAAAGTCACATGGCTAGTAAGTATGTCAAGTGTCTGAGTCTGGATTTGAACTCAGGTCCTCTTGGCTCCAGGGCTGGTTCTCTATTCACTGCACCACCTAGCCCCCCCAATTTAATCTTTTACAATAAACAAAAATCTATTACTTTTCCCTCTCACCTGCCTCATTCCATTGAGGAAAAGAAAATGAAAAAGAATTCCCTTGTAATAAACTGCAGGTTTTTCCTGGCAGGCCTTTTGACATGTCAGAGGCAGGACAGGTCTTCTCGACTTTGGGGTCAGTTCTCTATCATTACATCAGAGAGTCAAGGATACTCCCAAGTTGAATGCTCCAGTAAACCTCCAGATTCTGATTACTTTACTTTGTATCAGTTCACAGAAATCTTCCCAGGTTTCTTTGAAAGCATGCCTTTCATTAATTCTTTGTTTTTTTTTAATTTTTTTAATTTTTTAATTTTTTTGCTTTATTAACTTCTGATTTACATCGTTCGTTTCTGCCAGATTTTGAGTTACAAATTTTCTCCCTGTTTTTCCCCCACCCATCCCCCCAAAACAGCAGTCCCACAGGATATCCCCACCTCTGATCTGCTCTCTCCCATATTTTCTCCCATACCCGTTTCAACTTTTCCAGTAGGGCATGGTGGATCTCTGTATTTCCCAATTATATGTAAAACAATATTGATAATAGTATATATATATTTAAACATTTGATTTTAAAACTTTGAATTCCAGATTCATTCCCTTCCTTCCTTATCACCCACCCTTACTGGGAAGATAAGCAGTTCAGTATAGGTTGTACATGTGTGGCTAATGTAAAACAATAACATAGCAGATA
>NW_027187460.1:24493869-24510615 GCF_028583685.1 Petaurus breviceps papuanus | reverse complement strand
TTCCTTATGATTTCTTTTCCCTGTTTACCTTCTCATGCTTCTCTTGCTTCTTGTATCTGAATGTCAAATTTTCTATTCAGCTCTGGTTTTTTCAGCAAGAATGCTTGAAAGTCCTGTATTCCACTGAATGACCATATTTTCCCCTGAAACAGGATACTCAGTTTTGCTGGGTAGGTGACTCTTGGTTTTAATCCCAGCTCCCTTGACCTCCGGAATATCACATTCCAGGCCCTTCGATCCCTCAGTGTAGAAGCTGCCAGATCCTGGGTTATCCTGATTGTGTTTCCACAATATTCAAATTGTTTCTTCCTGGCTGCTTGTAATATTCTCTCCTTAATCTGGGAATTCTGGAACCTGGCTATAATATTCCTAGGAGTTTTCTTTTTGGGATCTTTTTCAGGAGGTGATCGGTGGATTCTTTCAACCTCTATTTTGCCCTCTCGTTCTAAAACATCAGGGCAGTTTTCTTTGAGAACTTCCTGGAGGATGCTTTCCAGGCTCTTACTTTGGTCATGGCTCTCAGGCAGTCCAATAATTTTTAAATTATCTCTCCTGGATCTATTTTCCAGGTCAGTGGTTTTTCCCATGAGATATTTCACATTGCCTTCTATTCTTTCATTTGTTTGGATCTGTTTAACAGCATCTTGATTTCTCATAAAGTCATTAGCTTCCATTTGCTCCAATCTAATTCTGAAGCAATGATTCTCCTCAGTGAGCTTTTGAGATTCTTTTTCCATCTGGCAAATTCGACTTTTTAAGGCATTCTTCTCCTCATTGCCTTTCTGAGCCTCCTTTGCCATTTGAGTCAGTCTGTTTTTTAAGGTATTATTTTCTTCAGTCAGGCTGTTGACTCTCATTTCATAATTTTCTTGCATTGTTCTCATTTCTCTTCCCAATTTTTCCTCCACTTCTCTTATCTGCTTCTTAAGGTCCTCTATGGCCTGTAACCAGCTTGTATTTTCCTTTGAAACTTTTGGTGCAGGAGTTCTGACTTCACTGATTTCCTCCTGTTCCATGCCTTGCTCCTTCTTATCCCCAAAATAGGAGTGTAATGTTGGAATCTTCTGTCTGCTTTGTTTCCTTTGCCTGCTCATTTTGCCACTCAATGATTTGACTTTTGGGCTTTTTGCCACAGTAGGACTCTGCCACCAGACAGGGGAGTTTTCATCCCAAACGCTGGGGTTTTCTCAGCTGCTGGAGGTATTAGATGGGTGCCCTCTCTGAGGTCTCCACACGCTCTGGCAAGCTGGACACACACCCCAGGACCTCCACCCTAGACTGCAATCCAGATCCAAGCAGGTTAAAGCAAGAGAGATGACCCCTCAGACTGGTGCTTAGTCCCCCTACACTCTGCAGGCCAGGAGCTGAAGCCACCACATGGCGCTGGCAGGCTGTGCCGGGTCTCAGCGGTTTCTCGCCCCGGGGGTAAAAGCCACGCACTCCCACTTACTGGGTCCCAAAGTCCAGAATGCACTGGCCTCTCACCTTGTCCTTCGCATCTATGTGTTGATAAATCTGGAAACGGCCACAGCTGCTGCTGATCTGGAGTCCCTCTGGCTGGTGGCTGGTCAGGCCCGCCCTGGGGCTAAAGCCTCTGCGTGGGGCTGGGCTCGGCTCCCAGAGCGCTGCGCTGGTCGATTCCTGCCGGCCTGCCGGGCTGTTCTCAGCGGGAGGTTAGCTTCTCTGTGTCATTTTGTGGGTTCTGCAGCTCCAAAGTTTGTTTAGAGTCCCCTTTTTACATGGATTGGGGAGGGTGGAAGCTGGAGCTGCGGGAGGGTCGTGCTTCTACTCCGCCATCTTGGCTCCGCTCCCCTCATTAATTCTTAAAGCACCATAAAATTTCAGGAAGACCTTCTTAGTCATTACAGCTGTTGCAGAAAAGAATGGGCTGTCTCTTTCTATGGCTGGTATATTTACAGTCTCTGCTATTTTCTTGTCAGGGATGTACTGCGAAAGGGAAATCTTATTCAGAAGTGTTTGGGATGATAGGCATTCTGAGATCCCTTTCACCCCTTAAGGTTCTTTGATTCCAATCTCCAGAAATGTTGGTCCCATGGAAAACTCAGAACATTTTTTTCCATAAATAAACAACTTCTCGGAAAGATGAACTTTTACCATATTAAAAGTAGGCCTCTAGCTTCCCAAATCAAAGCTCAATGTGGGGCTCTGATTTTGAAATTAGCCCCAAAGTGAATAATTCTCAGCATCATGGGTAAGGAGCTATTTTTGCTTTTCTTATGCTTCTGTTAACCAGTGGCATAGAGCCCAAAGTAATAAATATGCTAAATAAAGTTACTGGCCTAGAACTGTTAGAGTATTTCCTTAGAAGTGGTGCTCCACCACCAAATCAAAGAATGCTAGAGCAGGAAGGGACCACAAAAGGTCACTTAGTACAACCCCTTTGTTTTACAAGGTGGGGAAACTGAGGCTTTGCAAGACTAAAGCCCTTGTCCCAGGTCAGAAAGCTACAAAGTAGAAGATTCTAGAACCCAATTCTTTTCATTCTAAGTCTAACAAAGCTTCATATATGTGTCGAGATCTTTCTGTTTTCCTATTTGCCCACACAGCCAAGGATTTTCTGTATAGATGCTTCATAGAGGACAGCTTTTGAGAATTTAAACCCTTACCTGGGCAGAAATAATGATCAATCTGTATAGATTACTGGGTCCCATGCCCCTGCTTACTAGGGCTATCTCAAAACCAACTCAGCTTGTTACATTCAACGCTATACAGTTAGAGGGCATGATAGAATTCTGGGTCTGGAGTCTGGAACACCTGAGTTCAAATCCAGCCTCAGGCATTTACTAACTATATGACCCTGGGCAAGTCACTTAACATCTTTCTACTTCAGTTTCCTGAACTGTAATGTGGGGAGAATTATAGTACCTACTTTCCAATGTGGTTGTGAGGATCAAATGAGATAATATTTGTATTAGCACAGTTCCTGCCACATAGTAGATGCTATGTAAATGCTAACTATTATAATTATTATTATGAACCAAGAACTTACACTTCGCTTACTTTGTGATCATAGGCAAAACGTGATGTCTCTGAATCTCAGTTTTCTCATCTATAAAATAGGGATAGCAACATTTATGCTGACTGATCTTGGAAGGATTTGTCATGATTAAGGCAATTTATGAGTCATAAAGTTCAACAGAAATGTGAGCACATATAAGTAGTTGTGTTGGTCTGGGGAGCATTTGATGAGGAAGCTCGCTTTACCAATATGGGCTGATACCTTCTCAGTCCCAATAGTCTCAGAGAGTTGCCTAGAGCACTGCTAAAGTCACATAACTAGTAAGTGTCAGAAATAAGTCCAGGTCTTCCTTACTCAGAGGTCAGCCCTCTCTTTATTATACCAGAGATGTCAAAAATACTTCCAAATGTGGCAGATTAAAATGAAATTGGAAAATATTTAACCAAAACTTAACCAAATAAAAAAATATAATAAAACATAGAAAAGTTTACATTTCTAGGACACCTAGGGGGCACAGTGGATAGAGAGTTAGTCTTGGAGTCAGAAAGACCTGAGTTTAAATTCAGCCTCAGATACTTACTAGCTCTGTGCCCTGGGCAAGTCACTTAATCCTGTTTGCCTCAGTTTCCTCATCTGCAAAATGAACTGGAGAAAGAAATGACAAATCACTCCACTTTTTTGCCCAGAAAACCCCTAATGGGGTCACAAAGAGTTGGACACGAATGAAACAACTGAACAACAAGAAGGAAGTTTATATTTTAAAACCAAGTCAATATGCAGGCTGAAGGAATCCTTATATATTGATTGGTGGCCCTTGTTTCTATTTTCATTTGATCCTTAGTCATTCTATCTCTTCTACATTGTCAATAATAGTCTTTCTTCTGTTCTTTGGCCTGTCCACACTACATGAATTCCTACCTGGCGCACAATAGGTGCTTAATTAATGTTTCTTGAATTGAATTGTTTATTTAACAGCTAGCACTTATGTAGCTCCTTAAAATCTGCTAAGTGCTCTACATGTGTTATCTTATTTGATCCTATTTAAATGATTTAATAATGATTTCCATTGTTTTATGTCTTATTGTTGCTTATGAAAACTCAATTGTAACAAAGAAGTATAGCTAATTAAAACATACTGAAACCTGGACTGTGACACTGTATACCTCATTTCTCAGCAGTAGTCCACCACCTCTCTAAGTTTCATCATCAGTCTTTTGGAGTCAGGATTAGTTAATGCATTGATCTGAATTCTGATACTTTTAAATCACAGAATCTCAGAGATGGATGGAATTTTAGAGGCCATGCCACCAAACTGACCTATTTTTAAAATAGAATATAGAATTCTGGAGTCAGAAAGATCTGAGTTCAAATATGACTTCTGACATTTTTGTTGTTCTGTTGTTTCAGTTGTGTCTAACTCTTTGTGATCTCATTTGGGGTTTTCTTATTAACAGTGATTTGCTGTTTCCTTCTTTAGCTCATTTTATACATGAGGAAACTAAGGCAAACAGGGTTAAGTGACTTGTCCAGGGTCATACAGCTTGTATGTGTCTGAGACTGTATTTGAACTTAGATCTTCCTGACTCCAGATCCTGAGCTCTAATCCATTGCACAACCTAGCTATGTAACCCTGGGCAAGTCACTTAACCTCGGACTGCCTCAGTTTCCTCAACTTTAACCTGAGGACAACAATATCATCTACCTCCCAAGTTGTTGTGAGTCTCAAATGAATTAATATTTGTTAAGGGCTTAGCACCATACCTGGTACATAGTAGGAACTTCTTGTTTCCTTCCTTTCCCAGTACTAACTACAGGACTCAATAGAAGTTTCATAAAGCATCAGACAACTAATAATGTATAAAGCAGCAGGTCTTCAGTTAAAAAAAAATTGCTTTTCTTAAAACATGGCATATCAGGGAAACTCTGTAGATAGAGTTTAGCTAGATTTTAGCAAACCAAGGGACCAAGTTTCTCATGCTGTTCTTGTGAAAGGAGTAATATGATGTCCTGGTGAGTTAGAGAGGCTCTCTAATCAGCAAGCAGGAAGGGCCTTGGCTTATCTGTGGCGTTTGTTTGCCTTTCTGTGAAGAAGGTGCCGCTCACCAGGGCAGCAGGGTCAGTGCCACAGCCTGGCCACTTCTGAACTCCTCAGAAATTGGCAGAAGGCATAAGAATGGAATTGGTATTTAGACAGCGATAGTTACGTGAAAGTGCCAAGGCAGGAAAAACAAACATTACTCATCAGCGGCCTTCACTCTTAAGTCAATAATATGCTGATATTTTGCTATTTTTAAGCATCTACCTCTGGTGGGCATCTTTTAAACCTCCTGACCAGTTGGACCTTGACCCCTCCCTGCCACGCCTGGGCTATCCTGGCCTTGCTCAAACTTTGAACAGTCCATGGTGGGGCGGGGGAAGGGGAGGAATAGATTGGCCTGATTTGGTGAATCGTTGTTGAGATGAACAAGGATATTCATCACACAAAGCCTAGTCATAAAAGTATACTTTATTTTCTTAAAATCAGGACAATTGAGGACATTCAGCAAATGTGTGTATTAAGTCTCAGCCAAGGCCTTCTTTAGAAGGCTTAACTCAAGTACCACCTTATCCATGGGGCCTACCCTGAACCTTCCTGGTGCTAGTACTCTATCTCATTGCTTTCCTGCCAATAAAATGTAAGCTTCTCAAGAGGAGAGTGCATTTCCTTTTAGTCTCTGAATCCTACGTGCTCTTTGTAGAAAGAGCAAAGTAAGACAGTTCCTGCCCTCGTGCAGCTCATACTCTAAGGGGAGAGAGATCACATACAGGAAGTTTCAGGTGCAAGTCAGATGGAAAGACCCCCATGGTCCTTAGGGTACATTCAGAAAAGGCATATTTAAACCCTTCCATTTAGGGTATGGAGGTGTCCCTGCCTTTTCAGAGGCTATGCCAGTGGAACACTAGCTGCAGCATGTCTTATGGAACTGCCAAAGCTTCAGGAACAGGACTGGAGATGGACAGGATGTCTCTTGTCTGAGGAACAGCTTAGCTAAGTTGAGAGAAGCTCATTATCAGGTTGGTGGCAGGGTGATCTTTTTTTGGCTCCAGGAATTTTAAAAGATTCTCTACTGTCATCAAAGGCTGTGATTGCAAGTTCTGGATTTTTTTTTTTTTTGCTTTCTGGAGGGGGGAAGGCAGGGCAATTGGGGTTAAGTGACTGTATCAGCAATGCCTTGTCCAAGGTCACACAGCTAGCAAGTGTTACGTGTCTGAGGTTGGATTTGAACTCAGGTCCTCCTGACTCCAGGGCCGATGCTCTATTCACTGCACCACCTAGCCAACCCAAGTTCTGGAAATTTTAAAATAATAATTCATATTTACATTGAAACTTCCAGTTTACCATGTACTTTGCTTCTAACTACCAAGTGAAGGGGGTGGTTTATTATCCTTTTATACAGAAGAGGAAACTGAGGTAAAAAGACATTAAATGACTTGTCTAAGCTCTCAGAGCTCATCAATGCTAGAGATGACACTTGAACCCTGATCTATGATCTCTAAGGTCAGTGCATCATTATCAGTCTCAAATATGTGTGTGTGTATGTATGTGTGTGTATGTGAGAGAGAGAGAGACAGAGACAGACAGACACAGAGAGACAGAGACACAGAGAGAGACAGAGAAAGAGAGACAGAGACAGAGACAGACAGACAGAGAGACAGAAAGACAGAGAGAGAGAGAGACAGAGAGAGAGAGAGACAGAGAGACAGAGAGAGACAGAGAGAGGGAGGCAGTATGGTATGGTAGAAGAAAAATCCTGGCTTCATTCCCCACCCCCAAGATTTTGGGGAAACATGGCACCTCTGAGCCTGGCTCCTACAGCCCCGATCAAGGGAAGCAAGTCCCGCGGGACTGTGGCCTGGCAGCTGCTTCCACAGGTGCAGTAGCCTCTGCAGCTTACAGTGATGCTCCTTGGAAGCAAGCCATGGTGATGAAGACCCAAAAAGAAAGTTCTCAACACCAAAGCCCCTGGCACTGCTGAGCGACTCAGCGTCAGAAAATGGTACGGTTCTATCAGTAAAAATAAAATGAAAGGAGATGCCTTACTACTGGCTTTGCTGCCACGGCCTAAGTACCAGGAGACTTTCCATCCGTCCGGCAGACGAAACCTTCCCCAAGCGCGGTCTCGCTCATCAGCTCCTTCAGAGCACACACACTGAAGAGGAGGAGCTCCCAATCAGGTACAGACAGGGGTGTGCTGATAATTTTTGAAAATAATCAGCTCTTGGAAAATAAAATGTGCATGTGACTTGCCTATATGACTATAACCTGTATTAACATTTTCTGCATCACTTTAAGACTAGACAGTTAAAAATGACAACAGCCGCAATAAACCAAGCCTCGATTTACAGCATTTGCTGATTTCTCAGGTGAAAATGCCAATAATGACAAGTTGCCAACTGTCTCTCTAGAACGACTAGAAGCGTGTACAAGAACTCTTGAATTCCCCTGCTCTTTCCCAACACTGTGACCATGACTTAAGAGGCTTAGTTTCCTGCCCTATTAAGGCAGGGATACTAACCCCTACCCTACCTACCTCACTTTACTTGTTGGGTAGATGAAATGATGCCCCAGCTGTTAGCGGCCTCTCTCTTAAACTACCTGGTATTGAACCATTTTGTATATATTTGTTCCTATTTACTTTATGCTAATTTTATACTTATTAGATGCCACTTATATACTTACTATACGTACTTACATGCATGTGTATATACATGTGTGCATACATATGTGTATATGCATATGGATGCGTGTATTTTCGATCTCCCTGATCAGAATGTCAGCTTCCAATGAGTAAGGTACTTGATTCCCATTGCCTAGGACAGTATCTGGTATATCATGGGAACTTGATAATTACATGTTGATTGATTGAATGGACATGGAAGTGACTGGTGAATTACTAAGTGGCATTTAAAATGAGAGCTACATTTTTCTCTTTGTTATTATTTCAGTTGGAATGGAAAGGGTGATATGGAATTTCTGGGGATGTTTAGAAGGTAGGAGGGTTGTTCTGGATAAAAAATATAAAAACCCTCAATGCTGAAGTATTTAGAAAATTACTAGAAACTTTAACAGTATTTCATTAAGAAATCAAGCTTTTAATTAATCATTAAGTTTTTAATACGATTCATTTCTTTTTTTTTTTTTGAGGGGAGAAGACAAAGCAATTGAGGTTAAGTGACTTAACCATGGTCACACAGCTAGGTAAGTGTCAAGTGTCTGAGGTAGGATTTGAACTCAGGTCCTCCTGACTCTGGGGCCAGTGATCTATTTACTTCACCACCTAGCTGCCCTGACTGTTCATCATCAACCTGTAACTATTTGTGGACCACTTTACATATGCTTAGGACCCCTTCCTTTCATCTTCATTCCCAAGTATGAGCAACACCATACTTAATGTGATTGTGTTATTCCAATCACATTGGCAGTTATTTCATGTCTATCATCACTCCTGTCTTTTAAAATATTATTACAATTATTTATCGATGGGGTATGATTCTCATTAACTGAACTTTTATGGCTATCTGTTGCCCAGCAAATGATTGAATAGAATTGAGTAAAATGTGATTCACAGTTGAAATGCAGCTTGGGCTTCTAGAGAAAGTTCTTAAAATGATTGGACAAAGAGTTGCTTCTCTGGGGAGAAGCTGTAGTGGCAGGCTGAAGTAAGAATGATCATTCCTCTTCAGTTCACTTGACTGAGGAATAACTTCTGTGACCCACTTAGGGATGGTCTTTAGCAAAGACGGACCCTGGCTATTGCAGCACACTGAAGAGGGAAGAGGGCAAATTGACTTTGTCCTTCTTCCTTCCTCTTTTTCCTTTGCTCTTCCTGTTGTCATGGTGTGTGTGTGTGTGTGTGTGTGTGTGTGTGTGTGTAGTAGCTATTTCCAAGTTGTGACTGGCTCATGGGAAACACTTTCTTATTCATTCATTTTTCTGCCCACCATTTATTCCTTTATCCCTCTTGTGCATCTGCCACAGCCAAACATCCTTCCTTGTCTTTTTCTTTTATTCTTTTGGCTGAGAGTGTATGAATGCTTCACCTGAAAGACTAATTCCATAGGAGCTTACCTCCTTTCACCTTCTTCCCTCTATTGACTCTTTCCCAGGCAATCTGTTTGGATGTCTTCCTTTATCCTACTTGTCTAGAAAAGAATCTTTCCTCCTGGGATTTTTTTTCTTTTAAAATGAATTTGACTTTCCATGTTAATTTTATTCTAAATCAAACTGAATGGTTGAATGAACATGGGCAGAATTGAATTGGGCAAAAGTCCCAGGGAAACAAATTGTCAGAGACCTGGGTTTGAATACTGGTTTTGCTTCTTACTGCTGCCTACTGCCTGACTGTTTAGTTGTTTCATTAGTGTCTGACTCTTCCTGACCTCGGGGTTTTCTTGGCCAAGTGGTTTGATTTGCCATTTCCTTCTCCAGTTCATTTTATGGATGAGGAAACTGAGGAAAATAGGGTTTAGTGACTTGTCCAAAATCATACAGTTAGTAAGTATCTGAGGCTGTATTTGTACTCAAGCCTTCTTGATTCCAGGCCTGGTCCTCTATGTACTGCACCACCTAGTTGTCCCAAGAGATGAAGAAATTGAGGCAAACAGGATTAAGTGATTGCTCAGGGTCACAGAGCTAGTAGGCATCTGAGACCAGATTTGAACTCAGGGAGATGAGTCTTCCTGACTCCAGACTTGGCACTCTATCCATTGAGCCACTTACCTACCCCATTACCTTACTGCTATGTTATTTTGCCCAATAATATGTGGGTTGCTTGAAGGGCAAGGACTGTCATTTGCTTAAGCATCCTTTCCATGGTGAAAATCTATAAAACTTGGATGTCCCCTGAGAATACCCAGTGTCTCCTTGCCTGTGACAGTAGAGTGGGGAAATGGTCTCCCCTATTAGACCTGTAACCTTCAACTGTTTACCCAGATGTCCATGTTGTGAAGGTCATTGTGATTCAGGCATCCCAGCCCTAACTAGGAGGGCTAACCTCTCCAAGTTGCCATCTAGGACTTCCTTCTTCCACTTGATGTGGCCCAAAGGAGAGGCAGCCTGAAATTCTGGAGTCCTCTCTGGTTGTTTCCCCACCATCCAGATCTGCTCATCCCATGCTCCTGTATCCAGTTGTTTTGTTTTCTGGGGCAGCAAGGTGGTGAAGTGCATAGAGCACCAGGCCTGGAATCAGGAAGACCTGAGTTCAACTCTGACCTCAGACACTTACTAGCTGGGTGACCCTGGGCAAGTCACTTAGCCTTGTTTGCTTCAGTTTCCTCATCTGCAAAATGAGTTGGAGAAAGAAATGGCAAACCACTCCAATATCTTTGCCAAGAAAACCCCATAAAAAATTGGACTTGACTGAAACAACCGAACAGCAACTCTAGTATGAATTTAAAATGCTCTGTAAGTAAAGGCCTCTTGCTTTATGTTTGATTCTCTTGGGAAAGTCCCTCTAAGTCAATTGCATTTAAGGGTTGGGTCATCCACTCTCTTTATTTCAATCAGTTGGTTTATCTGTGATTTCATCAGTACGGATTCCCATTCCTATGTTATAATGGACCCCAGAAGGGGCAATATTCATACTAATGGCATATCCTTTTCCCTTAAACTTCATATTCCATGCCTGCCGGTAAGAATATTATTGTACCATCTTTATCATCATTTCCATCACCACCAGTAGAAGAGCACTGACTCCATGTTTTTACATCTTATGTCAGTCTTCTACTCAATATCTCATGCCACATATCTGTGAAGTCCCTGTTTTGTGCAGAAAACCCTTTTAGTCACTATCTGTAAGTTCTCCACAGAACATGGCAGTTTCCCTCTCATTCTTTCACTATTTCATGGGTACCAATGAAACAGTCAAGCTCCTATCTGTTATTCTTCGCTCTCACTGTATGATTGCCCCATTCACAAAACTTAATAGCCCAACATTCAAGGTCTCTACATTCAGACTCAACTTACCTCATCTATAGCTTCTACTTAGCAGGACCATTCATCTCGGTCCTACTGGACTACATATCATGATCCAAACATAATCATACTTGCTTTTGCTACTCATTCATTGTTCATGTTGTACCTTCTCTGGGAACTTTTTTTTTTTCTTCATTAATGCAACTTCCCACATCCTCTCTTCTTGAAGTTTAATGACACATTATTTCTACCCCTCCGTTAGCATTTATCATGCCCTTCATTAGACTATAAACTCCTAGGCATCGTTTTATTTGTTGTATTCCTCATGTCTAGCACAGAAGAGGTTATTAGTAAATGTTTGTTAATTGATTTATCCTGTGCTACCTTGTTATATCTCTTCTATTGTTTTCTTCTATTGCTATTTAACTCTTGTTTGTTCAGAACCCACTTTGTTATTTCCCTTTCCAAACCATCCTTTTCTCTTGCTTTGTCTATTTGAATTAAGGGAATCACTATTCTGATCATTGGTGGCTAAAAGCTACAAGTCATTTTCCTTCTTTGTACTTGCCATACAGTTCACATCTTGTTTGAACCCCTCTTGTGTATTTATCATGTTTCATTTTTGTATTATAGTTGTTGTATATCATACTAAACTATATTAAATGCTGGGACCTTGTCTTGGCTTGATTTTGTAAATCCCCCAGTACCTTGCTCATAGGTGCTTAACAAATGTGTTTTCAGTTGAGTAGAATCAGAATTCTACAGATTCTGCCTCTGTAACAGTTCTCATATATGCCTTTCCTTTTTCAAAAAATTCTTTTAAATTAAATTTTATGTTTATTTTTAGTTTACATCATTTCCACAAGATTTTGAGTTAGTTTTTCTCCCCATCTTTCCCCTACCCATCACCCCAAAACCGCAATCCCACTGTATACCCCCTCCCCCAATCTGCTTTCTCCTTTCTCCTCCCCCATCCCCCCTCTGACTTTCCAGTAGGGCAAGATGGATCTCTAAACCCCAGTGCTTGTATATCTTATTTCCCAGTTGCATGTAAAAATATAAATATATATATATATTTTAAACATTTAATTTTAAAATTTTGGATTCCAGATTCTTTCCCTTCCTCCCTCATCACCCACCCTTACTGGGAAGATAAGCAATTCAATATAGGTTGTACATGTGTAGCTATGCAAAACATTACCATAGTGGGTATATTGTAAAAGATTGACTATATTTCCCTCCATCCTATCCTGCCCCCCCCATTTGTTCTATTCTCTACTGTGACCCTGTCCCTTTTCAAAAGTGGGTGTTTCCAACTTCCCTCCCTGCCAACCTGCCCTCCCCTCCATCATCCCCCATCTTATCCCTTTCCCCCCTACTCTCCTGTAGGGCGAGGTACCCTATTTAGTGTGTATGTCATTCCCTCCCTAAGCCAAATTCAATGAGAGTGAGGTTGACCCACTCCCTTTTGCCTTCCGGTTCTTCCCCTCCATTTTAACAGTTTCCCCTTGCCTCTTTTATATGGGATAATTTACCCCATTCTGTCTCTCACCATCTCCTCTTGTTATATTCCTCTCTCACCTTTTAAGTATCATCCCTTCCTATGAAATTGGTCCTGTGCCCTCTATCTATGTATACCTGTACACATATATATAGACACTCACATATGTATTTATATACCCATATACCCTCCTATATAGACATATGTATGTATACACTTATGTATAATATATTTATATTCTCTTCAACTATTCTCATACTGAGAAAAGTTTCATAAGTTACCATTATCATTTTTCCATGTAGGAATGTAAATAGTTCATCTTTGATAAATTCCTTATGATTTCTTCTACCTGTTTACCTTCTCATGAGTCTCTTACTTCTTGTATTTGAATGTCAAATTTTCTATTCAACTGGTTTTTTCATCAAGAATGCTTGAAAATCCTCTATTTCATTGAATGACCATATTTTCCTCTGAAACATATGCCCTTCCTTTTTCAAAAAAATTATTGAAATTTTTTTTCTATTTATATCATTGTCACTTCCCAATAACCCAACTTCCCCAAAGAATCCTCCCTAAAGAGAAACTAGTAAGCAAAACAAATGATGCATCAACCAAGTCAGGGAATGTATGAAGCATTCTGTCTGTTTGGTCCTCTGCTGTCTGTCTAGAAAAGACAAATAGATGTCATCATTGGTTCATTGGAATAGAGATTGATCATTATATTAATCTGAAATGTGTTGTGCTGAAGTGCTGGTTTTTCTTTACATCATTGTGTTAATTGTATATATTGTTCTCTTGGTTGTGCTTTCTTAACTTTAAGACCAATCATTCATTTTACAGATGAGGAATCGAGACCCAGAGAGGTTAGGTAATTTACCCAAGGGAGAAAGTGGCAGGGGCAGGATTTGAACCTAGGTCAAGCCCCCTAACTCCAAATTTAGGACTCTTTCCACCACACCACACTGCTTCAAGTCTTTCAAAGTATTCCTAAATTACATATATCCATTGCTTCTTTTAAAATAATAATATGAGGGCAACTAGGTAGTGTAGTGGATAGAGCACTGGCCCTGAAGTCAGGAGGACCTGAATTCAAATGTGACCTCAGACACTCACGAGCTGTGTGACCCTGGGCAAGTCACTTAACCCTGACTGCTTTCCCCCCCAAAAAAGGTAAAATAATAACATGCAATAACATGTATATACCATATATTTTTTTTAGCCATTCCTCATTTGATGGGTTCCCATTTTGTTTCTGTTTTTTTTTTGATACTATAAAGTCTTAATTTGAATATTTTAGTATTTATGGGACATTTGCCTACATCTTTGACCTGCTTAGGCTACTGTTTCCTCCTTTACATTTCTACTGCTGCTACCTCTTCTTTCCTAATTGGTCGCTCCTCCTCCAAGTCTCTGTTCTATACAATCACTATTCAATATGGCCTCAAACTTGCATTATGTCCTCATTTCCAATTACTCTCTTACATTTTAGTCAAACTGAGTTACTAGCTCTTCTCCCAAACAAGCCCATTTGTATTATAAATGTGCTCATGATGTTTTGGCAGCCTGGGATGACATCTTTCTCTCTATTTCTTTCCTTCTCTACCTGTCACATAGTGTATCTATTTCCTCATCTTGAGTCAAATTCTTAGGGCTTGTTAATGGGGTAAGATAGACTTTTTATAGTTGAGAATTCCCAGTATCTCACTTTCCCCATCCAACCTCCTCACAATCTTTCACCATTAAAGTCTTCTCCTTCCACTTACATGACTTCCCTTCCCCAATCCCTTAGTCGATAGTGAAATCCCTATTGTTCAAACGTATATAGCACGTTGTATTTGTCTTATTCACTTAATCACATTGTGATTTGTATTATGATTATGAGTATATATTATGTGTATAGTTTCCTTTTCACTCCTACTAAATTTTAAGCTCCTTGAAGACAGGTTTTATTAGATATTAAGATAATAGAATTTAAAGCTGGAAAGGACTTCACACACCCTCTAGTAATCTAATTGTTTTACAGATGAGAAGACTGAAGTCTACAGAGTAGGAAGGAAGGAAAGAAAACAATTACTAAGGGTTTTATATGTGCCAGGCACAAATAATTGCAAAGCACATTGAGGGGAGTCTACTTGGCTATGTGTACTAAATAAATGTGAGCTATGATTAAGGGGAAAAGGAGAAAAACAATTAATTTAGTCTTCAGAGTATTTTTTATTATTAATAAGTATAAAGCCCTGGGACCTCTTAGCTCCACTAGGGTAGGAACCACTTGATATGGCTGGTACTCACACACACACACACACACACACACACACACACACTCTGAGGATTCTTACAGTAAACATGCTTGTACCCATTTCTGGTTTGGCTTTCTACCACAGTGAGTGAAATCACTGGCTCTTATAATCACTGTCATAGGTACCCAAAGTGGGCAATACTGCCCTCCTGAGGGGCACTGGAACAATCTGGGGGGCAGTAGTAGCCTTGGTTGCAGTTGTAAGGTATTGAATAAAAATAAGGGGGCAGTGAAAACATAAGGAAAGAAGAAAAGATAAGAAAATTTTGAAAAAAAATTATCTGATAAAGGTGTAGTGATTACATTATTTTCCAAAGAAACACAAAATTCAAGTTATATCTGATCAGTGGTCAAGTCCCCTGACAGATCTTAACAAGCAAGTGTTGGCAGGCAAGTGTGTTGCACATTATTGGGAAGTCTAGCATGCATTGGCAGGAACATGTACATGTAATGACTTGTTTACAATATGATACTATACTTTATAATATCGCATCATCAAAATTTTAATGCAAGAAAAAACACCACAAATTTACAATAAATTATTAAAATGTGTCATTTAAAAATTAAATATTTTTTAAATGAAGCAAATTTTAAAAAACATTAAAGGGTTAAAGAAAGTAGATTTCCAGGGGGGTGCTGAGTAATTTTGTTTTGAAAAGGGTGTGAGTGGGCAAAATAAATTTGGGAACTTTTCATCATCATCATCGTCACCATTATCATCATAGCTAGCATTTATATAGTGTTTTAGGTTTTGCAAAAAGCTTTACAAATATTGTCTCATTTGATCCTCACAGCAACTCTGGGAGGTAGGTGTTATGATCTTCATTTTATAGATGAAGAAACTGAGGCAGACAGAAGTTGGCGACTTGTCCAGGGTCACATAGCTAGTGAGTATCTGAGGAGGGATTTGAACTCATGTCTTCCTTACTCCAAATCTAACTCTTCATTGTGCCACTTAAACATATACATACCCAAACATATGAACATCTGCACACATATACACATATATCATATATATGTATATATACCATATGTATATGTGTGTGTATTTTATCTATCTATCTGGGACTCCTAACCATTTTTTTATATGCTGGACCCTTTTTGCAGTATGGTAAAGCCTGCTGACCTCAGAATAATGTTTTTTTTTTTTTTAAGCAATCGGGGTTAAGTAACTTGCTCAAGTTTACACGGCCACGTGTTTCTGGGTGGGTGCTAAGTGTCTGAGTTCTGGAGCCGGTGCTCTTACTCTCTGTGCTACCTGGCCGCCCCAGAATAATGTTTTTTAAAAAGGAAGAAAATGTTGAATTTCAGAGGTTAGTGAAAATCAAGTTGCAATTTTTTTTTCCCCTATACAAATTGATGGAGCCATGGAAATCTTCCCAAGTACTCCTTGGGGATTCATAGACCTCAGGTTAATAATCCCTGATATAGAGAGTATCCCAAAAATCTTAGCGCAGTTTAAAGCTCCTAAAGCTTAAAACTACATTGACTTTTGAGATTTGCCATATATATAAACTGTCTCTCTCCATACATACATACATACATATATACACACATATGCATTTACATCACCTCAATGAAATTTATACCCTTATGTGTGTATGTGTATAAAGATGCACACACAAGCATATACTTACCCAAGCTGCACACCAACTCTCTGCAGTAGTAACTGTATTTTTCAGTATCCATTGTCTTGAGGTTTTAATTTTTGTGGCTTAAAAAAACATCCCCACCTCCACCCCAATCCTCTACTTTTTATCCAGGAGAGGAGGAGATGTGTCTGAGGCCATGGCAGTTGTCTTCACTATTTGAAAGGCTGTCAAGTAGAAGAAGGATTATACTCATTCTGCTTGGCCTCACAAAGAAGAACTAGGAACCATGAGGAGGCGTGGCAGAGGGGCTGACTTCATTTTGAGATAGGAAAAGCTTCCTAAGTGAGAGAGAGAGAGAAAGAGAGAGAGAGAAAGAGAGAGACAGAGAGAGAGAGAGAGAGAGAGAGAGAGAGAGAGAGA
>NW_027187460.1:24424644-24493769 GCF_028583685.1 Petaurus breviceps papuanus | reverse complement strand
AGAGACAGAGAGACAGAGAGACAGAGAGACAGAGAGAGAGACAGAGACAGAGAGAGAGAGAGAGATGACAGAGAGAGAGAGAGACAGAGAGAGAGAGGGAGAGATGCTTCAAAGTGCAATGGGAAGTAGGGATATCACTTGCACTTACCCAGGACAGGGGATTTTCAAATGGAGGCTGGACCAGTTAGGCCTGAGGTTGTGGAGGACTCAATGGCCTCTGAGGTTCTTTTCAGCTTTGAGATTATGTAATTCTGGACAATCAGTAGTGGCAGAGCTAGTATTTGAACACAGGTTCTCTGATTCCAAATCTAGTGATTCTCCATCTACACGAGTTTGCCCTCTAAGTCTTATTTAAGAAAAAAAAAATACATTTTTACTGATTTTTTTAATATCACCAAATTTTTCCCTCTCCCATCTACCCAGTCTAGAGAACCATCCTTTATAACCCCTTGATAGAAAAAAAAAAAGAGAGGAAAACAAGAAAAAAATCAGCAAAACCAATTTAAAAAATCTAAAACTCTATTTAATATTTTGCAATTGTCAAGTCCTCACTTCTGCAAAGGAGATGAGAGGGAATTTTCTTATACAAAATGAAATTTTATTGATTTATTTTGTTTTTCTATTGCATACTTTTCTCCCTTTATCTTTCTCCTATTGTCTCCCAGGGAGCCATGTCATATAACAAAGAATTTTTTAAAGAGAAAGAAGAGGGAAAAAAATCAGCAAAACTAATATGTAGAAAAAAGAATCTTAAAATATAGAGAATGTTTGACACCTGTGGGCCTCTCACCTCTGCAAAGGAATGGGGGAGAAGATATTTTTTATATCTCTTTTTTTCTGGCTTTGCTTATATCACTTTTGTCTAAGTTTGTAGAAGTCTTTCTATGCTTCTCCATATTCATTATATTCATCATTTCTTACAGCACAGGAACATTCCATCATGTTAATATTACCACATTTTGTTTGCCAATCCCCAATCTATGTGCCTTGATTTTGTTTCCAATTCTTTGCTGCCACAAAAGGAGCGGCTATAAGTATTTGGTCTCTATGAGATATTTTTTTCCTTCCTTCCTTCCTTCCTTCCTTCCTTCCTTCCTTTCTTTCTTTCTTTCTTTCTTTCTTTCTTTCTTTCTTTCTTTCTTTTTCTCTCTCTCTCTCTCTTCCTTTCTTTCTTTCCTTTCTCCCTCCCTTCCTCCCTCCTTCCTTCAACCTAGTGAGGGAAAATCTGATTCGAAGGCTCTTGTTATTGTAGTCATCTCAATATTATTCTCATAATATTAATGGTTGCTTACTGTATGGCATATTAAAGTTTTCATTGCACTTAAAACATTTAATTTGGTCTTCACAGGAACCCTGTGAGGTAGGCAGGCACCAAAGTCATGACAATTTCCATTTTTCAGATGAGAAAACTGAGCCTCAAAATGATTAAGTGACTTGTCAGTCAGCATCAGGGGCAGATCCAACATGAGGTTCTCTTGTTCACCCATCCAGGCCTCATTTGTCCCTCCATCCCACGCTACTTGTTTTCTTCCTGTTCCCTCCGTATTTCCCTCATCATTCCAGCTCTTCTGGCCAGCACGTGGTCCCAGCTGGAATTTCTTGTTGTTTAGTAACCTAACGCTCTGTGATTCCTCCTGCTAGCTTCCACCATGGCAGTCTCCTACCATTGTTCCCTCTCTCCCTGGGAAGAGTTGGATTACTAAGGCCTCTCTCTTCCCGGCATTACCCCGTGGCACCCCCTCCCTGTGTAAGCCATTAAGACTGGCTTGGCCTAAAGTAATCCTGTTTATTAAAATATTTAGAGCCTGCTTAATGTCAGGTGCTAGGAAAATGGCTTGACTGGCCCCAGGGACAGGGTCATTTGAACTTGGAAACCGAGGGGAGAAAAACGCAGTGTGAATTTTGACACACATTTGGAGAAGGCAGCAGTGGTATGATTTTTCTTCTTCCTTGTTTCTCCTTTTTCTTTTGCAACTTAAGTGTCAAACCCAGACTTTCCAAAAACTGCATTAATGTTCTTACACCTCGAGACTGTGGTGGAAGCTGCGTGGAGGAGGGTGTGATTTATAGGGAAGTAGTGCTCCTGAGGGGGGAGAGGGGGCATGGAAGCAATGAATAGAGGGTGAACTTGAGCAAGAGTCACAGTGGGGCTCCATCTGCCTGCCCTAATTATAGCCTCAGTGTTACTGGACAATTACGTAATAATAGTAGTAACCCCCCTCCCCCATCTACCCATCAACCACCAGCGAGTTCTGAATAGTCAGCAGAGTGAGGTTGGAAGAACGCAGACATCACATTTCAATGCTGACCGCCCTAGCTTTTACTCTGTGACCCTGGGTAAGCCTGGGAACTGTCATTTCATTCATAAATGTCATAGAATATCAGAACTGAAAAGGGCTTTACTTTAGCTGGAAGGGATAATTTAGTCCAAGCTTTTAATTTTATAGATGAGGACACTGAGGATCAGGGAAGTCAAGGGGTTTGTCCAAGGTCATTCAACTGGTAAATAATAATAAAAGCTGACAGCTATATAAAGCTTTAAGGTTTTTAAAGTACTTTATGGACATTATACTGTTTGACACTTCCCCACTCCCACCCCCCAAAAGAACCTTGCCTTGTCAGTTAGGTGCTATAATTAGCCTATTTTATACATTGGGGTAATTTATAAAATGGGGTAACAGACTCAGAGAGATTAAGTGCCTTTCTTGGGGTTACTTAGCCAGTAAACTGTCTGATTCAGGATTTGGACTTAGATCTTCCCACAACTCTTAAGTCTAGTGCTTCATCTACTACTTCATAGATTTAGAGTTGGAAGGAACCTTTCACATGATCAAATCTAACATCCTTATTTTATATATAAGTAAATTTAGGATTATGCAGCATCTGACATCAAACCAGGTCTGCCATGTTGCTGGCTTCATAGTTCGGAGTTGGGAATTGAATTTGGTTCTCAATTCCAGTGTAGTGTTCTCATTCATTCCTTCATTCAAAAAAACATGCATTAAGTGGCTACAGATTGCAAGGTCCCATGATGTGTGCTAAGGCAGGGTTACAAAGGAAAATAGTCATTGAGGTTTTGTCCATGAAGAGCTCCAACAAGGAAGATAAGACTTTTTTTGTGCATGTGAATAGTAATAATATGAAGAAAAGCATCAAAGTCTGAGCAGCACAGTTCTCTGAAAATTCAGACAAGGGAGAGATGGTTCTGGGGATAGGCAGTGAGGGGTGGAGGTCAGGGCAGGGTTTTTTAAGATAACTCCTTGAATGGAGCCTTGGAAGACAAGTAGGATTACAGGAGGCAGAGAAGGGGAGGAAGAGGCTTACTGGGTCAAGAGAATGTCCCTCTTACTTAACTCTGAAATGGATTTCCTCTTATTCACTACTCCAGAAGGATGTTTTTGAAGTTGAAGAAATGGAATGAAAGCGTAATAGGTTGGTGAAAGTTCTTGACTATATGTCAGTGGTCCAGGCCTTGACAATTTGATGTACTATAACTGATAATTATTAAATACTCAATATGTACAAAGTGTTACATTACAGTCTGGGGATACAAAGATAAATGCTCCAAAAGTATTTGCCCTTGAGAAACTTATGTTCTTTTGGGGAATAGGGTTTGGGTTCAGATACAACGTATACACAAATGAGAAAATCCAAAATAATTTAAGAAGTACTAACCTGAAATAGGATCAGGGAAGGTTTCCAGAGATAGTACTTGTGAAAACCTTAAAGAAGGACGAGGATTCTGAGAAGTGAAGGTGAGGAGAGAATGCATTCCAGGCATGCCTGATAACATGGGCAAACACACATAGTTAGGAGACAGAGTGGTGAGTTTGGGGAAATCAGTAGTGTTGTTTAGCTAGAGTAAGACATTCATAAAGAGAGGTAATATGAAGAAGGCAGGAAAAGTTAGTTGGGGTCAAGTTATAGAGACTCAAATACCAGTTAATATTTTTGTCCTAGAAGCAATAGGGAACCACCGAAAGTGAAGTCATTTGACTTTTTTTCAGTCTCAATTTCCTCTTTTCCAGAAGTAGAACTCACATTTCTTTATTACTTTAAGTTTTAAAAAGTTGGTAGTACAAATATTGTTGCCATCTTTCAGATGAAGAAACAGGGTCAGAGAGACTAAGTGACTTGCTGTAAGGTCGCAGCATCTGATAAATGTCAAAACTAGGATTTGAACCCAAGTCTTTCTTGATTCAGTCCAGTGGTCATTCTACTACCTCATGCTGCCAGTTCTGAGTGACCATCTTTGTGTGATCTCTTGGGTGGGATGAAGAATGGGATCTGTACCAGGTCTGTAGAATGAAGATAGCAAGGCAGAACAGAGAATGACCATAACTAGAGGAAGTAAAGAATGAGGAAATGGCCAAGATTGGAGGGTAGGAGGAAACTTACTCTGTAACCTATATTCAGGTAAGGGGAAATGAAGTTGCCTAGTTTAGGACCAGAATAGGGATATCCTTAAAATCCAGGCAAAGGAGTCTAGCTTTGATGCAATAGGCAATGGGGAGTCATTGCAGGTGTTTAGGAAGAAAAACAAAGTGAGGAAATTCCTAATTGGATTTTTCTGGTCATAGGGTAGACCAGCTTGGATTCAGTCAAAGGGCCACACTTGAGGACCTAGAAGGCCACATGTTGCCTCGAGGTTGCAGGTTCCCCACCCCTGGGGTAGACAATGGATTGAAGGACAAAGACTGTAGTGAAATCAGCTAAGGACATCATTGCAGTGGTTTAGATGTGAAGCGATAAAGTTTGGGATTAATATGGTGGCAGATAGTAGGGGGAATAAAGAGCATCTTATTGGTTAGATATGGACTTCCACCTCTGACTTAAAAAAAAGGTAAAACACAATAATGACTGTCACCATAATTACTGCCCTTCATCAACAGCCTTGACCTCCATAGGTACCTTCACCTCTCTCTCTACACCAGCTTCCCTTTATGTGTTGTTTTCCTCCATCACCATGTAAGTTCCTTCAGGTCAGGATCTTACGTTTGTATCCCTAGAACTTAGCACAGTGCATGCAAGTGCTTAAAAAATGTGTTAGCTCTCTCTTTCTCTTTCTCTCTCATAAGCACTTAATACATTACCGATATATGTAAGCATATGTATATATGCATCTATCACTTAATAAATGCCTTACCTATGTATGTATGTATGTACATATTTGTCTGTCTATTTAGTATATATAGGATGTTAGAGCTGGAAAAAAAAAAAACAGATATTAGAACCAGGAAGGACTTTAGAATTTAGAATGTTAGCACGCAGAATGTTAAAAACTTGAAAAGAGGGACCTAAGAATATAGCGTCATAGATTTAGAGCCCAAGGTAACAATAAAGATCATGTAGTCCACCTCCCTCATTTTACAGTTGAGGAAATTGAGACCCAAAGATGTTACATGATATGTATGTCACAGAAACCAAGGAAGTTATGGGGGGGATAGGGATTGATTTCTTCAAAAAAGTTTCATGCAGAGTTTGGAAAGTGAACTACGAAGAATGAAAGTGCTTTCTTTGTAAGAAACCAAGTTCCCCTTCCATGACATTTTATGGGACAGCTTGTAATGACATATGAGTTTGGTTTGAACCTGGCACTTTAATTGCCAGAGATCCAGAGACGAGTCCTTTGCTCAGTCTTGGGTTTGTCTCCTAACCAGCTAAAGGATCTAGTGAGTTTGAATGTCACAAAATTTATTAAATGGATGAAGCTTTTTGGTTTTTTTTTTGAAAGTGAAGGGGTGATGGGGAGGGAAGGAGTATTGGCCTAAGACTCAGAAGACACAGGATCAAACTTCCTTCTACCACTAACTTCCTATGTAACTGAGGTCAGCCATGTCCCTAGTCTGGCCTTCAGTTTCCTCATCTGTCACATGGAGATAATAAGATCAGTCTTACTGCATGAGGTTTTTGTGAAAAGCAAGTGAAGTAATTCAGCTCTATCAAATTCTGTTAAATTCAATACACATTCACTGAGTGCCTACTACAAAAGTAAAATAATGAAATAATTCCTGTCCTCAGGGAGTTTGCATTTTACTGGGCAGGGAGATTAGGGTGACATGTGCACAGATAAATGAATGCAAGATAATTTGAGAAGGCCAAGAAAATAGCCAATTGATGGGATCAAGGTAGACTTTAGGAACAAAAAACTTTCTCAGTTGAATCTTAAAGAAAGATAAGGATTCTGAAGTGCAGAGATGAGGAGGAATATATTTCAGGAAGGGGATGGGAGAGAGCTTGTGTGAATATACAGAGTAAAGATAGAGGGGAGACAGAATGCTCAGTCTGGGGAACAGGTATTAGTAGTTCATATCGACTGGAATGTAGAACGAGAAAGCCTAGCTGGGTAAATTGGAGCCAGATCGTATAACTAAATAGTGACTTAGAAGAAGAAAATAACTTTTATCCAGGAAGGTGTTGGCAAGTGTTTAACAATAGGCTTTCCATTAAAAAAATGTAGTTGGCATACTTTAAAGTTTAATCTGCATTATTAACATTTTCTAGACAAGCAATTAACATTAAGTCTAGACAATCAACAAAACAATAAATTAAGCCCTGATTTGTAACATTTGATAGTTTCTAAAGTGTAAATGCTCACACTGTAATTTTAACAACTGGCTTTCCCAAACTGTTGGGGTTAGCTCCAGCACACCCCTGTTTTTACTTCTTCATATCTCAGTTTTCTTTCCTGTGAAAAAGAATGCATAGTTAGAGTAAGTCACTTAATGATCTCTAAAGTCCCTTCCAATTCTTATGTTCTCTCTCTCTCTCTGACTCTCTGAAGGACAGAATTTTAGACTGGATGTATCCTCAGTGGTCATCTAGTGCTGCCATACATGGAAGGACTCTATTTTTAACATATACAATAAGTGGTCATACATTCTGTCCTTAAATACCTCTAAGAAGGGGGAAGCCACCTCTTCCTAAAGCAGTCCATTTCACTCTGCTACAGCTCTAATTATTAAGATTCTCCTCCCCCCCCCCCCATATTAAGTCTAAGTTCATCTCTGCAACAGATCCTACTTGCTGTAGGTCACTTTCTATTGACCTTTGTATTCCAGGAATACAAATTGAACCTCTTTTCCATGAAAGTCCTTCAAAATCTTGACAATAGCTATCTGCCACATCTCCCCGACCTTTAGCCACTCTCTAGGCTAGGTGCTCCGAATTCCTTTGATCGGTCCTCATAGGATAGGGCCTCAAGGCCCTACGCCATCCTTATTGCCCTCCTTTGAACAGCCTCCAGTTATCAGTGTCCTTTTGAAGCTATGGTCTCTACCACAGAACACACTATTCCAGTTGTGGTCTGACCGGGTCAGAGTGCAGAGAGAATATCACCTCCTAGTTCTTGGTCCCCTTTAACATAGTTCAAGATATTGCACTTGCCTTCTTGGTTGCCTTATCATACTGCTGACTCTAATGGAGCTAGGCAGTCCCCTAAAACCCTCACACCTTTTATCTAACCATGCCTGTGGAGGTGGCACAGTGGATAGAGAGAGCATTGGACTTAGAGTCAGGAAAACTCAAGTTTGTTTTTATTTTGCAGATTTTTTAATTTATTACATTAATTAATTTATTTTTACTTTACAACATTCAGTTTCACAAACTTTTCAGTTTTAAATTTTCTCCCCCTTCTTCCCCTCCCCCTTCCCCAAGACAGCATGCAATCTGATATAGGCTCTACATATACATTCATATTAAACATATTTTCACATTCATCATATTCTAAAGAAGAATTTTAACCAATGGAATGAACCACAATAAAGAAGAAACAAAACAAAAGAAGAGAGAGAGCAAATGGTGTGCTGCGATCTGCATTCAGACTGCATAATTCTTTCTCTGGATGTGGATAGCATTTTCCATCATGAGTCTTTTGGAGTTGTCTTAGAACCTTGTGTTGCTGAGAAGAGTCCAGTCTATCAAGGTTGGTTATCACACATACGTTGTGTCTGTAATTGTGTACAAATTTCTCCTGGTTCTGCTCTTCTCACTCAGCATCAGTTCGTATAAGTCTCTCCAGGTAAATATGAAGTCCATCTGCTCCTTGTTTCTTATAGCACAATAGTATTCTATTACATTCATATACCACAACTTATTCAGCCATTCCCCAATTGATGGGCATCCCCTCAATTTCCAGTTCTTGGCCACCACAAAAAGAGTTGCTATAAATTTTATAAATTTTCATACACGTGGATTCTTTTCTCATTTGTTTGATCTGTTTGGGATATAGCCCTAGAAGTGATATTGTTGGGTCAAAGGGTATGCACATTTTTTATAGCCCTTGGGGTATAGCTCCAAATTGCTCTCCAAAATGAAAACTCGAATTTGAATCCTTTCTCAGAAATTCACCAGCTGTGTGACCTGGTAAAGTGACAAACTCTATTGTCTCAATTTCCTCATCTGCGAAATGGGGATAATAATAGCACCTACCTCACAGGGTTATTGTGAGGATCAAATGAGATTGTAATTTTAAATCATTTTATAAATGCTTTTTATTATTCTGCATTTGTGAAGCTAAGTTTTTGAACCCAAGTATAAGACTTTCCATTACTTTCTATTGCATTTTATCTTTCTAGACTCAGTCCAGTGCTCTAGTCTAGTAAAATCTCTTTGGATACAGATTTGGTGATTTAGTGTGTTAGCTATTTCTCCTTTCTCTGTGTTGACTTCAAATTTGATGAACATAGGTCTGTATCCCAAAGAAAAAAAAAAAAAAAAAGGAAAGAAAGATAGCAGAGAAAGCAAAGAAAAGGGAAAAGGACCTGTAAAACAATATTTATAGCAGCTCTTTTTGTGGTGGCTAAGAATTGGAAATCAAGGGGATGCCTATCAATTGGGGAATGGCATGAACAGAGTGTAGTATATGAGTGTGATGGAATATTATTTTGTTATAAAAGATGACAAGCTAGTTGACTTTAGAAAAATCTAGAAAGATGTTTATATGAACTCATGCAAAGTGAAATGAGAACTAGGAGAATGTTGTATGTAGTAACAGCAATATTGTATGAAGAAGAACTGTGAATGACTTATCTATTCTCAGAAATACAATGACTCAAAATAATCCCAAAGGACTCAGGGTGAAACATGCTATTTGCCTGCAGAGAAAGAACTGATATTGTCTGAATACATACTGAAGCACACTATTTTCCACTTTTTTTCTTTGATTCTTTTTTTTTGTTTGTTTGTGTCTTCTTATACAAAATGACTAATATGGAAATGTTTTATGCTGATTGCTCATGCATAACCTATATTGGATTGCTTACCATCTCAGGAAGGGGGAAAAAAAGGGATGGAGGGATAGAATTTGGAAATCAAAACTTTTAAAAAAATGTTAAGAATTGTTTTGATGTGTAATAGGGGAAAAATAAACTATTATTAAAATTGATAAGTGTTTTATCTAGTCATTGATTAGGTTAATTGGTTAAAAACAGCACAGGGCCAAGCACAGATCTCTGGGCCACTCTACTGGAGACCTCTGGCCAATCTGACATTTGACCATTAAAGATTCACTTTGGGTCTAGACACTCAACAAGTCCTGAATTTATCTAATTGTATTATTATCTCATCCACAGCTCCCCAACTTTTCCATAAGAATAGTGTAGGAGATCCTATCAAATGTTTTGCTCAAATTTAGGTAAGATAAATTTATAGCATTTCTCATCATTTTAGTTACCCTGTCATGACAGGAGATAATCTTAGTCTGGCACGACTTGTTCTTGACGGAGCCTTGCTGACTTGTAATCACCTCTTCTTGTTCTTAATATTTACTTTTCATTTCTACTGATTCTTTCTGGACTTTTCCCAGAAAATCCAGTAAAATTCACTGGCCTACAGTGTGTAGATGCCATTTTCTTTCCTTTTTTTGAAAAATGGGACATTTCCCCAGTGTTTCTGTTCTCTATCATCTCTCTGACATTATTGACAGGGACTTAGCAATCATATCTGCCAGTTCTTTCAGTACCCAAGAATGTAATTCATGTGGGCAAAGTGACTTCAATTAGAGCAATGAGATAAATTCTTGTTATCTCTTTGCTTATCTTTGGTATCAACTCCCTGTTGGTCATGTTAATTCCATCCTTTCCATTACAGAAGTCTCTCTCCTTGGCAGAGATCATAGAAACAAAATTGGGATGTAGCATCTTTAGCTTTTCTATAGTAATAATAACAACAACAATAGCATTTATATAGATAGTACCTACTATGTGTCAGGACCTTTATAAGTATTATCTCATCTGATTCTCACAACAACCCTGGGAGGTAATTATTATCCCCATTTTACAGCTGAGGAAATTAAGGCACATAGAAATTAAATGACTTACCCAAGGTTACATAGCTAGTCAGTACTGGGGGCCGTATTTGAACTTGTCTTCCTGACTTCAATTCTAGTACTCTTATCTATTGCAACATCTGGCTGCCTCTCTTTTGGCAAGTTATCATTATCCCTTCCATTCCAAACACCAGTCTTATTCCTTCTTTTGTTCTTCATCCTTCCCCCAATATTGATTTTTTAAACTTCCTTTTTTGTTGCCCTTAGCTGCCCTCAACAGCCTCAGCTATCTTTCTGAGTTTTGACATCCCTCATGCTGTTGTTGTTTTTCCAGGACCATGGCATGGTTTTACATTCATCCTCCATTACTTGTCCTCTTTTGCATCATTTGTACAGAAGTTTTGAAAATCAAAGCTGGTTGATGAGTTCAATTCAGTCTAATTCAATTTAATAAGCATATATTGCTTATTTATCCACAGTGACCTTTTCTATCAATTCCTGTTTTTCATCTTTGTGTGGATATTTTCCTTTTTCAACTTCAGAATTTAATTTTCAAGAATTTTCCATCCCAGACTTCCATTAGAGAATCTTAGTTTGTGATAGTGTATCTCTCTTTCCTCTGAACTCTTTGAAATCTGCTTCCCAAAATCTAAGGGGCAAGTCAGATTATACTCAGCTTTTCTCTTCTCTATTACCAGCTTTAGGAAAGATTGACCTCTTTCCCTCAATATTTCTCTAATTCTATCCCAGTAATCAATATAATGACATATATGAATCAGATCACCACCTTTTGGAGGATGAATTTGTCATTGAGGTAAATTAAAAAGTTTTTACCTATTCACCTTTTGGCAGAGAGTCAATGTCTGGATAATGAAAGTCCTTTTTCATACCAGGCTTGTGACATTTTCCCCAAACTTCTAATCTAATTCCTCATCCTATCTAGTTTAATCAATCAATCAACAAACATTTATTAAACACATACTATGTGCCATGCACTGTGCTAAGTGATGAGGATATAAAAAAAGTCAAATGACAGTGTTCTGCCCTCAAGGAGCTAACAATCTAATCAGTAAGGCAGCATGCAAACAAATACATACGAAGCAAGTCATATGTAGGATAAATAGGAAATAATCAACAGAGGAAATGCACTGTAATTAAGAGGGGTTGGGGAAGGCTTCCTGTAGAAGGTAGGGTTTTAGTTGGGACTTAAAGGAAACCAGGGCGGTCAGTAATGGGAGTGAAGGAGGAACAGCAGTTCAGGCATGGGGGATAGCCAGAGAAAATAGCCTGAGCCAAGAGATGGAGTGTTTTGTTCATGGAGCAACCAGGAGGCCAGTGTCATTGGACTGAAGAGTATGTGTCAGGGAATTAGGTATAAAATTGGAAAGGTAGAAGGGCTCTAGGTTGTGGGGAACTGTGAACGCTCAACAGAGCATTTTGTAATTGATTTTGGAGGCAATAAGAAATCACTAGAGTTTATTGAGTAGGGAATGACATGATTGGACTTGTGTTTTAGGAAAGTCACTTTAATGGCTGAATGGAGGATGGCTTAGATTGAGAAGAGGCTTGAGGTAGGCAGACCCTCCAGCAGGCTATGGCAGTAATTTATGTGTGAGGTGATAAGGAACTTCACTAGAGTGCATACTTACTCCATACTATAGTCTAATAATAAAATCCCTTCTTTTCCTCCCTCTATTTATCTCTTAAATATTTTCCACTATGCTTTCCAGCCCCCTACACTGTATTTCTTCACTTGAGTATACCTTCTTACTATACAGTGCATTGCTTTTCTTAAACACTCTGACACACCTCCACTGCCCTTTAACTTTTTTTTTTTTTGCTTTATTTTTGGAGGGGTAAGGTAGGGCAACTGGGGTTAAGTGACTTACCCAAAGTCACATGGCTAGTTTTTTGTGTTAAGTGTCTGAGACCAGATTTGAACTCAGGTCCTTCTGACTCCAGGGCTAGTGATCTACTCACTGCACCACCTAGCTGCCCCCTTTTTTGTTTCTTTTTATTTAAGTTTGATCATCCAGAGCTATAGTCTCATCATGGGTTTCATCCCACCAAGTTTCTGTTATGAGGTCAAATGTGCCTTCTTATGGGAGGACTTTAGTTCTGCTTGCTTGTTTCCTAAATATTTAAGGTCACAGATTTTACTATTTGATTTTTCTTTTTCTTGTGAACTTCTGGGTATATCAGCTTTCATTCTTCCTGCATTGTAACTATTCTCTTTGGTATCTAACTTGTTGGCTATTTTAATTCTTTTTCAGTTTTGTTCAACCCTTCATGACCCTATTTGGGGTTTTCTTGGCAAAAAATACTTGAGTGGTTTGCCATTTCCTTTTCCAGTTCATTTTATAGATGAGGAAACTAAGGCAAATAGGGTTAAGTGACTTGTCCAGAGTCACACAACCAATAAGTGTCTGAGGACAGATTTGAACTCAGGAAGATGAGTCTCCCTTATTCCAGGTTTGTTACTTTATCCACTGCACCATCTAGCTGCCACTTTTGATTGGCTATACATAGAGCACAAATAATTTTCTTCCTCCCCCATCCCTCTGATTTGATTTGCAAGATGAAAGGTAAATATACTCTTGCTGGCTTAGGTAGGTGTGCCTGTCTCTGACCAGGATTCTGTCATCCCTATATTTTAAGCCATGACCAAGAAATCTGCCACTTTCTTTGCTAACTGTTCACTTCCCAAATCAACTTTTCTCTTCTCTATTAAATGGGAGAAGTGAGGAAAACAGTCTGTTCCCCATGGTCTTCAGTTTCTTGCACAAGACTTCATGATCTTTGGCAATACTCTCTAGGTTCCTACTGACAGTATCATTTGTGTCCATGTGAATTACCAGAAATGAGTAGTGACCTTCTGTTTTGATAAGTTGGGAGGTTCTCTGTTATGTCATGAATACAAGCCCCAGGAAGACAACAGACCTCTCTGTTATTGTTATCAGGTCAGCAAACAGCTGCTTCAAAACCGCTGAGCTGAGAGTCACCAACCTTCACTACTGTTCTTTATTTAACCCTTATTGGATGACCTCTGTCTGTTAGCTTTGTGGTTCTAGGATGTTTTGGCAGCCTATGTCCTAAGGTTCCTTCTGGCTCTTACATTTTTATTTCTAAAATTTCCACTAAATCCCACTTCTTCATATTATGGGGCATATATACATATATGTGCTTTATAAAGTGATACCAAGGGGGAAAATGCTAGTGTGAATCTTGGTGAGTGGGAAGTAAATTATCAGGGCCTGCTTGTCCTCTCCATCATTCCCCACTCCTTGCTCCAAAATGTGTTTTTATGTGTGGATTTTGGAAAAGGTTGAGGGGTATGTGTGTGTGTGTTTTATATTTGTTAATAAAAAATTTACATAGCCAGAAAGTCAGTGGGTATAGAAGGCTAAAGGCACGGGATCTCCGAGTTGCAAGGACCTTTCTGGTCACTTATACCAGCCCCTTCACCCATCCAGGAATTCCCCCTACAGCATCTCAGCCTCTATTTGCATACTACCAGTTATGGGGAACTTTCTACTTCAAAGGGCAGCCCATTTCATTGCTAGCTCCAATTGTTAGGAAATTCTTTCTCATATTGAGCTGAAATCTGCCTTCCTATTTCTCCTTATTGAGACTAATTATTAAGCCATCCTTCTTCCTCTTCTAAACAATCTAAGACAGTGTTCTGGTTCCCTCTGTCTTCTCATATCACGTAGCTTCAATGATCCATGTTCTTAATTTAGACCAAAACTTGTTCAGAAGTGGGTATAACTCTTCTCTGCCCAAGAAGCTAATTGGGTTCTCTTACCTTGTGGGTAAACAGTACTCCTCAGGGTTAGAGCCAGGGACCACTTTTGGGTTGTCAGTGATATAAGTGAGGGCCCTCCAGTAAAGGCAGTGGTGCTAGGCCCCTTGACAAGCAGGAAAAGCCTTAAGAGTCACACTGTATTTTTCCTTTCTTCTCGAAGTTCTATGACTCTTTTGGAAAGAGTCATAGAAGTCCCAGAAGACTTTTGTCATCATAGAAAAAGAAAATCTTTGGGCACTTACTATGTACTAGGTGGTAGGATTTAAAGGTATGAAATCATCTGGCTGCGACTTAACTTTTTGGCTTTATGTCCTACTGTTCCCCTTCACATGTTCAATGTCCAGCTGAACTGGACATTATTATCATTGTTCCGTCATTTTTCAATTGTATCTGACTCTTTGTGATCCCATTTTGTGGTTTTCTTGGCAGACATACTGAAGTGGTTTGCCATTTCCTTCTCCAGCTCATTTCACAGATGAGGAAGTGAGGCAAAGGGTTAAGTGATTTACCAGGGGTCACAGCTAGCAAATGTTTGGGGCTAGATTTGAACTCATGAAGATGAGTCTTCCTGATTCCAGACCTAGCACTCTATTAACCATGCCACCTAGCTTCCCTATTATTATTACAACCTGCTCTTGCTGATTCCTGTGTTTGGAGAAGACTTCTCATCTCCTCCACCCTCTTCCCAATTTCTGTTGAATCCCAAATTCCTTCATGGTTCACCTGAGTGGCCCCTATCCTTCATGAAGCGTCACTGGAATTCTCCCTGGTGAAAGTGGTCTTTCATTTGACAAATTCCTGCTAACATTTTGTTTGGGTATCTGTTTTGCAGTTACTATTACATTGCTCCTTGAGAGCAGGGACTGCCTTGCTTTTCTATTTGTATCCCTAGTCCTTGGAATGCTTTTCTATTCCAGTGCATTGTTTTGTATCTTAGCTTTTCATGCATATGTACTTCTTCTCTATTCTGCTGCTGGAATGTATTCTCTTGAAAGATACCCTTGTAGTTCTAGAACCTAGCACAGTGTCTTCTTGCTCACTACAGGAACTCAATGGGACCATTTGTCTTTTGGGGAGTTTCCAACCAATTTAATAAACTCAGGGCCAGAAGGTGGGGGAAATTGACGTTGCTCTGTATGGGGGGCATTGCTTCTTGGAACTCCTTGTCTTCTGTTCCTGGAGCTTTCTCATGGGTTTGACTAAGGACTAATAGGTTCAGTGACACCCGTTACTCCTATTGTTCCCAGATAACGTTTGCTATCACAACGTCTCCCAGGACTTCCTGCTCACCACACCCGGTCCTTTCACCCCCTTTCCATATCAGTGACCTCCACTCAGACCCTTCCTGTCTTCTTGGTGGCAGTTTTGCCTTGTAGACTATTTCCCTTTGTTCTCTCTCTCTCTCTCTCTCTCTCTCTCTCTCTCTCTCTCTCTCTCTCTCTCTCTCCCTTCCTTCCTTCCTTCCTTCCTTCCTTCCTTCCTTCCTTCCTTCCTTCCTTCCTTCCTTCCTTCCTTTCTTCTTAATTATCTTTCTTATGGTGGCATTTCTCTTTCTGCATTTCCCCTTGTGTTTTAGTCTTAGAATTTAGAGCTGGAAGGCTCCTTAGAACTCAGTGAGCCCAACTCCTCACTGTAAAAATGAGGAAACTGAGACAAAAAAGGGGGCAACTTATTTGCTCAAGGACTTAGGGTAAATAATAGAAGCAGGATCTGAACCCCCACATGATCTCTGCTTTCCAAGACCAGATCTCTTGCTTAACAGGAAATTTAGTCCAATCCAATTAGCATCTATTAAGTACAGCCTAAAGTTGAAAGAGTGCTGTCTCTGGGGACCTGGGTTCAAATATTGCCTCACCTCCTGGGTGAACTTGAGCTAATCATTCAACCTCTCTGAATCTCATTTTCTTCACCTGAAAAACGAGGCAGCTTGACTAAATGAACCCTAAGGTCTTTTCTAAATCTATGGATCACAGGATTTATTATCTTACTATGTGTGAGGCTCTATGATATGTACCAGAGATAGGAAGAAAAGAAAAAAACAATAATTGAGATGAGCCCCTGGTCTTAAGAAGCTTATTTTGGACTCTAATGTGTAGGTATGTAATTAATATTAACTTATGATAACTTGTATAATGCTTACTAATTTTCAAAGCACTTTGCAGTACATTATCTTATTAGATGCTTATCACAATTCTTAGAAGTATATAGGGCTGGTGTTAGCCTCATTTTACAGATGAGGAAATTGAGTATCAGTGCTATTAAGATCAAGTTAAATCAACGTATGGTCTCATGTCATATTCTGTTTAAGGTTCTAATCACCTGTGTATACATTATAGCTTCTCTCCCCCCTCCCCCCTTTTTTTTTTGGACCTGTGATTTCAATGGTGCAAGGAAATCCTGGTAAGGGAATTCCCTCTACTAATGAAAATCAGTAAGGTCTCTGTAACCTATTGTCTTAGGGCTGCTTGGGGACACTAAGGGACTTGGCCAAGGTCACACAGCTCATATGGGTCACAGACTATGCTTGAACTCAGATCTTCCTAATTCTAAGTTTGGGTATTCCATATTCGAATACACCATCATGCACCCTGCCCTTTTCCTCTCCCCACTGTCTCTCATAACCATTTACTAGACCATAAGAAGCATACCACAACATATCACAGTTTCACCTAAGCCATGGATCTCCCCTAGTGTCTACTACAGTGTATTGTACCCAGCTGGTACTTAAAAAATGATTACTGAATTGAATGCAAGGTTTGGCCTTGTGACAGTCAGAGGCGTGCCTAGAACTCAGGTCTCACCGCTCTTGGCTTTTCTCATAGGTTTACACCAGATAGCAGTTTGAATTGTTCAGACCATGGCCAAATCCGTTTCCCTTCTGTCCTCACAAGGACAACGCACATATATCCCTCTAACACTTGAAGGTTTACAAAGGTGCTACTTTCAGTTTCAATTTTAAAAGCCCTTGGGATGATTTTTCTTCACTGGATCTCTTGCCAAGCTGTCTCTAAACATGTATGTCTTACATTTTCCCTTTTATTTTATACATTTTTTTTAGGAGGCTAATACCCTTTTGCCATTTTCTAAGATTTTATAAAGGAGTTTCTATTTGAAACTGGTGCTGTCCTTGGCTAGCATAGATCTTCTGTAGGTGGCAAAGAGATTTAGGTGTCTGCCCACCGAGGCAGTTCAGGCTCTAATAGCTCCGATGCTTCTGTGTTCTAGAAAGAGACTGAGCAAATTTGGAATCAGAAGTTCTAGGTTAAAATCCCACTTCTTCTTATTACCTGTGTCACTTTGGGCAGGTCATATGTCTTCCTCATTTCTTCATCCAAAAAATTGGGATGAGCTAAATGAGCTCTCGGTGTCTTTCCAGATTTAAATCAATGACCTGAGAAGCCTCACAGCAACCCTGTGTGAGATGGATAGCACAAGGAAACCAACCCAGGTCACATAGCTATTTACTGGGATTCAAACCCAGGCAATCAGTCAGTGAGCATTTATTAAGTATTCATTTGCTATGTGCCAAGCCCTATCGATATAAAAGAAGGCGGAGAAAGCAGCTGGCCTCAGGGAGCTCACATTCTAATGGGGAAAACAGTATGTAAATAATTAGGTATGTATAAGATGTATACCGAGAAGAGGGAAATAATCTGAGGGGAAAACATTAGTATCCTGAAGTGTAGGGTGGGGACCAAGAGAGTTTTGTTGAAGTGGTATGGTTTGATCTGAATCTTGAAGGAAGTTGGAAAAATTAAGAAGCCAATATAAGGTGGAAGAATATTTCCAGGCATGGGGGACAGTCAATGAATGAATGAAAAATCATGGAGGTAGGAAATGGAATGTCATATAGAGGAACAGCTTGTGTGTCAATGTAACTGGATCATAGAATGTATGGAGAGCAGGAATGTGGAAGATGGCTGGAAAGGATGTATCTTAGGTACTATTTTAGGCATAAAAATTTTCCTGACTAAAGTAATGCCGCTAGTTTAAAAAAGTTTAATTATTTCATTAATAAGAATTTATTTGATCTTTTCCCATCCCTCTTAAAAGGAAAAAAAAACTCTTGTAAGAAATATACATAGTTAAGCAAAACAAATTCCCACATTGGCTATGTCCAAAAATGTGTCTCATTGTGCATAATCATTTTAGGGAAGCATTTGCACCAGATCCTAGGTCTATTGACTTTTAGCTTAGGCTTTTCCCCCTTGAGTTAGAGTTTTCTTTTCTGAATTTGGTAATTTCTGCCTTATTCATAGTAATAGAGGGCAAGGAGAGGACATTACTGTGAAATTCACAGGTGCCTTTATGTTAAGTTGGTTGTTTTTCAGTTCCCAGGAAAAGCAAAACCACTTACTTACTGTCAATCAGCTCATTTCACCTACTCACGTTCAGATGAAGGAAGCAGGTTGGAATCATGCTCCCTTTGAGTTAGACTCAAATGAACTGGGTCATAGGTCATTACTGTAATGTATGTGGGAGCCTGTTTAGTCTGACCACCTCAATATAGGTTAATTCATACCTGTTCAAAGTTGGATTGGAATAAGGGAGGAAAGTAGGATATGAATCCAGTTACTGTGATCCCAAAACCAAATCCATAGTATTTCTACAGTGATCCCTTGTTCAAATCTAGGCTTTTGCTGCTTCCTAGTTTTTCAATTAAGGATGAGTCACTTCACCTCTTTGAGCTTCAAAAGAAAACTTCAGTTTTCTCATCTGTAAAATGGGAACAATAATATTCACACTAGGTTCTTATGGGGTTGTTCCAACAACCAAATGACATAATGTAAGTGGTAAAACTCTGTGTAGGAATAAAATGAAGTTTAAATCTCACTTTTTTAATGGTGTTAATTTTAATTTTTGGTATTCAGAACTTGATCAATAGTAATAAATATGAACATTTTCATATTTAAAGAAAAACAGAAAAAAGATTGCATATGACAATATGAGTTTTTTTTTTTTTTTGCTTTTTGGAGGGCAATTGGGGTTAAGTGACTTTGGTCAAGGTCACATGGCTAATTTTTGGGTTAAGTGTTGTGATAGTAATGGCAATTAAAGATTCCCCTGTATTGGCTTGGTTTTCAAATTGATTGTGTTAAAACCCAGAGTTTGTTAATCCCACCTGTGGGATGGGCTTGTTGATGTGAAAAGAAAGTCCTGAATTGGGAGGAGCTGGTGATGTAGATTTGGAGAGACACTAGAGAGAGGCGAAAGATCTTTTTTTTTTGGAAGCAGCACCTCGTGGAGAGAGAGAGACTAAGAGAATTGCTGGTGGCCGCTTTGAATTGCCCAGGACTTTTGAGACCTGCCCCCTGAGCTGCCAAGGACTGAGGAGACATGGCTGTTTTGCTGGTACTTTGTCTGTCTGTTTTGATGTTGTTTTGCCAGATTTGTCCACTGGTGAAAGACAGTCCTTTTGTTGAAGAAGTCCTGGAACCTGGCATTTGGTTAAGAAGCCCTGAGACTGTCCTGCAGACAGAGAGTGAATACTGTCCACTGGTGAGGGACAGTACTGTTGTTGCAGGGGTCTGGAGACTGTCCTGCAGACAGAGTGAATACTGTCCACTGGTGAAGGACAGTGCTGTTGTTGCAGGGGTCTGGGAACCTTTCTGTTGGTTCAGAAGCCCTGAAGAAGGATTTTCTTGTTGTATGTTTACAGAAATCCTGGGAGAGGGCTTTGCTAATGTGTTCAGGGGTTCTAGGACTGTTCTACAGACAGAGGACAAATTCATGAAGGGACTGGCAATGTATCTTGTGGCTTTGCTAAGCCTTGTCTCCCCAGGAACTAAGATTGCTGAGAACTTGCCTCGTGTCAAGATGAAGAAAAGACGTCCATTTGGGTATTAAGTGCTGTGTTTAAACTTGATGTAACTCCGGGGTAGATTCAATTGTGATCCTGGGGGTGGGGAACTTTTGACCTTATTGTGCTCTGTGATTGACAAATGAAGGTACTTTACCTATGTTTGGAAACTAATCTCCATTTGAGAAGAGGGGTTTTGTGGTGGACTTAATTAAGGTATAGCCTAGGGATGGAGTAGTATTTAGAACCGGGACTTTGTAATTGATTGAATGATTGGAAGATCCTGGGGTGGGGTAGTACTTGGAGATTATTTAATCACACTTAGTAAATGCTGTATTTTGAATGATGTCATGTTTTGATCTTCTCTGTTCTGGGTTTGTTACTGAATAAAATAGAGAGCACCTATGCTGGTATTTTGAACCTGGGAAGTTGCCTTCTTTTGGCATTACATTACAAGTGTCTGAGGCCTGATTTGAACTCAGCCCTTCCTGGGCTGGTGCTCTATTCACTGTGTCACCTAGCTGCCCCTGGTTTCTTTTTAAAGTATGTAAAAAACTCAGCCCATTAGTTCACAAGTTGTCCTATTTATCTGTCCCCCTCTAGATTTCCTTATGTTCTTTTCTATGCATTTAAAAATGTTTTAGTGATTCTTTTTCTCTTTTCCTTCCTTCCTTCCTTCCTTCCTTCCTTCCTTCCTTCCTTCCTTCCTTCCTTCCTTCCTTCCTTCCTTCCTTCCTTCCTTCCTTCCTTCCTTCCTTCCTCCTTTCCTCCCTCTCTCTCTTTCCTTCCTTCTTTCTTTCCTTCTGGTATCACTCTCACTAGCTTCCTTTTTGCTCCAACTCCTTCCTCTTCTCCAAACCTCTCCCTCCCCAAAATTCTCTTTTGTAACAAATAAGCATAATCAAGAAAAACACCTCTACACATTTGCCATGTCTGAAAATGCCAGCCTTGTTCTGCCCCTCTAAGCCTTCACCCCTCTGTCAAGAGTTGGGAAGCATGATTCATCATTATTCCTCTAGAGCAGGAGTTGGTCTCCTGGTCAAAGCATGGTCTTTGGATCCCTGAGGCTCACCAAGACCCTTTCGGGGGTCCATGAAGTAAGAAATTTGTTTACATAATAATACTAAGATGCTATTTGCCTATTAAAACATTCCTCCCTTTTCCAAGTACATAGTCTGTATGGGGACTGATTTTCTTCATATATTTCCATTAGAGTATAAGCCCCTTGAGGGCAAGGGCTGACTTTTGTTTCTTTTTGTATCAGTGCTTAGCAAAGTGCCTGGCACATAGTGCTAAATAAATATTAATTCTTTGATTGATTTCAACCAAAACAATATTTCACAAAAGATTGAATGTATAAGCAAATATAAGAATCCAGCTGTCTTCTGTTAAGCCTCACATTAAAGAAATTTGCAAAAATATATAAAATAATATAATTTTTCTCACTATATTTTGTTGGTTTTGAAAAATATGTTTTTTAGAAAAAAAGTTACTTATATTAACATGTAATGGGTTTATTATTGTTTTAAATGAATAAATTTAAATTTATTTAAAAATAAATAAATGTAAAATTATCAGTATCAATTTCTAATATAGTAAATATCAATATATATGTATTATATGTATACACATATATTTAAGCAAAATTTCTTTGGGGTCCTCAATAATTTATGAAAGTGTAAAGGGGTCTTAAGATCAAGAAGTTTGAGAACCACTGCTCACTGTGGTTGGTTGACCACAGTCAAATCTTTCAAACTTGTTTTTCTTTATACTATTCAAGTCAAAATATACATTGTTCTCCTGTTTCTACTTGTTTTACTCAGAATTAGTTCATATAAGTCTTTCCAGGTTTATCGAATCCTTCTCTTTTGTCATTTCTTACCGCATAATAACATTCCATTACATTCATATACTGTTTATGCATTCATATACTGTTTATTCATTCCCAATGGGTGGGCAGCCACTTAGTTTTCAGATCTTTGCTACAATAAAAAAAAATGCTGCTATGGCACCGTTTCCTCCATTTTTGATCTCTAGAGGGGGTATGCCTAATAATAGTACTACTGGTATAATATTATTAATATGAAAAAATCATAAAGATAAGCTCTGAAGTGGCTAATAGGTAGGAATTTATGGAAAGGAAGCTAGAACAGAAATGCTAGTCCTCAATAGTCCAGAAAACTCAAGAAATAGGGCCATAAAATCAAGAATTGGCTAGAATTGCACATTAGTGCCTACCTTACTATGCACAGTATGGTATCATTACATAGATCAATGGACATATTTCCTCTTAATTTTATGTCTATTATCCTGATCATAGGATGTTAGAGTTGGAAGGGATCTCTAGGTTCAGGTAGTATAATCTTGATCTGATGTTGGAATCAATTAAACATCTCCAACAAATTATCTCTTCTTGAAGACCTCCAGTGATGGGAAATTTGACATCTACAAAAGCAGCCCATTTTATTAGGTGATAGCTTTAACTGCCAATCTGTATACTTATAATTTCTACCCATTGATCTTGTTTTGGTGTCCTTGGGTTGCATATGATAAGTTTATTCCTTTTCTTCAATTCATGGTCTTTTTTAATATTTAAAGATTTTTTTTTGGTCTCTTTTGGTCTCCTTCTTGTCCTCCAATCTCAAGTCTTACCTTCTCCAGGTTCTCCAAACTGAGGCCTGATCTCAGCAGCCCCTTTCTAGGCCCAGAATGTATAAATATAAACCTTTTTCTTTCTCTACAGGATGGATAGTGACTTTCCAGAGGCCTCTCTGTACTTACTATGATTTTCTTCCTTGGACAGAATCACACAAAAAGAAATCTTAAAGAACTGAGATGAATCTCTACTTCTGGAGCCACTACAGGGGTAGAGGTCAAAAGGAAAAGAAAGGTTGGTATCTTTGCAAACTGAGATGAAAATTCTGCATTCCATAAATTAGTGATGGGTGTCTGTTGGATGAATGCATGAAAATGTAGAATTTCAGAATGGTCACAGCACTTTCAAGAGGCATAAACTATCAACTGAAGAATGCAGAAAGGGCAAAGGGAGAGAAGGGTGGATGGGATATTGGAAACATGGTGTATTACCAAGGCAATATTCACAGCACTAACGACAACTATGGATATGCTGGTGTAGTTCTGAATTACAAAACATAATAGATTCTCCATATATAAGACAGAAGCAAAACATTTATTTGGTCACCAGAAAGCCGAATCTCAACATTAGAAAACCGTATTCATCATAGCAACAAAGAAATCTATACACAATAACACTGCAGAGAGCAACAACATCCCAGAGCCTTCCCATAAGCACTCACAAGCCTAGTTGTCTCCTTGCCTGTGTCCTCTCTCCCCCTCTGTTTTAACTACTCTGACTCCCAGCTTCCTCTCAGCTCTGCCCCATCCTTTTAGCAAACTCCTCCCACCACAGGCTCCATTCAATTACATACGGCCTATTAAGGGCAGGGAAGATATTCAAATTCCCATTACCATTACACTTGGGTTACTTACTTGGGTTGTTTCCCAGTTAATCTGAGGTTTTGTGCTTCACTGGGGCTGATGTTAATAAAGTAAAGAGTAAAACAAAAATTTGGTTTAAAACTCCTGATATCATTAGAGTGTGTATGGGGAGGAGAGAAGGATGGCATTATGTTCTGATGCAAAAGACCTGACCTCAGCTCTAGAGTGATGAAATACACCTATCACCTTTCAGTAGAGAGGAGGTGTACTCTGCCTCTCTCTCTCTCTCTCTCTCTCTCTGTATGTGGGGGGACAGAATGAGGCCTCTGCTACCAGACATGTCAGTATATTGGTTTGTTTTGCCTTGCTATCCTTTGTTACATGGTTTTAAGGTTTTTAATTTTTTTACATGTTACAAGGGAGGTTTCTGTGGGGTGAGTAGTATTAGGAAATGACAGTGATTAAAAAAAAAATCAATCATTTTTGTTTTCTTTTAAAGAATCATTGGCATGGGAATTAGAAGACCTGGATACAGTCCTGGCCCTACCACTTAATTGTTTAGTTATTTCAGCAGTGTTCAATTCTTTGTGACCCTATTTGGAGTTTTCTTGGCAATGATATTGGAGTGATTTGTCATGTCCTCACTTTACAAGTGAAGAAACTGAGGTAAACAGGATTAAGTGACTCTCTTAGGGTCACAAAGTTAGTAAGTGTCTGAGGCTAGATTTGAACTCAGGTTTTCCTGACTCTAGGCCTGTTCTATGCACTGTACCACCTACCTGCCCCAACCCTACTAACTAGGCCTATAAGAAAGGGAGTGAATAGGGTACTGTTTGAAAGCCAGGTCTTCCAATTTACAGTACTGAGTTTCTTCCAGTATGCCACTATTTGTTGCCATCAAAAAGGTGAAAAATTCATAAAGGAGACCCCTGCCCCTTCCCTTTTTACTAGCGTATCTAATAGCACACAAAATTTATGCTTGATTTTTTTTCTAGGTTTGTTGTAATAATGTATAATAATCTTCTGGGTGCTCCTTAAGACATGAATACTTTTATTAGTCACTTTATCATTAGGATTAGAAGTCATACATGTACAAAATGTAGTGGTAAGACTACCAGTGTCTTCAGGGACCCTGAGTTAAAGGTCCTACCTTTGATGCTACTTTTTTGACCTCTGACAAATCATTTCTCCCCTCTGGGCATCAGTCTCTTCTGATATAAAATGAAAGGGTTGGATGACATGTTCTTTTCAGGCCCTAACATTTTCTGGGTCTATGATTTATGGCATGTGGGAACAGTTTGACTTCTCAGAAAGATGAGTTACTTAAGCACACATGGATGAAGCCTGCCTAGCTTTGCATTGCACACAGTAGAGGAGCAATTTGGAGGAAGCACCCGTCACGCCCTCTCCACTAGCTTAAGTCAGTTGCCTTGTAATGCATGGGAATAGATCAAGACCCCCAAGTCAAAATAGAGTGTAATTTGGCTCTTGCTGTTTTCATTCAATCTACTTTTCTGGGACGCCCAGGGCTTTTAGTGAGAGCAAAATAAATTATCCTGTTCACTTGGTCTGTGTTCTGCAACCAGCCATATGTTTGAGCCTGATAGAGATCCTTATCTGACAGGGTAAATTACAGAGAAAGGGATGACATTTCTTATCAAAGGTCCTGCTGAATCAGAGATAGGAACCGTGGCTCTGGACCGGATGGCAGACCCTCCTTTTATGGGGGAGGGGAGGAGGGGTTGGCTACCAACATCTGATGGGAATGCAGTGGGGGTGAAGGAGGGTGAGAGGGTGTTGTCTGCTGCTAACAGCAATTGAATCCCACCTTAAAATGGGATTGACTCATAGACTATTAGATCTGGAATGGACTTCAGAGACCATCTAGCCTGGCTCCCAACTCTGACAGATGTGTGATACTTGGGAACCATTTAGTGAAGCATGAATGGGGCTTGCTTCCGCAAAGTCCTTGGCCTTCACACAGAATCCTTTGTGATTAGTCTTAGAAACTCAGCAGAACAGAGACCCATAACCTGACTATCCTTGGGGGATTGTTTTTTTTTTTTCCCTTTTCTTTCTTATCCACTATGGTCTTTCTGGTTGGCTTTTCTGAGCATGCAACTAGCTACCATTCCCTTATGTGTGCTGTCTCCCTCTTAGAATAGAAGCTCATTGAGGGCAGAATGCATCTTTGCTTTTGTATTTATTGTCTCATCACTTAATATATGGTGCTTGGCACACAGAAAGCACTTACATTTTAACTAAATTAATGTCATGCAACCTTCTCTCTCTTTGTTTACTAGGACTATGTCTTTGGGTCAGGGGAGCCAAGGAATTTACTAGAGAGTGCCCAGGGAAAGGAATAGGGTCTGAAGGGTGAGGGATGAATTTTCTTTCTCTTCCAGGGATCTGTCCATTGATGGTAGAGGACTGTAATCTTTGTTTAGCAAGGCTGCATAGGGTCTCCTTTTCTCCTGTTTGCCAGGCAGGTTAGCTTCTGTCCAGCGTTGTCTCAAAGTTATAAGCTTGTAGAAGGTTAGAACTGAAAGGGACCTTAGTGATTAATCCAGTTCTCCTATTTTGCAGATAAGAAAACTGAGGCCTAGAGAGCAAAAGTGACTTACCCACAGTTACTAGTACTAGTAGCAACAACAGCAACAAAAATTGTGTCACTAGCAGAGGCAAGACTGGAACTCAGGTCTTTGGATTCTCAGTTCTGTTCTTTCAATACACCAACATTTGCTGCCATTGAGAAAGCAAAGTACTCATCAGACAGGAGGTGACTTCTCCTCTTTCTTTCACCGGGCATATCTGATAACACAAAATTGTGTGATTGTTTTCTTTCTGGATATTTCTAACATCTGTCCTTTTCTTTCCATTCCTATTTCCCTAATGAGAGCCTCATTACCTTATACTTGGGTTATTGTAATATTATTCTAAGGCATCTCCCTCTAGGTTTTCTTCCATTCAGCAGGCTGCTGCCAAATTAATCTTCCTAATACATCATTCTGATCATATCATTCTTCTGTTAAAAAATATTCAGTAGCTCCCCAGTGCCGACAGATTAGAGTTTAGAAGGTTTGACTTTTTATTCAAAGACTTCAGTTTTGGCAGGCCCTGATGTACTTACCATTCCAGCTGTAGCTCCTGTTCACCCCCTCTTCTCATTTTATTTCTGATCTGCTGGCCTGCTCCCTGCCCATCATAGACATCATACATAAGAGAAACAGCTTGGTTGGGTGGCATGGTACTTGATTTCTAAAGACACGAGTTTGAGTCCTGCCCATCATTGTTCTAGTTTTGTCACCTTGGGCAGCTCAAGTGACCTCTCTGTATACTACTTTTCTTCTTCAATGGGGACAATTCTTGAAGGTTAAATGAAATCATGCCTTTTTGTTGCTCTTCAGTCGTTTCATTCATGTCCGACTGTTTGGGACCCCATTTGGGATTCTCTTGGCAAAGACACTGGAGTGGTTTGCCATTTCCTTTTTTGTTTCATTTTTTTTACAGATGAGGAAACTGAGGCAAACAAGGTGGCTTGCCCAGGGTCACACACCTAGTAAGTGTCTGAGGCTAGATTTGAACTCAGGAAGATGAGTCTTCCTGACTACAGGCCTGATGCTCTATCCACTGTGCATCTAACTGCCCCTGAAGTGATGTATAGAGAGCTGTAGAAATGTGAGCTGTTAGTATTTCTTACCTTTGCTTAGATTGTTCTCTTCCCTGAAATGGCCTTTCCCTTGCTCTCTATTTAACTAAATCCTCCCATGCTTCAAGTTCTAATTTATAGCTCCTCTCTTCCAGGAAGCCTTCCTAGACTACCCCAAATTGAAGTGAATTTCCCATATGCTAATTCCACTAGAAATGACTACTTGCTGCATTAGTTTGGACTACATCATATGCTTCTCACTGTCGCTAGTTATGATTTTTATGTATATGTGTCTTGTCTTTCCCACTCTATATCCCTTGAGGGCAAGGAATGTAGCTTATTCATAGGCATGGGATATCAAAATTGGACAAAAACACAAGAGGTCATCTAGCCTAGTCTGTACCTGAACAAGATTGCCTCTACAATATAATTGAGGCAGCTAGGTAGTGGAGTGGATAGAGCACCAGGCCTTGAACCAGGAAGACCTGAGTTCCAATGTGACCTCAGACACTTATTTTTATTTTTTTGCTTTTTGGAGGGCAACTGGGGTTAAGTGACTTGCCCAAAGTCACACAGCTAGTAAGTGTGTCAGGTATCTAAAGCCGGATTTGAACTCAGGTCCTCCTGACTCCAGGGCCAGTGCTGTATTCACTGTGCCACCTAGCTGCCCCCTCAGACACTTATTAACTGTGTGACCTTGGGCAAATCACTTATCCTGTTTCCCTCAGTTTCCTCATCTGTAAAATGAGCTGGAGAAGGAAATGACAAGTCACTCCAGTGTGTTTGCCAAGAAAATCTCAAATGGGGTCATGAAGATTTGGACATGATTGAAAAACAACTGAACAGTATGATAATTGGTTATTCAGGCCCACTGCTTCCCAGGGTAGTGTGTTCCACTTTTGGACAACTCTTATCAGTTTTTTCCTTACATTAAACCCAAATTTGAATCTTACAACCTCTACCCATCGCTGCTAGTACTGGCCTCTGGAGTCAAACACAGCCCTTTACGTAGCTGGAGACAGCTGTTGTGTACTCCCTCTGGATTCTCTTCTCTTCAGTTAGCCATCCTCAACTTCTTCAATGGATCATCTTATGGCAGGAGCTCAAGGCCGTTCACTATCTCAACTGCTTTCCTTAAGATACTGGTCAGAGCATCAATTAATGTTTTTCCTAGGCAACGGTGTTTGAAACAGAGTCCAGTATCCTAGGTAAGGTCTAACTAGGGCAGAGTGTGGCGGGACTACCACTTCCTTTTTCCTGGATATTATGCTTCTCTCAATGAACCCTGAAACTGTGTTTGTTTTCTTGGCTGCTGTATTCCACCATCGACATTAATCCAATCCAACAAGCTCTTACTAATTCACTACTATTTGTTGTAGCTTTTTCAGTTGTGTTTGACTTTTTGTGATTCCACTTGGGGTTTTCTTGGCAAAGACACTGGAGTGGTTTGCTTTTTCCTTCTCCAGCTCATTTTACAGGTGAGGAAGCTGTGGTAAACAGGGCTAAGTGACCTATCCAGGGTCACACAGATAGTAAATGTCTGAGGCTGAATTTGAAGTCAGGTCTTCCTGATTCCAGGCCCAGTATTCTACCTACTTCAGCACCTAACTGTCCCAAATGCCTGCCATGTGCAGGTTTAAATCATTTACAAGGCACTATATTGGAAATGGGGAATACAAGTCAAATTGATCTGAGTTAAGAAGGTAAAATAGTACATTTACTGATGGGATAACAACATATAAACACATCATTATATACATGTTAATTTTAGAAGAGAGAGAGTGCTAACAGCTGAGCAGGTAAGGAAAAGATTAGCATAGGAGGTTGAATGTGAAAGAAATCTGAAAGGAAGGGAGGGGGGCAGCTAGGTGGCACAGTGGATAGAACACTGACCCTGGAGTCAGGAGGGCTTGAGATAAAATCTGGCCTCAGACATTTACTAACTGTGTGACCCTGCTGAAGTCACTTAACCCCAGTTGCCTACCCCCAAACAAACCACACACACTAAAAAGGAAAGGACACTAAGAGACTGATGTGAGAAGGTAGGACATACTAGGTATGGGGTACAGCCTATGTGCAAAGGCACAGGGTGGGAGATAGAATGTTGAATTTAGAGAATAAAGAAGAGTTTGCCTTTGTATTTTATCCCAGAGACGACAGGAATCCACTAAAGATTCTTAAGCAGAAAAGTGACCTGGCCATGCTTGTTCTTGGGATTGGAAGGGGCCTTGTACATCATTTGGCCCCATTTCCCACCCAATGAGAGAATCTTCTGTATAATATCCCTTCTGGACACCCATTCAGCCTCTGAGTGAATGATTGTAGTGCTAGGGGGCTCACTATCTTAACACTAGCTCATTTTGTTATTAGACAGCTCTTATGGTTAAGAAATTCATCAATATATGCAGTGAGTTGAAAGTCCAGCTTACTCAAATTTCCACCCATTCATTCTAGTCCTGCTTTCTAGAGAGATACTGATCAAGTATAATCAGTCATCACAGCTACTCTTTTGCCTTTGTCCTCCCATCCCTAGTGCACCTGCTCCTAATCTCTGTCTTCACTCCTGTACCACCCTCCCCCTACACCCACGGCCCCTATTTAATTGCTTGTTCAACCCTGTCTTCTTTTTCTTATGGCAACTGCATATGCCTCAGGAAGGATTTGTCTTTCATTTTCTTTCTGAACTTTTTATCACCCTCTTCCCTTTTCCTGGCCTCTAGACAAAATCTTTCCAGCTGTCAGAGGAGCAGAAGTACTCAGTCAGTTCTAGGTGACCCACCCCAACAGTGAATCAGCCTCTGAGAAGAGAGGAGAGGAGGTGAGGGGAGGAGGAAGGCATAGACTGACTCTCCAGGGGTGATGGAACACTGAGTCATCCTGGATCACAGATGCGACGTGCATTATCATCCCTGGAAAGTTGTTAGGCCTCCTCTGGCCACGGGCCTGGTCTTTATAACCTGTCCTCTCAGATGAGAATAACAGCTCAGTTCTGCATTTTTGTTCGCTAGCCTCTCCCAATATCTTCCAACCCAACACATCCCCTAAGAGTGGTATTGGCCGCTCCCAGCACCAACGACACTTAGAAGGAATCTGGTCTCCCTTGCCCATTTCAGGGCTACTCTGCATCCCCTCTGAGGGAGAAGCTTCTTGTTAAAGGTAACAAGCCTCATTCAAGCTAGATCTCACTCTCAGTTAGGAAGCATTTTGTATACATTATAGGATTAAGGATTGGGAAAGACTGAGATCTGCCCACTTATTTTGCAGATAAGGAAACAAAGGTCCAGAGAGAAGTCAAGTGACTTGTCCAATGTCACGTGGCTAGCAAGGAGCAGAAGACGGATTTGTACCCGAGTCCTTCTGCAGAATCCTTTGAAAGCAATTTTTCACTATTCCTTTCTAGTAGAAAATACACATAGAAGATGATATTGCAAATATTCTTCCTTTTAAACCCTGCCTTACCGAAACAAAGACTGTGGAAAGGAATCCCATTATAGATTTGTAGTTAGAATGGATAGAGCCTGATGCCTTTTCCAACTTTGGGACTTCATTCTTTCCCTGTTCTCATCTCAAACTATATAACCTCCACAGCCTCTGGGGCTTTGTTTGTCTGTCTGGATTTTCTGGTCTTGTTCCTCTGTCCCAAATTTGCAGTTTGAACTGTTTACCATTAAAAAAAGCTTTATTCATGTTTTTGGATTTTTTAATAATAATAATGATGATGATGGTAACTAACATTTATATAGCACTGACTATGTAGGTGGTGCAGCAGATAGAGCTCTGGGTCTGGAGCCAGGAAGACTCATTTTCCTGAGTTCAAATCTGACTGCAGACATTTACTAGCTGTGTGACCCTGGACAAGTCACTTAACTCTGCCTCAATTTTTTCATCTGTAAAATGAGCTGGAGGAGGGGAGGAGATGGCAAACCACTCCAGTATCTTTGCCAAGAAAACTCCAAAAGGAGTCACAAAGATTTAGATGTAACTAAAATGACTGAACAACAACAAAAATGTGCCAGGCACTATGCTGTGTGTAATTGCTTTACCATAATTATCTCATTTGATCCTCACAACAATCCTGGGAGTCAGGTGATTTAATTATCCTCATTTTACAGATGAGGAAACAGTGGTAGGTAGAGGTTAAATGACTTACCCAGGGTCACACAGCTAATAAATATTCAAGACTGGATTTGAACTCAGGTCTTCTTGTCTCCAGGCTTGGTGCTTGTATCTACTGCCTATTCACCTAGCCATCTCATTGCAATTTCCATCTATGTTCTGCTCACCCACCCAGATGAGCTCTGGTTTGTAACAAAAACAGTTAAGTAAAATCAACTGAAATAATAACCTGGTGTAACTGTTATCTATGCCCCATTTCACACCCCTTGCCCTTCACTGCTTTACTTCAAGGAGGGGGCTATTTTCTTGTCTTTCCAGGGTAGAGGTGAGGGTAGGTGGGAGGGGCAGACTGCTAACTCAAATTGTTCAGTTTCACTGGAATATTTTTCCAGTTTGTTTTGTTGGAGTCATTGTGACTCTTCTTTCCCCCCCTTTTCTATTTCCTTCCCTTTTCATCATTTCATAAAAGCTTCCTGTTTCTCCAAATTCCTTAACATTGTGATTTCTTCTGGAACAATAATATTCTCTTACATCCACATTGCACAACTTGTTCAGTCGATCTCACTTGGTGAGTTTCTGCCATGAATATGAACAATGTAGGCTTCAACTCAAACATATGTTAAATACTGTTAAGTATGGGAAGAGGGAGGCCTTATTTTACTGATAAGGAAACTGAGGCTCAAAGAAGCATCAGGTCTTAGGGGAAAGTTATCTAGATTGGAAATAGAAGACTGAGGAGCCAAACCCATCCTTTGCCTGTAAATCCAGCATTCTTTCCATGGCCACATGATCATATAAAACAGCAGATGTACTTTTCCATAAGCCACTCAGAAATGACCTCACCTATTTTAAAGATAATGATGATTGTTATTAATTATAATAATTAACCCACCTATTTGTTTTCAGTGTCAGCTGGTAAAAGCTACCATAGCACAGGGGATTTTCCAGGGATTAATGACTGCTATGTGATGGGGAGGGGGGAGTGGTAGTGGTGGAAATCTGGCTCGAGGGTGGCTGGAGTTTCCATTTGCTTTGCTGGTTTCTAACTTTAGTTTGACAGGTTCCTCTGATCTTATTATGCATAGTGGATTTAAGGGAGAAGCAAACATCCTGGCCAGATTGATACAGACATGAAGGAAACCACCTGTCTCTTTGGGGAATTTGGAAACATACCCCCGCAGCAGCGATAATCCTTCTCCTCCTTGCATTTTGTTTTAATTGAGGAGATGGTGGGAGACTGCAGGATGTACTCAGAGGAGGGGAAAAGGTGAGAATTGCTAGCATAAAGGTCACATTCCAGTCTAGCATGTTAGGGCAGAGCATGATGGGTGGTGATATCTAATAGGCTGAAGCCTGGGCTTGTGATTCAGTCAATGATTTACTGTGTGGCCCAGAAAAAAGTAGAATACCCTCTCTGGACCTTTCTATCTGTAAAACAGAGTTAATTGTTGTTGGCCCCAAGTCAAGGCTAGGAGGAACTATGATAGATAGGACTTGAAAAGATCATTAGCTATGCTGAGCCATGCAAATAACCTCTCCCTATCTTGATTTGGGTTCTTGACAGTGACAATTGGAAGAAAGGCTGCTAAAGAACTTCCTTATTTTGCCTTCCACAATGCTGTTAAAACAGAGAAACTGAATACAGTGACAGAGTTCTAAAAACCATGAACCATTAGAGCTGCAAAGGACCTCAGGTGTTAGAATGCTAGAAGATAGAACGCTGAGTGGGAAGGGACTTTCAAACATAGAATGTTAGAACATGAAATGATAGAAATGGAATAGAATGCTAGATCTCAAGAGAAGCTTCTTGGAACATGGAGTGAGTCCTACGTCTCTGGCTTCCTCTTCTCAGCTAAAATGCCGCTCTCTGCAAAAAGCCTTCCCCAGTCCTACTTAATGCTAGGCCGTCCTTCTATGATTATGTCCAATTTATCCTGCATGTACCTTGTTTACATAGCTGCTTGCATGTAATTTTCCTCATTAGCTTGTGAACTGCTCGAGGACAGGGACTGATTTTGCCTTTGTTTGGATTTCCAAATACCCTACCTAGCATACAGGAGGTTTTTAATAAATGCTTGTTGACTTGACAGAACTGGAGAGAGATTGTCTCGTTAAGAGACATCTGAGGTTTGTTTTTCTTTCGGTACTGAGTCAAATGATTGGAAGTGTAGAATGTGAGATGTGGGAGGGACTTTAGGATATAGAATGCTAGAATATGGAGTGTTAGAGCTAGAAGTTAGTTCAGGGAAGGGGTGTACTGGAGCCAGTTCAAATTGGCTCTCCAGGACTGGTGGTTGAATTCACAGTGTGAGCATTTATACTTTGGAAATAAGTGAATGCTGTGAATCAGGACTTGATTATTTTGTTGGCTGTCTAAACTTAAGAGGAGGCAGTTGGTTGTGTAGTGGATAGAGCACCAGGCCATGTGTCCTGAGTTCAAATCTGAGCTCAGACATTTCTTAGTTGTGAGACCCTGGACAAGTCACTTAACCCTGTTTGCCTCAGTTTCCTTATCTGTAAAATGAACTGGAGAAGGAAATGGCAAACCACTCTGGTATCTTTGCCAAGAAAACCCCAAATGGAGTCAGGAAGAATTGGATACAACTGAAAATGACTGAACAACTAAACTTAAGAAAGCGATAAAAGAAAATAATAATAATAATGCAGTTTAAACTTAAAATTTGTTGTGCATTCTCTTTTTTTGGTGAGCTGGTTGTTAATCATTTATCATCATACTCCTGATCCAGGGACATCCAGGTTATAGTGATTAGGCAGCAAGTATTGCAGCTAGGTAACGCAGTGGATAGAGTACTGGGCCTTGAGTTGGGAAACTTCAGTTCATTTCTAGCCTCAGACACTCATTAGATGAATGACCCTGGGAAAGTCACTTAACTGCTACCTGCCTCAGTTTCCTCACTTGTAAAATGGTTATAATAATGGTATTGAGTGGAACAAATGAAAATATTCTCATAAAGTAAAGGAGGCAGTCACCAAACTTGATAGGCCCAAATTTTCTTTTCTTTTTTCCTTTTGGAGGGCAATTTGGGGTGAAGTGACTTGCCCAAGATCCTACTGCTATTTTTTTGTGTGTTAAGTGTCTGAGGCCACATTTGAACTCAGGTCCTCCTGACTCCAGGGCTGGTCAAATTTTATTTTTCTATAGAATACAGTCTTGAGGAAAACAAGAAAAGCAACAAATAATATGTCTGCCCGGTGCCTACCTTTGGTAAACAAGAAGGCAACAAGTGATCTGTAAATTGCCTACTTTTGGCAACAAATAATATGTCTGCCAGGTGTTTCTGTAAATTGCCTACCTTTTGATAAACAAGAAAAAGTAACATGTAATCTGTAATAGCTTCTGATAAATAAGGAAAATAATTGAAATGTGCATTTGTATTGGGTAAAAGGATTGTAAGGACACACCTACCCACCAATGGGAATGAAGGTCTGGATACTGGGGAGGGGATTTGGGGTTTTTGGGGTGTCCTAGAATTGTTTGTACAAGTGTATATAACTGCTTGCTTGATTTTTGTATTTTGTCTCCCTATACCTATGCATGTTCTGGGTAGATGATGCCCAACTTTTGCGACACTTGTTTAGAAATAAATAGCTTCTGTTTCTACCTGGAGAAACCTCTGAGTTTTATTTGAGTAAGGGGTCTTTGGGGTCATTATCCCACATAGTTATTAGAATCAAACCAACATTGTTTCATATATATATATATATATATATCAAATAAGATGATATCTGTAAAGCTCTTAGCTCAGTGCTAGGCACACAACAGGTATGTAATAAGTGCTATGATGACAATGATGATGCTTGCTGTCTATGACTTTAGGCAAGACACAGTCTCTTTGTGCATTAATCAATTCTCTTAAGAATAATACTTGTAGAAAAAATGTCAACTTGTACTGTTAGATGCTGACCTGGAAGTTCCCTATACTCTATTTCTGAGCCTATAAATAACATTAAATATACATACAGTCCCAGCCCTCAAGAAGTTTGTAATCTAATTTGGAAAGCATATGAAGGAGAAGACAAGATATTATTTAAGTGCTGTTTGAATTGGTAATGACTTTAAGTGATCTAGAAGTTTAAAAATAGGGTAGTTCAACATAGACTAATCCAGAAAAGCTTCCTGGAGGGGGTGAGGTTGGAGCTGGTCTCTGGAGAATGCATAAGATTGGGATAAGAGCAGAAAATAATCTAAGAGTCACAAGAACATAAATGAAGAACTGGAAGAGACTAGAGTTTTAGTCACATTCCACCCCCTTGCCCCCAATCAATAAACTCCAGCCAGTCCCTGTCTTGGAGTTTTATATTTGATTCTATAGGATCAAGTGCAGTTAGCCCCACATGGCAAGAGTTAGGGGTGCAGTACTCCTGTGATCTGGAAAATCTGTGGAAAATTTTTTGGCCCTCTCTTTGTACCAGAGAAGAAGTCTGAATTATTATGGTATTGAAAGAAAATATGTTGATATCTTAAAACATTATACATATATTTTATGCATTTCTGAGTTTCTAATTTTTTTCTATGCCATCCACAGTCCTTCATGTATCATCTGTAACTTCTGCAAAATTGCTCCAAATTTGCCATTTAATTTCTTATGCCAACCGGCGATATATCAAAAGTGCGATGGGGAAAGTTGTGATGTGGAAGGAATTACTGTATAAAAAAATCTTCTGTTTGATGTTCAGAGCCTTTCATAACCTGGCCTCCTCCAGCCTTTCCAGTTTTCTTACACTGCATACCCCTGGAACCCCTGCTTAGGTACTCTTATCAGTTACCCCAATGTCCTTGCTGTTCCTTAAACAAGACACCCCATCTTCTTGCCCTGGGCTGGGAGGCCACTGGCTGTTCCCCGTGCCTGGAATGCTCTCCCTCCTTAGCTCTGGCTTCCCTGTCTTCCTTCAAGTCCCAAAGAAAATCCCACTTCCTACAGAAAGACTTTCCCACTCCCTCTTGATGCTGGTGTGCTTCCTCTATTGATGATCTCTAATTAGTCTGGTATATAGCTTATTTGTTTGTATGTTGTTTTTATTAATTTATGAGCTCCTTGAGATCAGGGACCATCTTTTACCTTTCTTTGCTTCCTTAGTGCTTAGCACAGTGTCTGGCACATAGTAGCCCTTAATGAATGTTTATTGACTGACTAGGCTTTGAAGATGAGGGAAATGAGGTCCTAATAAATGAAGCAATTTGTCCAAGGTCATATAGGTGTCTATTGTAAATAGAAAGACCAGGATTCAAACCTGGTTCCTCTGGCTTGAGATCTAGTGTTCTTGTCCCTCCCGCTGCAACTGCATTTAGGCTGCATTCATCCTCTGCAACCTCATGTTTTTTCAGCTTTCCCTGTTCTGAAGGGAAGGCCTGGCAGGAGTGAATACTTCCCACTTTCCAGGAAATCTATTTAGCCAGAGTCATGGCCTGGTTTGTAGTTTTCAAGTCCTAGTCACGCCCAGGTCATACTGAATTTTCTCTGCCAGTGTGGATCTCTCTGGGCTGTCAGGATTCTGGAAGAAGCAGGGAGGCCCCACTGATGTGCCCCCATTGAGCCCAGAGTAATCACACCACAGGGTAGCACTTACCGGCTTATCTCTCCTGGTGTTCTCTCTGCTGCTTTGCCTTCTGTGCTCTGGGCAGTACCAGCCTTTGGAGAGATGTTTTTTTAAAAAAACTGTAAACATGATGACCATCAATAAAAAAACATTCAAATAATTTTCAAATGAGGTGGTACTTAAAACCATAAACTCCGAATCATTTATACTTTCCTTTAAAGTATATATTCTATAATAACAGGGAGAGGTTCCTGGGGTTTCATAGGCACAGGGAACTTCCAGATAGAGACATTACTTGTACCAGTGAAGGTTGGTACCTTGTCTGTAACTTAGAGTCTTAGAAAGCTGTCTAGAGCACAGAGAGATTAAGTGATTTACCCAGGCTCACACAGAAAGTTGGCATTTGGACTTTGGAAGACTGGAACCCAGTTGTTCTTGGCTCCATGGTCAGCCATCTATCCACCACACATGCTGCCTCTCTTAACAGAACAATAATAAAAGTTTCCTGTTTGCATCTGTGTTCTCTTTTGATCTCTTCCATGTATTTCCCCCCCAGACTTTGTTGCTGTTAATTATAATTCTTATTATGTATGCGCTTGTAGTCAGTGTTTATATTGTCACTCTGATTCTGCATTCTCTCTGGATATCTTCAAAATCACATGTAATTTTTTTCATGTTTACTTGTATTTTTATATATGTCCATTTTCCTTTGGGTCCTTTCTTTTGCTGTAATTCATCAGAGATTAAAAAAAAAAATCTTTGACCAGTACAGAGGTGGTAGAGGGATAGGAATGAATGTGAAATGGTATTTCCACGATTTCATTCTCTTATGGAGATTTTGCATAGTAAATTTGCACTTAGATAGAACACAACAAGACCTGTGTTCAAGTCCCAACCTTTGATATTTACTGATGGCATAACCCTGGGCAAGTCAGTTAAATTTTCTGAGTCCCAGTTTCCTTATCTGGAAAGAACAGATAAAATAAATATCACTTACCCCACAGATTAAAGGAGATAATGTATGTAAAACAACCTGTAAGCCTGATGGTGCCATAGAAATAGGAATTATTATTATTTCATTCCTAATCCAAACCTGGGATATAGCGAATAGAGTGCTGGGCCTGGAGTCAGGGAGACCTGAGTTCAAATTCAGCTTCAGACACTTACTAGCTGTGTGACCCAAGGCAAGTCTCAGTTTTCTCTTCTGTAAAATGAGCTGGAGAAGGAAATGGCGAACCATTCAAGTATCTTTGCCAAGAAAATCCCAAATGGGGTCACAAAGAGTTGGAAATGACCGAAAACAACTGAATGACAACAATTTAACTATCTTGCAGACTTAAAAATTTATATAATTTTTTTGCCCATTTCAAAGTCCCAAGACTCAGAATGGTGACTTCAGTAATAGGGACTAGGAGTTGATGGAAAGGCAAAAGGGTAAGGGAGTAAGATGCAAGGAGGAGGAGTCATTTCTTTAAATTTTTAGATGTTAATAAAGAAGTATTGTAGCAGTGAGGAGGATCTTTGACAGTGTCCTTTTTAACAGTCCAAATTTGAACACAAACTCAAAAAGCTTTATCAGCTTCCTACTGATAAGTCAACAAGATTTTATTAAGTTCCTACTATGCGCCAGGCACTGAGCTAAGCCCTCCTATTTTCTCTAGGTTGAAATAACCTTGTCTTTGGCTTTGAAAGCTCCTCATAGCTAGCTCCAGGCTACTCTTGAGGCTTATTCCATAGAAATCTCCTCCTCACACTTCACAGACCATTCGTGCTAGCCTTTCTGACATTCCTCATACAAGATGCTTTATAAACCTTGTCTGTGACTTTGCCCTAGCTGTCTCCCATGCCTGAAATTCATCTCCTCTTCACCTCTATCTCGTAGAATCTCCAGCTTCCTTCGAAGTTCAGTTTGTGTTAACCTCCATATGAGATTTTTTTCTGATGCCTCCTCTTGGTAATGTCTGCTTCCCCCAAGTTATTTCATGTGTATTTTGTATTATTATGTATACAGATAGAACCATAAATTTGTATTCCATGCCTGAAGCTATCCTGGGCTCTGATAGACCACCTTTGAGTTTATTTTGCCTGATTCCAGGCCATTTCTATGCCATGCTACACTCTGGACCCATGTTACACTCCTTGCCCCCTTGCAGCTTCCCCTAATGTGAGTCTTTTATTCAATTGTAAACTCCTTGAGGGCAGGCACACTTTTTGCTTGCTTTTATATGTATCCCCAGTGCTTAACATCATGTCTGGCACATAGTAAATGATTAGTAAATGTTGTCAATGATCTATCTATGTATCTGTCTCTCTATATATCTGTCTCTATTGATGTGTGTCAGTCTAATTCAGCTATCTACATACTGTTTCACTGGCTAGAATATAAACTCTTTGAAATCAGGGGGCTTTCATTTTTGTCTTGGTACCCTTGACAACTAGGCTGGTAGATAGGTGCATAATAAATGCCTGCTTAGTAATTGATGACAATCCACCAAAGCCTTCCTTGAAAGAAAGCTTCATCTTGATGTGGAGGAGACCACGTTACCTCCTTGAATGTGGCCACTTCTTACTTTTGAGGGGTGCAGAAACACCTAAGGATAGCAGGCTAAGGATAGCAGAAGGGAGGCCCAGCTCAAGGCTGGAAAGAAAGGATTGAAGCCTCAGCCAGCAAAGTGCCAGCTTCAATAAATCTTACCAAGGCCTCAAGTGTGGGCCCTTTGACAGATTTCTGTGTCAGTCATCCAAGGACCAGACTAATTAAATTCACAAGGGCTTATAGAATTGGATAGAGTAAGGATTTTTTTTATCTTTAGCAACTCATGAACACTCTCTTTTAAGGTAGGAGTAATGCTCCATATGGATGGAAAGAATGAGCACGCTCATAAAATCATGGATTTTTTGAATTAAAAAATTGCGATAGTCAATTGGAAAACACAAGGTTAGTTTCTATTTTACTGTTATATGCCCTTGGTCCTCTCTGAGAAATGCCAATTACTTAAAACATTAAAAAAAATTATTCAACCCTTCTTAAGTGCCAGACACTGTGCTAAGCACTGGAAACAGAAAGAAAAAAAAACCCAGCCCTCCCCTCAAGGAGCTCACAGTCTAAAGCTGGAAACAACCTGCAAACAACTATTGTACAAACAAGATATTGACAGAATAAATTAGAGATAACTATGGAAGGCAACTCCATTTACTTTAGGAAGAGTACAAAGCACAAGACAGATTTATTTATTTATTCTCTCACAATAGAATTTATCTTCATTATATGCAAGGAACGGAAGGGAGAAAGTGCTCTGATTCTTATCTTAACTCATCTGCCTCATCCTGTCCTTATCTGGATCTCTGTGAGGCCCTGATAGGGTTGGCAACTGCCTTGTATTCACATGCTACATCCCAAACAAAACCAGAAGTGAAATTGCAGTTAGTCTGAATCTCTGCTGAGTTCAGTGGCACTGTGACTGAAGTTGTCTTATGCTCCATTGAGGGAAGCCAAGTGTTACGGTACCTCTCCAAATGTTTTTGGTGCCAGGATTCTCTGGATCATTCGGGCAGTGGTGATGAGAGGGCCTGCAAGCTGAACCCAACAAAATAAAGATGAGAGAAAGAGACAGACACAGACACAGAGATAGACACAGAGACAGAGACAGAGAAAGTGAAAGAGAATGAGAGACAGAGACAGAAAATGAGACAGAATAGAGAAAGAAATAGAGATAGAGGGAAAGCTAGAGGGAGAGGGAGGGAAAGAGAACAAGAGAGAGATAGAGAGACAGACAGAAAGGGAGAGGAAGGGAAGAGGGAGAAGAGGCATTTAATGGGAACCAGGAAACCCCATGATTCTTGAAGCCCTGGCCAAGGAAGCTCAAGTTTTGATAAGTCCTACCACAATGGCCAGGCTCTAATATGGCTGTCTCATTGGTGGGCTGTCACCAGAAGACATAATTTAGCTTAATTCAAAGAGGTTTATCCCCAGATTGTCTTCAAAATGATGAAAATTACTGGTTATTGGAGCTTATGAACCTCTATTATAAGGTATTGGACCATCTGAAATGTGTGTGGAGAGCTGGAGCCGAACTTGATGAAGTCAGTACAAGGGTTCCTGTCAGCAGGTTGGGGGTGCTTAATCATGACGATGACTCCCCCAAAGCTTCCTCTTCTGTCACCAAAATGAGGGTTATAGTTGAAAAGAGGCACCACATTTCCTCCCCTTCTTCTCCACTTTCACCAAAGAAATTATCTTAGCACTGTTGGCTGTGCAAGCGCGCGCATGTGTGTGTGTGTGTATAAGATACTGAAGAAATTAGAGGAGAAACAGAGATGATCCACTTTTTAAAAATTATGTTGAGGGCGACAGGGGACGATTATATATATCTGTAGAGGAACATATCTAAACTTTATTGTGGCCTTCTGGGAGGAGGTTGGGAGGAGAAAAAGAAAAGATCAAAGTAAAAAAGTACACAGCAGAGAACAAAAGAAAACTCACAAGGAAGCAAAGAAAAGATGGATAGTTATCAACACAATGAGTTTTATTTATCATATAGGCTTTCTTGAAATTAAAATTTATTGTTACATATTTTGAATGCTCTCTTATGTTCTGGTACACAACATACTTTTTTTTTTTCTTTCTAACTTTGCATTTAAGTTCCAACATCTAAGTTTATGATATATTTTTGTTTCTTTGTTCTGTATTTGTGTTTGGGCATTTGAGTCTAAAATAAAATTTTGAAAAAAATTGTTTTACTTTTATAAGCAACACATTATCACTTTTAGAGCAAGAGCTAATAGAAATAAAAACTCCTAAGTACAAATAATATACCCTTGTTACTATTACTGTTAAGAATTTTTGCTCATCTTATTTCTTTACCTTTGAAATATTCAGGGGTACACCCCTTTACTACCCCACAAATCTCAGTCCACATGACAGGTCTCCAAAAGCTACCTTAGGTTCAAGGTTTCATGTAAGATTAAGACACTGGTTGCATGATTTAGCATTAACTTTGTATCTTTTTGCTTTTTTGATTTATTTCACATATAATTGTCTCATCTGCAAAATTTGGCTCCTATGAAAGACATAACCATTTGGGAGCAGTTACTGTCTAACATTCTTTTTTGTTGTCCATAATGCTTATTCAGTATGAGGCGTTTAGTAAACATGTAATAATTTTTTTTTTTTAATGCATTCACTGAATAACCTCAAAATTCTTTCGGAGCTTTTCACAGCCTGGCAAACAAGAGGTAAAGCAAGCAACAGCATTTATAAAGCATGTTCTATATTCTAGGTACCATTTTAGTCACTAGGGATACTAGTGCAAAAACAGGACAATTCCTGCCTTCAAGGAGCTTATATTCTCCTAATCTATCTATAGATATACTCCTCTTTTTCTTTTGCAACCTCAACATCTCCCTTTCCCCAACTCTTTCTCATTTACCTACAAATATCCTAGAGTTTCTCAATCATAAGAAAATATTCTTTTGACCTTTCTACCCTATCTGGCTACTATCTAATCTTTTTTCTCTCTTTCACTGCTAAACATCTTTGCTTGACTTACTTCAATGGCTATCTCCAGGGTAGGTGATACGTTGGATAGAGTGCTGGGCCTGGAGGTAGGAAGATTCATCTTCCTGAGTTCAAATCTGGCCTTAGACACTCACTAGCTGTGTGGCCCTAGGCAGAACACTTTGTTTGCCTTGTTTCTCATCTATAAAATGAGCTGGAGAAGGAAATGGCAAACCATTGCAGTCCATTCACCAAGAAAACCCCAAATGGCATCATAATTAGTTGTACACAACTGAAAAATGAGTGAACAACAACAACATTACCGGAAATATATTTTTCTTATTATTTATTTATTTTGACATTCTTTTTAAATTTTGTGTTCTAGATTCTCTCCTTCCTATCCCTCCCTCACCCACTGAGAAGGCAAACGATATGATATCAGTTATACATATGAAATCATGCAAAACATATTTCCATTTTAAACATCACAGAAAAGCAAAATAAAATAAAATTATACTTCAATTTGCACTTCAAGTTTTTCAGTTCTTGTGTTTGAATTTCAGATTTTCTATTCAACTCTTGTCTTTCCATCAGAAATGCTTTAAAGTTTTCTATATCATTCAATGTCCATTTCCCCCCTGAAGAATTATACCCAATTTGCTGGGTAGGTTTTTCTTGGTTGTAATTCTAGCTCCTTTGCCCTCTGGAATATTATATTCCAAGCCTTCTGTTTCTTTAATGTGGAAGCTGCTAAATCTTGTGTGATTCTAACTGTGGTTCCAGGATATTTGAATTGTTTTTTTTTTTCTGGATGCTTGCAATATTTTCTCTTTGACCTGGGAGCTCAAGAATTTCATTCTAATATTCCTGGGAGTTTTCATTGTGGATTCTTTTAATTTCCATTTTGCCATTTGGATCTAAGTATATAGGGGCAGTTTTCCTTTTGATCATTGCTTTCACATAGTCCAATAATTCTCAAGTTATCTCTCTTTGATCTATTTTCCAGGTCAGTTGTTTTCCAAAAAGATATTTCAATTTTTCTTCTAATTTTTCATTCTTTTGTTTTTGTTTTATTGTTTCTTAAAGTCTTACAAAATCATTATCTCCCACTTGCCTAACTCTGATTTTTAAGGAATCATTCTCTTCATTTAAATTCTATTTGTCTAATTCTGCTTTATAAGGAATTCTTTTCTTCAGTGAATTTTTGTACTTCCTTTTCCATTTGCCTTATTCTACTTTTAAAGGAATTCTCTTTTATCAGTGAATATTTGTGTCTCTTTGACCATGAAGACAATTTTGTTTTTTTAAATGTTATTTTTTTTCAAATTTTTTGTGCCTCGTTTACCAAGCTGTTAATTATTTTTATTTCATAATTTTCTCGTACCACTCTAATTTCTTTTCCCAATTTTTCCTCTACCCCTCTTATATCTTTAAAAAAACAAAAACTCTTCTAGGACTTCTTGCTGACCTTGGTTTCAATTAGCATTTTTCTTTGAGTCTTTTCTTATAGTTGTTTCCACATTGTTGCCTTCTTCTAAGTTTATTTTCTGGTGTTCCCTGACATGATAGGGCTTGTAAAGGTTAGATTCTTTGTTGTTGTTATTGTTATTTGCATATTTCCCAGTCTAATTCTTGACTTTGAACTTTATGTTAAAGTTGGGCTCTACTGTCCAAAATTTCAGGCTTTTTCATACTGCTGTATGAAAGAATGAGTTCTGAAAGAACTAGTTCTGAGGGTTTGCACAGTTTTGGTGCTTCTAAGACAGTGTTATCCTGGGAGAGCAATGGTCACTGCTGTCTTGGTCTGTGCTCTGGTCTTTACCTAGAAGGGATCCCTGCTCTCCTGCAGCCACAAATGTTGGAACCATGACCAGGGCTCTTGCTCCCTTGTGAACAACCACAAGTGCTCCTCTTTGCCCTGAAATAGCAACCTAGAACTGCTTATGGGCAATGTAATTGCCAGTCAGCATCAGTTACATTCAGTGCCAGAAAACAGTCCTTTGTAATCTCTTTCGAACCAGTTGTCTGAACCTCTCACTGTCCCTGGGATGAGAATTCCGTCCACTGCTGGTGCTTCTGCTGGGCTCTAGGACTGCACCAACCTTGGTGTTACAAACTTCTCCTGTGGACCTCCTAAAGTTGTCTTAGGTTGGAAAAAACTCTCTCTCTGACCTTTTGTTGGCTTTGCTTCTCCAAGATTTGATTTGAGGAATTTAAAAAAGTTGTTTGGAGGGGAATTCTGGGAGAGTTCAGTTGGTTGTGGCCTATACTCTACCATCTTGGTTCTATACCTCAATCCAATTTTTTTTAGTGTCTTGAGCCCCTGAACTTTCCTTCTGCTATCCTTAGCCTGCCCTTTATGTCTTTCTGTACTCTACAACAATAAGATATTCAAGGGAGCAACATGGTACCCACTGTGAATGGATTATAGCATTTGTCATCCAAAGAACTGGGTTCAAGTTCCACCTCTCTTACTTATTCCATTACTTGAGGCAGCTGGGTGATATAATGAATAGAACACTGGACTTGGAGTGAGTAAGACATTGGTTTGAATCCTACCTCAGACTTTTTACTAGTTTTGTGACCTTAAGTAAGTTATTTAATCTTTCCTCATCTGTGAAGTCTGAATGATAATAATAATAACATCTGCCTCATAAGGTTGTGTGAGGATCAAATGAGAATATATATATAAAACATGATGCATACACATATATGCACACAGATATATGCATATATAAATGTTTTAATAGCTTAAAATATATAGTATATGTGTATATGTATACATATATACACACATATATACTCTTTCTATATATGAGTAAGTGTTATGTAAACTACATATATATGTATATATGACACACACACATATATATATGTATATATACTCTACATATAAGTAAGCTTTAATATCTTAAAACTACACTTGGAGTTTTGGAACTCTATATAGACTGTATATGTATACACATATATCTATACTATATATAGTATATATACATATATAAGCAAAATATATAACATAATTATATGGATGTAATATATAAATTTTATAATGTACAAATATATAACGTATATTACATATGTGTACACTTATGGTAAACGTTTCATATACTATACATGCATATGCTTTAAACATTTACATATTAAAGCTTACTTTTAGACACATTTATATGTGAACATATATTTATGTATATATATACATACATGTATATTTATAAACATGTATTATATGAATGTGTATGTGTGTGTCTGTATAAGTTTCCTCTTCTATAAATTAGGGGGTCAGTCTAGATGACTTCCAATGATCTTTCTAACTCTAAAGCAGTGATCCCATGATGCTATGATTCTAGCATAGGGGAGACTCTTGGATCACTTTGGAACTCTCTGTAATTTGAACCACATGGAGCATATGGACAGCTAGGAGGAATTTCTGAGCTGAGTGAAAACATGCCCACCTATCTAAAATAAGTCCTCTATGGCAAACATAGATTTATTAACAACAGCCCTAAAATATGATACACATACTTATTTCTGGAAAGAGGATGGCAATAGATAAATAATTAATGGCAATAGGTTCAATGGTGTCAGTCATGACCCAAGGCCACACAGATTTTTTGATTTCTAGCAAAGAGAGGGTGGAAAGAAAAATAGAAAAGAAAAAAAAATGCTAGTTTTGCTCCTCTGCCTACCTTCTGTTCACTTCTGCCTAGAGAGAATTTGAGGAATCGTAGGCTCCTAACTGCTTTTTCCTCTGGAAGAAGAGAGAAAAGATAATCTGTGCTGTAAAATGAACACCGTATTCTCCAGCATAGGATTGTTCTGAGTATCATCAAATGAGCTAATATCTATAAAGCTCTTAACACAGTGATTGGAACATAGTAGGTGCTCAATTCCTTCTTTTCCCCTTCCCAACTGCTTCCATAGCCAACTAGGACAGAAGAGTGAGGGAGAAATCCTGAGCATAGGACCAAGGTGCCATCTTGTTGAATCCAAGGGAAAAAGGATGATGGGAGTAGAGACAAGAAACTACATCTCTCAGGCTCAAACCAAAAAGGAAGAGAGAGACTCCAGAAGGCCTATCTACTTGCTACTTCTAGTGGTGTCAGGCCACATGCTTCCAGTCATTTTGCTTCTTTCTAGGTTCCACAATTATTCTCATCTCTTCCCTCTAGGGTGGGGATACCTTATCTCCATTCCAAGTTCTGATAGCTGAAGTACCAAGTTTGAATTGAAAGGGTCTTTCCCTAATAAGGAAGAAAAAACTACCTTCTTGTTCTAGTCCTCATGACTCATTTGGGACCACAATTTTGAATCAATGAGGGCTGTTTTTTAGCTCATGAGCAGTAAGCCATCCCTTCAATCTGCAACCCAGAAACCAATTTTATACTGGCTGAAGCCAAGTAAAAGAGAGGTGGGTTACTTTTGTCTTTTACCTTCATTTTCTTTGTCCCTATACTAACAGAAACATTTAGCACAGTGCCTTACATATATTACGTTCTTAATAAATGCTTGTTGATTGACTGACTGAAGATATCAGTCATTAATTGTCATATTGCTAAGTGTGACTGATTGGAAGAAACCTGACCATAATAACATCTAGAATAAAGGTGTCGATGGTCAGATCGTTCTCTGCAGTTAATCATTATCATGAATGAGCATTTATTAAGCACCTACTATGTACCATGTATTATGCCAAGTGCTGCAGACAAAAACAAAGGCAAAGGTTAGTTCCTGCTCTCAAGGAGCTTATACTCCTATCCTTCAGGGCTTGTTTTATATTGTTTTTTAATTGTCTAGACTTTGGAAATTTATGGATAAAATGTCAAAATGCAGATTAAAAAGTGTGAGGTGCATTCCTGGAGACTGAGCTCTTAAGCATTTATCCACATACATCTAGGGGTGGAAGGAAACCTATCACTACTTGAAGCTCTCTGTGTTGTTTTTGGACGTCATGAATTATTAGAAAGTTAGAACATTTCAGCCTAAATTTTCTTTTTTTTTATAAGTTTCACCCATTGCTACCCATCAACATTACCCTCTGGGACTAAACAGGGAAATAGAATTAATTCCTCTTCCACATGACAAACCTTGAAATACATGAATACAGCCATTATCCTCCCCATTCCCTGTTTTGAGTTTCCCCTTCTTCAAGTTAAATAGACTCAGTTCTTTCAACTTAACCTCATCATGGATTCAAGGCCTCCCTTGGTCCTTTGGTGTTCTTAAAGCATGGCCCCCAAATTGAATACAACCCTCCAGATGAGGTCTGATAAAGGCAGAGTGCCTGAAGTGCCTCTCTATTCCTGGAGGCTATGCCTTTTTTTTTTTTTTGAGGGGGAAGGCAAGGCAATTGGGGTTGTGACTTGCCCAAGGTCACACAGCTAGTTAAGTGTCAAGTGTCTGAGGCTGGATTTGAACTCAGGTCCTCCTGACTCCAGGGACAGTGCTCTATGGCTATGCCTTTCTTAATATAGCCCAAGATTGTATTAGTTTTTTGGGCTCTACATTCTACGCTGTCTCATAGAGAACAGAGTTAGGATGCCAACCCAGGCCCTCTGAATCCAAAAGCAGCGCTTTTTCCATCGTATCAAAGAGATGGGTAAGGGTTGCATGAGGTGAGAAGGTATGGATGGGCCACTGTTGGAGGGAATACCCACGTCAATGATAAAAAGGGACCAATACAGATAGGGATGGGAAGAGAATAAGCATTTATATAATGTCTGCTATAGGCACTGTGCTAAGCACTTTTTAAAATATAATCTCTTTTGATCCTTATAACAACCATGGGAGGTAGGTGCTATTATTATCCCCATTTTAGAGTTGAGGAAACTGAGGCAGACATTAAGTAATTTTGCTTAGGGTCACACATCTAGTAAGTGAATGAACTCTGGACTTTCTGATGCTAGAGCTCTATTCACCAGCTCCTTCACTTTAGAGATGAGGAACCTGAAGCCCTCTAAGACAAAAATGACCTGACAGGGATTCAGTAATGGGAAATAGGTTCCCACCTCCCAGCATCATGGGCAATGAGGACCCATGACAATACTTCTGGCTAAGCCTGAGAGGCAGACACATAGACTTTGCATTTTTCTGTCATCTCTTAGGTGGGATTGGGGCACCCCAGTCCATCAATTTTTTATACTAGGGGCCTACTATTAAAAGTCAGTCAGGGTGTGGTAAGAATACTAGATCTGGAGTCAGGAGACCTGACATTGGGTCCTGAATCTGCCCACTCTGCCACCTGTGTGACTTGGGCAAATCACTTACCTTCTTTGGGAATTGGTGCTTTGTTTCTATGTTATTTCCCTTTCTCCACCTTTTGGTCTGTTTATTGTTCTTCACACAACACCTTCATAGCATCCCCATCTTCTTTCAGAGCTCAGCTGTAGTACCGACTCCTGCCTGTTTAGCGCTTTTCCTGTTCTCCTGAGCTGGGAGTGCCTGCCCTACTTCTGAAATGTCCTAGTGTTTGTGTATAGTTTTCTTATTTATTTTATATTTATATTGTAATATACTCATAACATAAAGTATATAAAAGAAAATATATTTATATTTTATAGCAAATAATATTTAACATATTAGTTATTATTTTAATATGAAATGTTATGTTTACTAATGCCTCTGCATATACACCCCCACATGTCTCCACTTCTCTAGAATCTAAGTTGCTTGAGGGCAAACATGGTTTCATTTTTTTGCTTTATCTTCAGCACCTAGGAGAGCACTTTACTACTCCTAGAGTAGATAGAACCACTGGGCCTGGAGTCAGGAAGACTTGAATGCAAACATAACCTTGAATTCAAATCTAGCTGTAATAGATTATCTGTGTGACCCTTGACAAGTAATTTAATTTCTATCTGCCTCAGTTTCCTCAATTGTAAAATGGAGATAATAAAAACAGCTATCTCCCAGGGGTGTCATGAGGACAAAATGAAATAACAATTGTAAATTGCTTAGTACAGTACCTGTCATGTGGTAAGACCCATATAAAGGTCAAATGTTAGCTATTAGCTTAATAAATGTTTACTGATTGATTAACTTCATATATTTGTGTATGTATTGTATATTTTGGGAGCTCCATGAGAATGGGTATAGAAAAGAATGACAAGGGGTGGCCAGGTAGCACAGTGAGTAAGAGCACTGGCCCCAGTCTCGTGATGACCTGGGGATAGAATCTGGGCTCAGATACTTAGCACCACACCCAGAAATAACTGGCCGTGTAACCTTGAGCAAGTTACTTAACCCCAATAGCTTTAAAAAAAAAAAGAATGACAAGAAATTGTAAGTCACCACACCTGCCCACAGGGAGCTTGCAGTTTCTCTGGCATGAAAGAGAACTGTGACTGTCCAGGCCAAAGCAACATTTCAGTGGATATTTATTTGGAGTATTTCCTCTTGGTCTGTGTGTGATTTACTTGAGCTATGGGAACATTAAATGAAGATGTCACTAAACATGTCTTTGTCTCCTAGAAGAATGGAACTCATTTTCTGCATTGTTGTTTTCTTTCCTTCTTCTCATTCTTGAATCTACAGATGTTAAGAGAGCTTGTGTTTTTACCAATATTTCCTGTTAGGCCTTTGAAAATAAATAATTATTGAATAAATGGTTTGCCCAGGGCCCTTATCTCTCTCTCTTTCTTGTGGACAGAGGTCTTGATAACTGGCAGACCAGGCCACTTGTAGAAAGGATCTTCACTGAAGTGATTAAGTATCTCTCAGCAGGGAGTTTCATTAACACTGGAGGGGAGCAGAGAAGAAGAGGTTATTTTTCCCTTTCCCAACAAGGGTATCATGAAAGGTGACAGAAGGGACAAGCTGTGACATCTGCTCTCTGCAGGTGGGTTGAAAGTCTCCATCCATGGGGTTTTGTGAAGGAAAGGGATGTATGGGGGGTTGATTTGAAGCTTTTTTTCTTTTCCTTTTGGCATTTGGAAAAAAAATCCCTTTTTCTTTCTTCCCTCTGCTGTATAAAACCAATTACCCATTTGCATGCCTTGTGGGTATCTGTGTAGAGGAAACCAGGGACTTGGTTGGAACCTACATCTCTTCTGGATGTATTTGAATGGAAGGATTGTTTTCCAAAGCTCCTAAGAAGATTAGTGGAAAGCTGATAGAAAAATACTCCAAGATACTTTGGGTGTTCAAGATTTTTTTTTTTAATCTAGAAAGAAGAGTTTCATTATATATGATCCAGGGAGAAGTTGCTTTCACTCAAATCTTTCTCTGATGTCTTGTGATGACACAGAGGTTTTTCTGCTCTCATATGCTATTTCAACAAGGCCTATCTTCAGATACAGGTCCAAGAATGGTGTATGTGTCGCCTAAGGGCTAGCCTGTCTGAATGGGAAGAGATCATTCCCAGAAAGGTAGCAGCTCAAGAAGATGCAAGATGTAGAGCAGTTATGTATGATCTCTGTTGGTGGCAGGAATACCTAGATCAATGGATTCTCGAAGTAGGGAAGCAAAGAAACACTGGGGTTTCTGGAGGAATAACTTTTTTTGTTAGTAATTTGAAAAAGCAGTGAAATAATAATAAAAAAAAAAGATTCTCATTAGATAGATCAATTTCCCTAGGAACTTTACTGGTGTGAGAGTCAAGAAATCTGGATTCTAACTCTGCTACTAGCTGGTCATGTGACCTTAGACAAGTCATGTTATCTCTTTGGGCCTCAGTTTCCCTACTTGCCAAGTGAAAGACTCAGACTAGAACCGTGTTTAACAATGTGATGGCTGAACACCTGTTTAACAATATCATGGCTTAACACCTTTCTGAAATTGTGTGATCTAAAAATCACATAAAAGTTGTGTAAGAAATGCCTAAATAGCAAGTTACAATCCTATGATGAAAGTGTCATCTAATGTTGCCTCATCAGCTCCCTCTCTATGCCAACAAGGGTACATGTCCTGAGCTTGTGTTCATAGATGGGCATAGATGAATTACTGGGCTTGCCTTGGGAGTACTTGGGTAATGAGGCTTCAGTGGTTCTAGACCAGATCACTTTTGTTTGCTCAGCTGAGACCCTGATCTTTTAGGAAGCTAAAATGTGTGTGTGTGTGTGTGTGTGTGTGTGTGTGTGTCCATGTGATTGTGGATGTATATCTCTACATATAGAAGTGAAATCAAATCTGCTTCATCTTTGATGAGTAAAGACTGCTCATTAACCAAAATCTGGATTACTTGCAGCAAACAGCTGTATATTTATATTCCTGTGTACACATATGTATGACCCAGCATCAGAAACTGCTCAGAGTCTTTCAAGACTTCCAGGCCCTTTAGAAAATGCTAGACTGCTTTGCAAAAATCCTGGTAAATGAAGACCAGACTTAGGGTGGGTGAAGTGGACAAGAATGTGTGTCAATTTTTTGCACATTGATTTTACAGTGTCTACCATTGTGGGACCCTTGGCATAGTTGTAAGAGTATGCTTCTGAATATATGCAAATCTATAAAATCTCCAGAGGAACCATCTCAGGATCACCTTACTGTTTCCCTTTTTCTGTCCCTGTTCCTCAGCAGCCCACCTCTTTTCTCTCCAGCCCTCCCCACCCCAACCTCATTTGCTCTGCTCCTTAGATAATAGGTCTTCATGGCTTCCCAGTTCTATTCCTTGGCTCCTTTCCAAAGGTAGCCTGGAGTAATGTGCTTAGAGCACTGGATTCAGAGTCAGGAAAGCCTGAGTTAAAATCCTGACTCAGGTGTCTACTAGGGCATCTTGCTTAGCTTTCTAAGCCTCAGTTTCCTCAATCGCAAAAGGGAGGAAAATAATATTGCTGATCTCATAGGATTTTTTAAAGGACAAATTAGGCAATGTATGTGAAGCATTTTGCAAACCTCAAAGCATTATATTATCAACTTGCATTATGGTTATGATGATTTCTCCTGTAGTGCCAGCCCTAGCAGATTAATATAAATGCAAAAGGAACAGTTTCCTCAGAACTTCCCTTTCAGAAATGTCAAACTTCCATTTTACGTTATACATAATTTAAAAAAAATTTAGTATATAATTATTAAGCATTTATATTCTTTCTCCCTGGCCTTTTACTTTTACCAATTGAAAAAAAAATCAAAACCTTGTAACCAAATATGCATAGTCAAGCAAAAATAAATGTTTCCATCATTGGCCATGTCCAAAAACATATGTCTCATTCTTGACCCTGAGTCTATCACCTCTTGGTCAGGAGGTAGATAGCATGCATCATCTTCATTGAGGCTCTGGAATCTTGGTTTCCTTGATGAGTTCTTAAATCTTGCAAAGTTGTGGGTCTTCACAATGTTATTATTACATAAATTGTTCACCTCATCTGTTTGCTCACTTCACTTACAATCAGTTCATACAATTCTTCCCATATTTTTCTGAAACCGTCCCTTTTGTCATACAATTCAATAGTATTTCATTACATTCATATGGTGTAATTGTTCTGCCTTTCCCCAATTAATGGTCAGCCTTTATGTTTCCAGATCTCTGCCCTTCACTTCCCTGACTTCCTCCAAGTCCCAGCTAAAATCCCACCTTCTATAATGAGCCTTTCTCAATCCGCATTAACTCGGCTGCCTTCCCTTGGCTGGTTATCTCCCACTGGCCTGTGTATGGCTCGTTTACTCACAGTTGTTTGCTGTTTGCCCCATTAGACAGTGAGCTCCTTGCGAGTAGGACTGTCTGTTACTTTTCTTTGTGTCCCCTAGCACTTACATGTAAATACTGCTTAATGAATGCTTGTTGACTGATTGACGAAGAGCTGCTGTGGTTTTTGTTCATACGAGTTCATATCCTCTTTCTTTGGCCTTTTGGGAGTATAGGTCTAACAGTCCGTGTAATTTAATGACTTTTGGGGGATAGTTCCAAAATGCTTTCCAAAAGGGCTAGACCAATTAATTCACAGGTCCACCAACAATGCATTATTATGCCTGTTTTCCTACAGCCCCTCCAAAGGAAAACGTAGCATTTTCCAGTTCTGTCAATTCTGCCAATAGGATAGGTGCGAGATTAAGTCACAAAATACACTGAGAATCATATGTTGACCCAGGGCCCCAAATATCTGGTGGGTGGCAATTAGGGAATCAGAAAACCTGGGTTCAAGTCCCCCCTCTGCCACTTGCTAACTGTGTGATAGGTGATTTTTTTCAATATGTGCCTTATCCTCTTCTGTGACTACATACCATATCCCAAACCCAACATCTTACAGTAGTTGGAAGAATGGCCACGACAAGCCAATGCCTACTTCTGGAGAAATAAATTTGTAAGATACAGGGGTTAGACTTGATCTCTTCTGAGGTACCTACCAGCTTTCCATCCAGGATCCCATGAACCCAAAGCACTTTGGCCTTAGAGATCAGCACTGACACCTGAGCTGCAGAATAATTTCTGTGGGAGATTATATTACTATACTATATATTATATCAGTATACTCTATGTATTATGTAATGTGTGTCTGTGTGTGTGTGTGTGTGTGTGTAGAGCTAGGTAGGTATAAAGATATTTCAGATGATATGAACTGATACATAATGCTTTTGGGAGCAGTTATTCACTGGCTAAATTTGTGTAATTAAGTCTTTTTATCAAGGGGGTTTATTATACTTTCTCCCCATCCCTCTGCCACTTTTCCTTCCTAGGGTCTTTTCATTTCCTCATCCCTCTTCCCTTCCCCCTTCATCTTTTTTCTCCTTTAAATTCAGATGTTCTTGAGTGTGATTTCCCCACTTGGTGGAGAATATTGCTAAAGTAACCATACTCTACAATATTCCAGAATGATAGTTGATGCATCCTACAATATTAAACCAAAAATTGCTTTCTGAGATGCTGAACAGTCACCATATTTTCCCTTCCCATGTACAAGTACTAGGGCTGATGTCAGTACTCAGTGGCTAATTATATAATGATAACAATTAGGTTGCAGAGCTGGGCAGGGTTCCAGGAAATTGTTTACTCTCCAGGGGGGCCATTTAAAATGTATTTTCTCAGTGAGGGGCAACTTTTAATGTTTCTCATTTTCCAAGGGTCATTGCAGTAGATCCAGACCTCAATCCATGCCTCTGATTCCAGTTTCAATGCTGTTTATACTGCACATGTGGCTTTTCTCCCAGGTGTGTCTTCTGTATGTGTATTGTAATCATAGAACTGGAAAAGAACCTTAGTAGTCACCTAATCTACATTCAAATTCAATAGTTTGATATCTCCAAGGATCTGTGACCTCAATAATATAGATACTCTTTCTAGTGGTTCAGACTGAAATTCATCCATACCTCAACCTGTGGGACTCTGGTTATATCTTCTGCTAAATCCTCCATAGGTCTCCACCTAACGTGCTTCCTTGAAATGTCTTAACCTTGTGTGAATACATGGGGACCACAATGGTCATATGTCTATTATCTCTTGCTCATATCATAGAGTGACTTACCTTTTCTTTAAAAATATTCCCCTACTTTAATTTTATATATACTTTTGATTAATAAGGATTTATTTCCTCTCATTCACACTACCTCTTCAACTAAACAATAATAATTAAAAAATCTCCTAATAAATATGTATAGCCAACAAAAACACTTTCCCACATTGACCCTGTTCAAAAACATATTGTTTCATTCTGCAGTTTAAACTCGTCATCTCTCTGGCAGGATCAGTTTCCTTTTTTTTAGGCATATATTTCTCTGATAATAATTTTACACCACTTTTGCTGTGAAATATTTTGTTGGTAAAATGCTTCAGCCAACTGTCAACTATCATGCGTCTTTTTAGTGTGTCTCTGGTTGACCTAAAATCCTAATTCTTTGGAGACTGGTATTCCATGTTTTTTTTCCCCTTTTAAATTTATTTATTTTTAGTTTACAACATTCAATTACACAAGTTTCTGAGTTCCAAACTTTCTCTCCCTCCTTCTTCTTCCCCCTCACCCCCCAAGACAGCACGGAATCCCATAGAGGTTTTACAGTATTCCATGTTCTGTAAGCCACATAGTACTACCAGCAGAATATTGCTGTTCAAAAGCTAGGTCTTTGTTTCATGAAGAAGCTTTGGGTCACTTATGCATCTTCCATAGTGCGACCCAGCCCACTTATTTCTCACCTTTGAATTTTGTGGCAATTTTATTGTCCCAGTGTGGTGTCTGCTTAAGACATATGTCTTGATGAACCAGTTCTCAATTCCATTGTGTATCACCATCTGAACAATAGGCATTCTTTATCCACTTGATTTTACTGGGTGGAGAGTTAGGTTAGCCTCTTTTGAATGATTAGGGATTTTAGGAGATTCTGCAACGTTCTGGAGCTGGATGCACTCATCACAATAGAGCATTTGTTATCCATAAGAAATCCCTCTTCTATATGAATTCTTGGATACTCTGTGATTCTCTGTGACAGGGGCAAACTCGTTTAGTAAGCATATTGCCTCCCTAGTTGATGAAAAATATTGTCCTGCTTTTCAGAAGGAAGAAGACAGAATCTACAAATTACAGAGCAGTAAGTTTTGACATTGATTCTTAGAAAAATAAAAACCAAACCTTAAAATATATTATTTCAATGAGTTCAACCAATGTTAAGTTCAAATTGACCTGAGTTCAAATCTAGCCTCAGTCACTTAATCGCTGTGTGACTTGGGCAAATCTTTAATCTCTGCTGCTTTTTTTTTTTTTGCCTTTTGGAGGGCAACTGGGGTTAAGTAACTTGCCCAAGGTTACACGGCTAGTTTTTTTGTGTGTGGGTGTTAAGTGTCTGAGGCTGGAACCGAATTCGGGTCCTCCTGACTCCGGGGCCTGTGCTCTACCCACTGTGCCACCTAGCCGCGCCTGTCTCTGCTTCATTTTCATCAAGTGTGATGATAATTAATGTCGTAATATTATTTCCACATTCAAGATGAAGGCAAAGAGAGGCTAGCTTCCTTATTTTCATTTGACTAGTTAGTATAATGATTCAAATCCAGGTCTGTCAATTCTGCCCTATTTCCACAACACTATACCGTGCGAGCTAGGCTTGGTCTGGTAGTGGCCTGGACTGAAGCAGTATTTAATCTAATTATTTTCCCGTTTATCAAACTACATTCAGAATTAAAAAGGAGCTTAGCAAAATTGTCACTACTCCCCCTTTAGACAAATCTCCCTTTCAACAAACATTTATTAACCTCCTACTATGTGCTCAACCCTGTATTCTATCTCCCCAGCCCTGAGATTTACATTGCCAGGAATCCCAGCCCTACTAGACCAGCTCTATTTAATGTGGTCCTGAAAGAATTTTTGGTCTGGAAATTTTATTTTCAATTAAACTGGCTTGTTGCGCCAATTCGGTCTCGCAAAGATTCCATTATGATGGCTAATTATATAGTATTTGCTACAAGGAGATATTTGCACTCGATTATAGCCCTTGTTAATTCAAATCAGGAGCGCTCTCCTTTTCCCTCCCCAGAGCTGTATAAGACCATCCCTCTCCAGCCCCAGAGACTTCTGTGGAGTTATTTTTAGAAATCAAAATCAAAACAGCAATTTGAAGTGGGGCCATGCCTTTCCTGGCTCAGTGTTGTCTGTTTCCTCGAAGAAAGGCAATGAAGGTTGAGCTCCTTTAAAAATTATATATGTATATAGTGATTCTGTGAGCTGTAAACCTGTGTCTTTCTACAGTTTTATTTCTTCATAAACTTTACCCACAGACCAAATAGTGCCAAAATATGACAGTACTTTCTTCTATCTGTAAAATGAGGGGGTTGAAGTAGGTGACCTTTAAGTTCCCTTCCAGCACTAAGGTCCAAATGACCCTAAGATTTATGAGGCTGCAGATTTTTATGGGCTCCCATTTTGTTTTGAGGTTGCAAATGGAACCTCCCCATCAAACTGGTTGAGATGGTGTGGTGTCATGCGGCTTATTTCATCTGAGTGAGTCAGGATCCTCCTAGGTTTCCATGGAACGAACAGACAGACAAATGGAAAATGCTGAGTAGTGGATCAGAGATGAGCCAGAGCCTTGGCTTTATTTGGTCAGTCAGCCTGTGGGCCCTGTGCAGTCACAGTAATAGCTGGTATTTATGTAGCATTTTAAGGTTTACAAAAAGCTTTCATTCAAGCCTCATAACAACCCTGATGGGGAAACTGAGGCTGAGAGGGAATAAGTAAACATTTTATATAACTTATAAAATTTATATATTCTATATTTTATTACATTTGTTTTGCTTTTTGTAGGGCAATTGGGGTTAAGTGACTTGCCCAAGGTCACATAGCTAGTACGTGTTAAGTATCTGAGGCTGGATTTGAACTCAGGTCCTCCTGACTCCAGGGTCAGTGCTCTATTCACTGCGCCACCTAGCCGCCCCTATTTTATTAATTCTATTTATATATAAACATTTTATTTATATTTATATAGCACTTACTATGTGCCAACCACTCTGCTAAGCACTTTTTATAAATATTTGTCATTTGAACCTCACAACAACCTTGAGAGGTAAATGCTGTTCTTAGCCCCATTTTACAGTTGAAGAAACTGATGCAAATACAGTTAAGTAAATTGTTCAGGATCACACAACTAATAAGTGTCTGAGAGCCAATCTGAACTTGTGTCTTCCTGATTCTAGGTGCAATGCAATATCCACTACCCCACAAAAGCACCATCTTATCCTTTGACTTTCCAAGGTGTGTTGTTGTTGAAGTTGCGTCTGACTCTTCATTTGGGGTTTTCTTGGCAAAGATACTGGAGTGGTTTTTCCACTTCCTCCTCAAGTTCATTTTATAGATAAGGAAACTGAGGTCCCCAGGGTTAAGTGACTTGCCCAGGGTCACACAGCTAGTAAGTTTCTGAGGCCAAATTTGAATTCAGGTCCTGACTCTGCGGCAGGTGTTTTTATTGACCTAGGCACATCTCATAAGTGGATTGTAGCTTGTGGATAGTAGGAGTCACAAAGACTCATTTTCCTGAGTTGCAGTCTGGCATTTTAACTTCTAGCTCTTTGTAGCTGGTTGTCTTGTAAGCATACATACAGACAGGCATCCTTTCTATAACTCTATCTCTGAGTAGTCTTCAGGGTCCCCTCCCCTAGGAAGGCTTTCCATTCTAGTGTCCTTTCCCTACTCCAATTATATCACTTTAAATTTTGTTACTGTTCTATTCCTCCTTCTCTCCCCAAAGTGGGTTGTAAGCTCCATGAGGACTGGGGTTGTTTTTAATATTGACTTTATAGCCCCTGCTTAGCATAGTGCTTTAAATATAGTAAGCACTGGATAAATGCTTGTTGAATTAAATTGTGCAAGGAGGTACAGAGAGTCAGGGAAAAATTCAAAGGAAAATAAGACAAAAGACCTGCTTTCCAGGCTCATCCTCCATTTAGGGAGAAAAGGCATGTACCCATGCAATGGTTACATACCATAGCAATATAAAAACAGCATAGTCTTGTCTTTTTCTCTCTACTATGTTGTTGTTCAGTTGCTTCAGATGTGTCTAGCTCTTTGTGACCCCATTTGAAGTCTTCTTGACAAAGATTTTGAAGTGGTTTGCCATATCCTTTTTCAGTTCATTTTACCAATGAGAAAATTGGGGCCACTAGGGTTAAGTGACTTACCTAGGGTCACACAGTTAGTAGGTGCCTGAGGCCGGATTTGAACTCAGTAAAAGGAGTCTTCTTGACTCTAGGCCCAGCATTCTATCCACTGTCCAACCTAGTCAAATCCTAGTTTTTTTTTTAAGGTCCAGTTCAAGTCACTCCTTCCTAGACCATTTCACAGTGTTATCTCCTAATATTCATTGTCTATACCAGGGGTTATTAATTTTTGTGTGTATATTATAGATTCCTTTGGCAACCTGGTGAAGCCTAGAGACCTGTACTAAAACAAAATTTTTCAATTAATGAAATAAAACACATAGGGTTACAAAGTCAACTAGTTACCTTGAAATAGAGTCATCAAAGTATGGTTTTTTAAAGTTTAGAAATTCCAGGTTAAGAACCCCTAGCCTAAATAATTTTTTTTGTGGGGGGAACAATTAGTCATGGCACACCTTATTACATCATTTATACATATCATTTCTTAGCTTTCTTAATTTAATTTTCATGTGCTTATCTTATGGTGAGGTTTGTCTTTACAGTCAATCAGTTATCCTACATATGTTGACTGAGTATCCAGTGTTCAAGATGTTACATACAGAGATATGCAAGATGTAATCTTTGTCCTCAAAGAGCTTGGAATCTAGTAAGGGAGACAAGACTTGGACACAGATAATTGGAATAGAAACTAGTATCTCTGATTACAGTGAGTGCATCAGAGTGTTATGAACAAAGTGCTTTGAGTTGAGTGAGATCATTAGCATTTGGGAGGGTCTCAGAGATCATAACACTGGTGTCATTTGACCTAGGGCTAATGGCTGAGATTTCCACTGGTATTTTCAGGGAAGGGCATTCCAGATGTAAGGAATAATGGGACCAAAGATGGGGAGTCAGGAAAGCACTTGTGGCCCAGTGGTTCACTTGGGCTGAAAACCCCTGAGTATGTTGATGAAAAGAGCTGGAAAAGTAGATGGGGAGGAGATTCTGAAGGGCTTTGGTGGAAAGGCTTGAGATCTGGGACTTAATTTCTTGCTCTTGGAACACTGAAAAAGCCCCCTTTGTCATTTTACTCTGCAAAATGGCCAATCCCCCACATAAACTTTTCCCCAACTGTTTCGTTTTCTTGCATTTCTCAACATTTTCATCTCGCAACATGAGCTTGTGACCTCTCACTAGAGACCACTGAAAAACAAGCTCTCAATCCCCCCACCTTGTCCCAGTTCTTTCACGTGTGAAATTCACAGCCTTTCCCCCATTGTCACTCACTTAGAAGAATTTTTGTGGGTTCAGAATCAGGTATCTAGGAACGAATTCAACCTATGTGATTCATACCCTAGGGTTTTCTTTCCCATGTAGGGAGAATTTGTGGGGGAGGTGTGATTTTGCTGCTTTTTCTTTCTTTCTACCTTCAATGTCTCAGTTCCTGAGCTTTCTCACACAAGGTTACAGATGAGTAATTCAGAGCCCAGGAGGTTTTTCTGGTCATTCCTCAAGTGGCTCTGGGTACTAGTTGTTTAATCTCATAAATTTGTAAGATTTCATTAGCCTTGATACTCTCCCTCATCACTGTCCTCTGCCTTGTTGATTGGTGGATAGGGCCATGAACTCCAAGTGTCCATTGAGGGAGAGAGTTCAGCTCACACGTCTCCTCGCTTCTTGCCTGGCTGCATTACCTTGGGTCTTCTCTGATTTACTTCTCCTCATGCTGAATACCCCTGGGTCCTCCTCTACCTCTTCAGTTGCTTTTTGGTATTGTCTTCCTCCCTTAGATTGTAAGCTCCTTGAGGGTTCAGACTCTTTTTTTTTTTTATCCTTAGCATTTAGCACAATGCCTGACACACAGGAGGCATTCTATAAGTGTTTGTTGATAGATATAGAAAGCCTTGTGGGTAGGAAAGGGGGCAGGTCAAGTATATGGCAAGAAATAAGCTGCTCTAATGGTTAGAACTTTCAAGTATGTAAAAGATCAGAGAGGACTGTGAAAGCTGATGCTTTTATATCCTCAGAAGTGGCGAGTTCTGGGGAGAGACTTTGGGCAGCATCCTGCTGCTTTCAGGAATATGGCTTTAGATTATTAATAGTTCATTCAGTTTTCTATCAAACCTAGTCTGCGGATTCACAGGAGCCCAGCGTCCCAGAGATAGAAGAGACCTTGGAAGTCACTTAGTGCAGCTCAGACCTGGGCAGCAATCCCCTCTGAGGTTCATTTTGCCAACTCCTGTCTCTCAGCTCTTTTGCAGAATAAGACTTGTTACTTCATGGGTATAGGGAACTCTTTAAGTGACTTGTATAGAGGCCCCAAGGTGGTGTGGTACAAGTGGTTTTTGTAGTTTGGTAGTTTCAGTTGTGTCTGACTTTTCATGACCACTTTTGGGGTTTTCTCGGAAAAGATACTTAGAGAAGTTTGCCATTTACTTCTCCAGCTCAATTTACACATGAGGAACTGAGGGCACCAGGGTTAAGTGACTTACCTAGGGTCACACGCTAGTGAGTGTCTGATAAACTCATGAAGATGAGTCATCCTGATTCCAAGCTCAGTGCTCTAGCCACTGGGCTACTTAGCTGACCAATGGTACAATGGTACCAAATTCAAATAGAAACAAAAGTCACTAATCTATAACACATAAGCATCCCTGCAATACACATATTGACTTAGTTTTAAAATGTATTGTTATCTGTGTTTTATCATATATATTTTGGAAATATTTCCCAATCATGTCTATATACATAATTTAGTTTTTTTGTTTGTTTAACCTCTCATGTATTTATCTCATGATAAAATTCATCTTCTTGATAATCTGGATTGGGTTGCGCATTGAAGTGTTGTGGAAAGCATGTGGTCAATGGACTATGAGTTGGATACCTTTTCTATAGTGAAGCTAGGTGGATAGAGCACTGGGCTTGGAATCAGGAAGACCTGAGTTCAAATCTAACCTCAGATACTTGCTAGCTTTATGACCACGGGCAAGTCATTTAACACCATTTGCCTCAGTTCTTCTTCTGTAAATGGGGACACACCAGAGAAGGAAATGACAAAGCTCTCCAGTATTTTTTCCAAGAAAACCTCACAAACAAAAATTCATGGGGTCATAAAGAGTTGGACCTGACTGAACATGAGCATCGCCATGTGTTGGACCTGAATTCAGGAAGAGCTGAGTTCAAATGTGACCTCAGACACTTCCTACCTGGTTGTGCAACCATGGGCAAATCACTTAATCTCTGAATGTGCCAGCTTCCTCTTCTCTAACAAGGACACAATAATGTCTCCTGCCTCACGGGGTTGTTGTGAGAATCAAATGAGCTACTATTTGTAAAGCCTTTTGCAAACCTTAAAATGCTATATAAATGATAGGTATGATTATTATTTGTTATTGTGTTATGTCATCACCAGTCATCATCATCATCATCATCATCATCGTTGTTGTTGTCATCGTCATCATCATCATCATCATCATCATCGTCATGATCATCATCCAACCAGCAAGTAACAGAAGTGAGACTCTTCCTAAGGGTAAGGCCAGCTTTCTATCTACTCAGTTAAGCTACTCTTGCCATTTCTCAGATGTTCAATAATTTCTCAGCAGTTGTTTTGTCATTACACCCGAAACTTCTAGTCCCTCCACTTTTGGTCTTAGCTGAACAAACGTCTTTAGATGCTCAGTGGCCCAAAGTGTTATTTCTTCTAGTTTAATCATTTAACTTTGTATCTGATGCAGTGCCTGAAAGTAGACCTTAAAACTTCTGACATGTTTGGGGCAATCAGTCCAGTGAAAGGGAATGAGGACTGGCTTAGAGTTAGGATATTTGGATTCTCATCCCACCTCAACCACTAATTAGCTGTGATTTTGAATGTCATTTCCTCTTTCTGAGTCTGTTTTCTCTTCTGTGAAATGGGGATAGGCGACAGGGTACAGTCTAGATAATTTCTAAAAATCTCTCCCAACTCTATGACTACATGATCTTTCTTTCTGACTCTTCATTCTATGATCCAGACCTTTCTAATATGTTTTAAAATACATTTTATTGATTTATTTTGTTTTTTATATCAACTACATTTCTTAATATACTGTTCCTCTTACCTCCCAGAGAGCTATTCTGTATAACAAAGAATAAAAAAGAAAGAGAAAACCCAAATCAGAAAAACTAACACCTAAAAAACAAAACAAAATCTGATATTATATGCAGTGTTCCATACCCATAATCCCCTGCCTCCGAAAAGAAATTTCATAGCTTTTTTTTTCTTCTTTTTTTGCTTTTTGGAGGGGGGAAGGAAGAACAATTGGGGTTAAGTGACTTGCCCAAGGTCACATGGCTAGTAAGTGTTAAGCGTCTGAGGCCAAATTTGAACTCAGGTTCTCCTGACTCCAGGGCTGGTGCTCTATTCACTGTGCCACCTAGCTGCCCCCATAGCTTTTCTTTGGAATGGCTAGGGTGGTCATAATTTTGCATCTTTCAGTTTCCATTATTTTATTGTTCTTTCCATTTTCAAAATTTTAGTCATCAGGGATATTTTTTTTTGGTTCTACTTACTTTGTGTTATGTGGATTCATATAAATTTTCCCATGCTTCTCTGTATTCATCATAATTATTAATTGCTTTTGCAGCATATTAACACCCCAGTATATGCATACACTATAGGGTTTCTTCCATTCCACAGTTGTTATTACAAAAAGGACTGCTATAAATATTTTAGAGTATGTAGGGCCTTCCTTTTAATTATTGACTTCCTTGCAATATACATTTAATATATCTGCATATATAAGTATATTTTTGTTCAATGTCTTATGACATTGGTTAAGAACATATACTGAATTTGTATATTTATATGTATAATACTTGTTATTGACATTAGTTGTTTGACAGGCAAGATACTCTGATTTTTGAGCCTCATTTTCTCCATGTGTAAAATAGGAATAAAAATATTTGCACAGGGGGGCAGCTAGGTGGCGCAGTGAATAGAGCACTGGCCCTGGAATCAGGAGGACCTGAGTTCAAATGTGACCTCAGATACTTGACATTTACTATCTGTGTGTCCTTGGGCAAGTCACTTAAACCCCAATTGACTTGCCTTCCCTCCTCCAAAAAGAAAAAAAAATATTTGCACAGGGGTTTTCCAAGGAAAATGCTTAGTAAAACTTAAGATAGGATGGGAATGTAAGTTATTATTGATTTAATAGAAGAAATGAAACAAGCATTTATTAAGCATTCACTATGGTACTATGCTAAGTAGTCCCCTTAGAAATATTATCTTATCTGGTCCTCATACTTGTCCCCAGAGGTAGTTACTACTATTATCCTCATTTTACAGATAGAGAAACTCAGACAAACAGAGGTTAAGTGATTTGCTCAGGGTTAGACAGCTAGTAAGCATCTGAAGTTGGATTTGAATTCAGATCTTGCTGATTTCAGGCCTAGTACTACTATCTACTACACCATCTAGCCACCTCTTTTCCATATAAATATGTTTATGTACATGTGTGCTGCTTTTGGAAAACTAATAGGAAGTTTCTCCTTATAGTGTGTTAAAGTCTGTTTGGGCTCAATCAGGTTTCAACTTAATATAAGGAAAAACTCTAAAAAATAGAGCTGTTCAAAGACAGAGAATGGGCTGCTGCAGGAAGCAGCAAATTCCCTGTCCTGGAGGTCTTCAAGGAGAGGCTATAGCTGAACATATTCCTGTTCAGATACAGCTTGACTTCCAAAATCCTTTCCAAATAGAAAATTCTGTGATCCTTTTCCCTTTCTACCTTCCTTGTTGTTCAGTCGTTTTCAGTCATGTCCAACCCTTCATGACCCCATTTTGGGTTTTCTTGGCAAAGATAGTATAGTGGTTTGCCATTTCCTTCTCCAACTCATTTTACAGGTAAGGAATCTGAGGCAAAACAGGGATAAGTGATTTGTTCAGGGTCACACAGCTAGAAAGTGTCTTAAATCAGATTTGAACTCAGGATAATGAATCTTCCTGACTCTAGGCCTGGCACTCTATCCACTGTGCCACCTAGCTCCTCCTTCTACCCTCTTTAGCCCCACTTCAGGTCACTATCTACCTTTAAGTGCAGTTCATTTCTGACACAGAGTCCTGAATAAGAGACATTATAGCCTTTGGTTAATCCTTATTAGTCGTGGTTGTGAGGCTCGACTCTGATGGACTTATGTGTATGGCTCAAGTCAAATCACTTGACTTTTCAATTCCCAGGCTTACACAATGTGCACTCAGCCTGATGGGAGAAACTTCCCAACATATGCACAGTTTTAGTGTGTGTATCTGTCCCCTTCTCCCTTCCCTCTCTTCCTTCCTTTCTCTCTCTCTCCTTCCTTCCTTCCTTCCTTCCTTCCTTCCTTCCTTCCTTCCTTCCTTCCTTCCTTCCTTCCTTCCTTCCTTCCTTCCTTCCTTCCTTCCTTCCTTCCTTCCTTCTTTCTCTCTCTTTTATTCTGAACTTTAGAACTAAAACATTTATATAGCATAGTAGAACAAAAAGAGATGATTGCACATGGAACTGCAAATCTATTTTATACAACTTGCTATTCATCTATTCCTTTTAAATATATAATAAACTTATCCTGTAATTTACTCCCCCCACCCTAGATGTATTTTCTGTGTATGTTTCTTCCCCCCTCCACAGGATTGATTGTTAAACATTTACTAGCACACCATTTCCAGATGATTAGAGATGGTTTCCTGGAGGAGGTAGCATAAAGAATTAGTAGAAGGCAAATAAGTGAAAAGGAGAACAGCAATCCCTTCGAACTTGTTATTTCTAATTTGTTTGTTTTAAAGGACAACATAGCCTAACAGATAGAGGGTTGGGCTTGAAGTAGGGAAAACCTATGTTCAAATGCTTCCTCTAACACTAAGTCTGCAACCATGGGCATCATATTTTCCCTCTATAAAATTAATATAGTAGAAACTAAATTACCCATCTCACAGATTTGTTCTGAGGTACAAAGGACTTAATCTAGGCAAATAATTTTGCAAACTTGAAAGCCAAATATAAATGCCAGTTATTATTCATAAAAGACATAATCTCCTGACTTTATAGCCACATAGCATATTCTAACCCCTACCTCTACTCTGACCTCTTCCCCTGAGCCCTAGTACTAGGGATAGCTGGGGCCATTTTGGATTTCTAAGCTGGAGAAAATCAAGTAGAAATACAGAAGCATTTGTTTTTATCTCCCCTGTTGCTAATGATTTCAGCATTTGTTCTCCCTCTGTTTTTCAATGTTATATACAGACATAGTGCCAAAAACAGGGTCAGGAACTGTAGGACCCAAAGATGCCTCTGGCAGTGATGTATACACACAAATCTATCCTCTTCAGAGAAGCCTAGAATGCATCTGGCCACAGTTTATTTGACTTACTACAGAAAGAAGGTGATAGGCTGGATAGTGTAGGGGGAAAGTTTGGAGTCAGGAGATGTGCTTTTGGGTCTAAGATCTTCCACTGACATCCTAGGGTGATCCATAGATCTGTGATTATAACAAGGCATAACTTTAATTGTAAGCCCCATGAGGGGCTAATTCTGTCTCTGGAATTTCTCTAGTGTCTAGTATAGCTTTAGGATCATAGGATTTAGGGTAGGAAAGGGCCTTTAAGATCACTTAGCCAAGAGGGTACCAACTTTTTTTGGTCCCTATGCTTGTTGATTTTCCTTTTATTTCTGGGAAGAAGAAGGAATAATCTTGGACCAGGAGTCAGAAAATCTGACTTCCAGTCCTGGTTCCAATCACTAATTCTCTCTAAGAGCTCTACTGGGAACTTTTGTTTAAAACAAATAGTTTTTAAGACATTACTGACCTGACAACTGTCAAAATGGAATCCATAATCTGGCACAATCCGTACTTTTGGAATGCCATGCTTATATTTTTCCACATATTACCCATAGATTTTGCAGCTTTACTTTAAAAACATATCATAATTATAACATTTTGACATTTCAAGCTCTATCTCTCTATTTATCTAAATAGTTCTATCCATCTCTATCTTTCTTCTATGTATATATAAATATTGCAGATATACATATACACATATGCATGCGTATGTACACACACGCATATGTATGTACACAATGCATATGTATGTACACATACGCATATATACATCATGCTGAGAAAAGTAGCAATAATTTGATATAAAAAGACAGTGCCTATAAATATAGTTAACTTCCTTTAGAAAAGTGTATTTTATGTAGCTTTTGCTACAACACTTTAAAAGAATCACGTTCTTTGGTTTTCATTTAATTGTTCAGGTTCATTCCTCTAGTTCAAACAAATATCTTGACAATTATAAACTTTATATCCAGGTAACATAGGGTCTCCTTTTGAAAACTAAATTATTAGATTATTGTTAAATTGCTTCAATGATTAGTTTAATTTGTAGGAAATAAAAATGGCCCAAAGGGTAATGGATAAAAGAATTACTGTCAACTCTTTTATGTTACAATTACCATCGTATCATATGCTATTACTTTGTAAGCGCAAGTATTATGATTATTTTCTGCCTTTAACTTAACACTTATGATAAGTGTTTTTTTTTAAAGCATCAAGTCAAAATGAAAGTTGTCTTTCCTCTCTGGACCCCAATTTCTTCATATGTAAAATGAAGTGATTGAATCAAATGATTTTCTGGCCTCTTCCAATTCAAGCCTTCTGAGACTGCTGTTATCTTTTCTATCTTACAGTGTAGTGGGAATTTCATAAAAGCTACAAAGCAGCTAATTTTGTCCAATTCAGTAAACATGTATTAAGTGTCTACTGTGCTCCAGACATTGTCCTAAGCTTTGGGAATACAATGATACAATGACAAAAATGAAACATTTCCTCCCACCAAAAAGCTTCCATTCTACTTGGGGGCACTTAACTTTATTCCAAAGTAGTTTTTTTTCTTTCTTTCTTTTTTTTTTTTTTAAAGCAATTGGGGTTAAGTAACTGCTCAAGGTTACACGGCCAGTTATTTCTGGGTGTGGTGCTGAGTATCTGAGCCCAGATTTGATCCAGGTCATCCCGACACTGGAGCCGGTGCTCTTACTCACTGAGCCACCTGGCCGCCCCTAAGCAATTGGGGTTAAGTAACTTGCTCAAGGTTACACGGCCAGGTGTTTCTGGGTGGGTGCTAAGTGTCTGAGCCCGGGATTCGATCTCCAGGTCGTCCCAACACTGGAGCCAGTGCTCTTACTCGCTGTGCTACCTGGCCACCCCTCCAAAGTAATTTTGATTGAATTTTGGTCCCTAGTTTTCTTTAATTTCATTATCAAGTCATGTAGTCTTGGAAGAAATAGTATGCTTTACTTGAAATTATTTTCAGTATATTGAAAAGTTAAAGAACCAAAACAAAACTTAGTTGATCACTACTACTGACTATGATTTATATTCTGGGCTATGCCAAAGTGAAATGAACCAACTTGAAGTCAACAAATTTAGAAGCTGACCAATAGAGATATACCTGCTTTAAGAAAAGTGTTTTTGTTTCTGTTTTCTTTATTAAGGAGAATGATTCTCAGATCTGAAGAATGGAAAGACATGACGAATGCAACAAAGAGAATTTAGTCAGGATTTAAGTCCCCAAAATAAATAGGGAGATGGTCAGAGATAACCTCTCTTAATGAGTTCAAACCATCTAGCCTGGAAAAATCTACATACCAGGGTTCTTGAAGAGCCTTCTGATGTGATTTATTGCTGGGCCATTGTTGATGACCTTTGAGGAGACATGGAGATCAGAAGTGGTAGTCTAGGATTAGAGTTGGGAAAACATTGTCCTGATTTTTAGGACAGGGTAGTAAAGGGAAGAAGATAGACTGTGCAAACTATATTATAGACCAAAGAACTTGACCCGAATTCCTGGATGGATTATTAAAGGGATGGTTATTGATCTAATGAATGAATGGTTTAGAAGAGGAAATAGTGAGTCCTATGAACTAGTATGGGTTCATTAAGAACAAGTCATGCCATATTACTCTGATTTCACTTTATCAAAGGGTTACTAGATTTACTGAACACAGCGATGTTACAGAGTATATACAGAGTATACTTGGATGGCAGCTAGATACTCATGTCTCTCACAAGATGACAAGATGGAGAGATGTGGGGTAAGTGAATATATGGTCATGTTGTTGAAATTGGTAGAAGTATTGGATCCAAAGAGTACCACCTAATTGACCAATTATAATCTGATAAGAAGTCTCTAGTAGTGTGTTACAGGGTGCCTGCTTCATGTTCAACATTTTTATCAATGACTTGGATGGAGAAACAAATGATATGATTGTCAGATTCACAGATGGCAGGGAGCTAGGTGTGGGATAGCTAATTTGTTGACTAGTATAGCTGAAATATAACCACCACCATAATTCAATAGCTCAATGGATTTGAGATCTCATAGATATGGAGATTCCCTTAATTGTTTCAGCTCATGATCCAATGTACAACTTCTCATTCTCTCTCTCTCTCTTTCTCTCTCTCTCTCTCTCTCTCTC